>NW_021703776.1:31224773-31389689 GCF_005190385.1 Monodon monoceros | reverse complement strand
GTCACGATTCATTCCCTAAATGTACAGATTTGGAAGAAAACCAAAAAAAAGGTGCTGGGGGTAATTCACTTTTGCATGCTGGAAACAAATTCTTTGAATATCCCAACATTACTTAGCTAAAGAAGAGAAGATAAACAAGTCACTAAGAGTAGATGATACCCGTCAGGGTTTGGAAGGATCTCTAGAAACCGGAGCCTTGCTGGCCAGAACACATGAACTGCCATGCAAATAACTTCTGTAAAGAAAGCCAAGGGGCGGGGGGCTGAGGCCGATAGGTTGGCACAGGTCTGTGTTGCTATTCACAGAAATAAATCACCATCAAGCAAGGCAGCCTACCATTAAGGCTTTCAGGCCTTAAGTCCCCCCAGGAAAAGGTGAAGGACAAAGCAACGCTACTGGTTACAGCTTCTTTAAACACCCACACAGGTTCCACGCCAGGAGTGCTTCTCTGGGAGCTTCTGAACGTAATGAGGCTTAACCGCTCTATCCCTTATCTTGATACCAAAGAAGGAAGTGGTGTATTGATTTTATGAGATAAATGTATGCTACTTTTCAGTTAGTAAAAAACATTTTTATGCCTAAAAAAAACCCAAAGGCTGTTCTTCAAAGTTACCCTGAGATTCAAATACTGGTTGGCAGTCAACTGGCCTACTAAACACATGGACTAAAAAGAGATCAACCAACAAGTCTCTTGATGGCAAAGGGCTGAGGGCAGACTTCCCTTAGGAATCAGACAAGCCCAGGTCACCTTTATCATTAAAAAGCATGTCGTGATCCAAATCAAGAATGCACAGACAAAACACTAAGTTTGTACCACAGCTAAATTTTTGCCAAATCAACTCCAAACCTAAGAACATTACTTGGCGCACAACAGAAAATGACTTTCAGGAACTTGTTACTCTCAGACCCTCCTCTTTTCAGATAAAAGAGGTTCAAAAACGTCTGAAATAAATTCTCTGATAAGGATAATAAGGGACGCCTGGGACACATCCCCCCAGACTCCAAAGGCACCCAGGAAAGACAACTGGATTTTCTCTAAGAGCATAATGGACTGGTGGGCCAGGAATTCGCCTTAGAATAGCCAAGTTTACATTTAGCTAAGTGGCTTAGAAGATGGACACGTAAGAAAAAGTAAAATCTTCATATTTTGTTAACTGGCTTATAAGATGAACATGTAAGAAAAAGTAAAACCTTTTCATGTGTAAAGTGACTTCTTACAAGTAACAATACAATTCGGAACCAGGACTAAAAATATTACAACCCACCCTCCCTCACGTTGATAAGTATTACCATTACTTCTGCGTTACTGTTAACATTCAGATCACTCTGCGTAAATCCTTCAAAATCTTCCGTCTCTGAGTCACTGTCCTCTCTAAAAATTCTCCTTAGCTCTTCTGTGAAGGTTGTGGACTGGAAACGCACATCCTGCTAAATTAAAAACACATATGTCATGAAGAAAGAAAGAAGAACAGAGGCTGGCAGGAGCTGGGGACAAGGGCAGTTGCTGTTTAATGGGGACAGAGTTTCTGTGTGAGATGATGAAAACATTTTGGAAACAGATAATGGTGAAGGCCTCGAGACGCTGTGAATAACGCCTCTCAGTGTCTTGCAGGCAGCGCACTGGGACTTACCGCACTTAAAAATGGTTAAAATGGTAAATTTTATGTAGATTTTACCACAATAAAAACACACGTATATATACATATTTTCCATAGTTTGCAGAAAGTTAGACCCACAAATTGAACAATTTCAAAAAACCAGAATGGCCGCAGCCTCCATCAGCTGGTGTGCCCGGTAGGGGCTGATGGAATTCAGTTTCTCCCGCCGGGGCGGGCCATCAGGAGCGTCTGTGTTCACACAGAACAGAAAACACATGGAGGAGAAGACCTGGCCCTGGCTCCTCCACGCACGCTTGGCTTTCCTTTCCAACAGCCATCCCAAGCCGGCTCCTCCCAGGGGAGATGCCTGGTTCACAGACAGCATGCCTCCGGGCAGGACAGGGCTGGAGGCTTCCACACCCCACCCCGCCCCGCCCCCCGCCGAGGAGAACGCAGTTGCTCCGTCACCGCTAGGGAGTCCCTCTCCCGCAGGAGGTGAGAAGCAGGCACCGCCGGCAGGTAGCAAGGGAGCCCGAGGAAAGATGTTACACGGCTGACTCAGAAAGGACATGTTCCAGTAATGACTTTTTCTTTCTTTTGAACTCATAAAAATAAATGGCATGCTTGAAAGAGAGGCGGGGAAAAGCAAGAATGGCAGTACAGAACAGAGATCCACAAACCAGCCTCCTCCAAGCTGGCAGCCAGGCCTGGAGTCCATGTCTCCTGCTGCCTCTGACGTCTCCCCTCCTACCCCTGATGCAGGGGTATGACCCCTCATGACAGCACATGCGGCTGGAGAAACTTTATCTCCCTGCCTGCCTTTTCCCTGACTTTAATTATATACTTCTTCGACCTCGGATAATCAGTCTCTGGAGAAAAACAGACATAACAGATGAATGGAAAAACTTCCCAGGGGAAAAAAAGAAATGCCTATATCCGCCATTTTTTTTAAGCTTAAAAATGTCTCCTGTGAATTATTATGGGTAATTGGAGTGACTGTGCTCAGATGTAAATTACTTCATCCCTTTGTTGATAGCTGTGGTGCAGCTGCTTAAAAAAAAAAAAAAAAAAATTCACACACAAAAGGGAAGTTTCTTTAAAGTGAAATTCAAATTGTGCTTCAGGGAGACCAGCGCCGGCACTGCTGCACACACTACGTACAAGTTCACGCGGCTTCTCTCGGCGGGTTAAAATGGATCCGGAGTGTGTGGGGTCCAGGTGGGGAAGCAGCAGGCCAGGGTCTGTCATGAAGAATGGTGCGCGGTTGGCTCCCAAGGAAACCCACCACCTCCGAGGGCAGGAAACATCTGGCTCAAGAGCCCTGGGCCAGCCCCTGCAGGCTGCTGCAGGGCAGTGGGGCCCATGTGCACACTTCATCATCGACCCAAAGTCCCTGGCTGGAGCCCGAACAGGTCATGCCTTGGAACAGCAGGTTCCAACCTGCCAGTCCTCTGGCTCTTTCTGTGCTTTGAGCTGGTGTCACAGGCAGCCGTCAGCCTGGGAGAGATCAGGATCTTTGGTGGCCAGTTCTGATAGAGAAAACAAGTCAGCTGCAGCCCTAGACCACGGCCCATGCTTTTATTCTCCTGATTTCACAGGGTGTAAACACCATCTTTAATGGAGGTCTGTAACAAAGCGAACATCCACTCCACAGTCTCCTGTGTCCCTGGTTACAAGCCTCACACAGCTCTTTGTTCTCCGAAATCTGGCCGTTATCCTTTAAAATCACTACTAGACAGTATGGTGTGGGCTTTGGTGACCTGCATCTACCGTGATCAAGAACATAAGCAGGGCTTCCCTGGTGGTGCAGTGTTTGAGGGTCCGCCTGCCGATGCAAGGGACACGGGTTTGTGCCCTGGTCCGGGAAGATCCCACATGCCGTGGAGCGGCTAGGCCCGTGAGCCATGGACGCTGAGCCTGTGCTCCGCAATGGGAGAGGCCACAGCAGTGAAAGGCCCGCGTGCCGCAAAAAAAAAGAACATAAGCAAATAACAGATCAGAAGAGAAGCTAACAGAGTGGTGACCTTTTTTTTTTTTTTTTTGAAGCTCATGGGATGTGAAGAAACAGACTGGAAGTCATGGTGGCTGAACCAGTCAGACAAGTATCCCACCTCAGTTCCACCCCATGCGTGCTCCTTCGCCCATGGGCACTGGATGTATGAAACAAGAGGAAAGGGACAACAGGAAGCAGCCCAAGCCGGGGAAGCTGGAAAGCACCGTTCAAGTATGAGGCCCCTTCCATCAAGGAGCTTGTCATTTAGTAAGGGAGCTGGACAAGTCCACAGGTCACCATGGCGAGGATCAGTGTTGTAAGGGAGACACACGCAACATGGCGCACAGAAAGAAAGAAAATCCAGTAAGACTTCGTGGAAGCAGAATCATTTGACCTGCATCTAAACTGGGCTAGAGGCTAGAAAGATGCTGAGAGCGCACAGAGGCAGGATGAAGAGCCTGGACCAGTGTGCACAGGGGGCAGAACAGTGCATGCGGGGGGCATGGATGCAGTTTCTGGTCTCCTGCTGCAAAGCCCACAGGAGAGAGCCGTGCAAGGCACGAGGCTGAGAAGTGGGGCTCCTAGATTAGGAACATCCCAGCTCGGCCACTTCTCAGATGTGAGGCCTCAGACCAAGTCACTTCACCTCCCCACACTTCAGTTTCATCACCCGTGAAACAGGAATAATAACAGTGCCTGCGCCTTCCCAGGGAGATAGTGAATTCAGGGTACTCTGCATGAAAAGCATGTTGTCACGGGCCACGGAATGCATGCCGGGGTCAGACTCGGGAGCAGGGCTGGACTGGGGGCAGGTGTGAGGGCACAGGAGAAGGGGCAGTCGTCACAGCAGCAAGAGCGGCCGCTCTGTTCCTTAAGGCCTGCTGCCCGCCAGGCTCATGCTGGCGCTTCACACAACATCCCGCGCCGCTCAGAGGGCCACTCACGCTGGACCCAACAGGCTGCCCCTCACTGCCTGACCACATTCGAACGGAGAGACTGGTGATTTCTGAACAGGGGAGGATGGTGACCAGAGCTCAGTCCCACACCTGCGGTAAGGACTATGAGAACCACGGGAGCTGAGGAGGCAAGAGACGGGAAGGGATGGAGGTGAGGAACATGGCAGAAGATTCATGAGCTCCTGCAAGGGACTTGAGATGGGTGAGGAAAGAGGAAGCGTCAAGAGCTCCAAAGTTGGAGACAAGAATGGGGAAGACAGACAACCAGGGAGGGAAAATGGTGAGTTTCAGATCTCCCTTGAGCAATGACGATGGATCCAAGTGTCTGTCAGAAGTACATCTGGGGCTGGAGGGAAGACCCAAACCACAAAGGACCAGGAGGCAACAGCTGAGACCGGGCCAGGCACTGAGATCATTAAGTGGAAAGGTCTGAAGATAAAATCGTGGAGAACATCCACAGATGGGGACAGGAAGTAGAAGGGATGACAACCAAGAACAAAAGGTGTAAGAGAAAGAGACCAAGGGGAGTGGAAGCAGGTGGCTGGGGGGGGGGGGCGTCAAATGATGCAGAGGCATCAAATAAGGTGAGGAGACCACACACACTGCCGTCAAGCGGGGGCTTCACTTACATAATTAACTGTCTGCCTTCCTCTACTTCCCCAGTGGAAGCTAGGTGGGTTTAACTCACAGCCTTTTAGGGAAGCCATGGTCGAGGGAGAATGAGGAATTTTGAGTGCCACAGATGAACTCAGAAAAAAATGCCACAGAAGCCTGGATACTTTGGCCATGCTCCTGCCAAATCCCAACATAAACCTCCAGGAATCTACCTCTCCGAGAACTGCAACTTGTGTCTGCCACAGATCAAAGGAATTAAAGAAAGAACAATGCTCTCGCCAGCAATCCCATGAGTGAGGTGCGGACAGAGCCTCGCCGCAGCAGCACAGAGGCCATGTGTCTCATGGTAACCACACACTCCTACGCTATTGCTGGGGGATCAGCCCTCCCCCGCCAGCTGTGTGGGAGCGCTCCAAATACAGCCTGGCCACAGGCTGCAGCCCCGAGGTGGCAAAGAAGACGGATTTGATCATGTGAGGTCCCCTTTACTGAAAAAAAAAAAAAAAAAAATTATTGTACATAGAAAGGATTTAAACAGCAAAACTGAGCGAGGTACCCCCACCAGTTGCTTGAAACATGAAGGTGTAACACTAATAAAATAAGATGCTCGACAATTAACTGATACCACCAGTCTCAGACCATGTTCAAGTAAAAGAATATCCGAACCAAGATCCAAGCTTCCAGACAGATACGCCTGCCTTGAAAGGAGGCACCCATACCTGCTTCCCTGACTCCAGTGAGTCAAAACTATAGCAGCTCTCCTCTGATGACAGGGTTTCCATGGGAACATCATCTTGGAAACCGACAAACTCTTCATCATCACTGGGGGCGTTAAAGATGTCAGCCACTTCTTTAGGGATCTGTTTGGATTGAAAAAAGGAGGATAATATCAGGGGCTGTTATAATCACTTAGGGAAATTTTGTAAAGGAGTAGGAATTACCATCTCATGACCTTATCAATCTGCCATGGTTGCTCACAAAACCCCAATAACCCTGAGCAAAATGTGCCTCAACGTGACACCTCATGGCAACCAGGGAAGGGGTGGAAGAGGATAAGAGTTTCTCTTTTTCAAATTCTAGAGATCTATCCTATCTTACAAGGAGTGTTGAGGCCATGCCTAGATAAAAGCCATTTTTGATCTCTTGACATTTTTTTTTTTTTTTTTTGCGGTATGCAGGCCTCTCACTGCTGTAGCCTCTCCCGTTGCGGAGCACAGGCTCCGGACGCGCAGGTTCAGCGGCCGTGGCTCACGGGCCCAGCCGCTCCGCGGCATGTGGGATCCTCCCAGACCGGGGCGCGAACCCGTGTCCCCTGCATCGGCAGGCGGACTCTCAACCACTGCGCCACCAGGGAAGCCCTACAGTGGATCTGTCTTTAAATGTTATCCACGTTAAAAAAAAAAAAAAAAAAAAAAAAAAAAAAGTCCTTAAGACATCACTAAACTCTTTTCTTAATTTCTACCTATAGTTATTTTTCTGTTCTTTGTCACATGAAAGTTCATACAATGAAATAAAGCTTTCCTTCTTTTCTGTATTCTGAATCAATCTTAGTTTCGAATCAATTCTATCAAACACTATTCCAGGCAATTATTGCCAGCGAGAACGTTGTCAGCACACTTAATCGAACAAATATGTATCTGCTGAGAGTTCATTTTTGTACGCTGACTACCTGTTTGTTCTTAACTGTTTCGAAAAAGTTCAAACACACAGAAAGGTGAAAGAATAGTGCAAACATTTGTAGATGCTTCACGTAGAGCCCCCCATTTGCTTTTTTCTCTTTCAACAAATGTTAGGTTGAATCTCAGGCATTTGCTGATATTTGAATGTTTCCAACCTAGGAAAATAGTGATTTAAAATGCAGCAACCTAATCCATGTATGTTTCAAGTAATTTGCAGACACCATACAATTCACCCTAAAATACTTCCATACACTTCTAAGAAAAAGGACATTCTGCTGAAGAACCACATAACCATCATCATACCTAAAATACTATTAATTCAATAATATCATGTATTATGAATCCATATTCAGATGTCTGCATTGTACCCAAAATATCTTCCATAACTTTTTTTTTTTTTTTTTTTTTTGCGGTACACGGGCCTCTCACCGTTGTGGCCTCTCCCATTGCGGAGCACAGGCTCCGGACGCGCAGGCTCAGCGGCCATGGCTCACGGGCCCAGCCGCTCCACGGCATGTGGGATCTTCCCGGACCGGGGCACGAACCCGTGTCCCCTGCATCGGCAGGTGGATTCTCAACCACTGCGCCACCAGGGAAGCCCCTTTCATAACTTTTTAAGGGCAAAAGGGATCCGCTCAAAAAAGAATCATGTATTGTATTTGATTTTTTATGACATTATTTTTTGTTGCTTTTCATAACTGACATTTTGTAGACAACCCAAGAAAACTGCCTTGTAGAATGTCACACATTCTGAGCTTATGTGATTGTTTCCTGATAGACTCAGATATTATTGGCAACAATTCTATACAGATGACATGTACTTCTCAATGCATTGCATATAGAGGCACAAAATGTCAAGCTATTCCCTATTAATTAGCAGAATTTTTAATTTAATTGTAAAACTTTCAAATACATTCCTAAGTAGATGGAATAGTATCATGAACACACATGTGGACACCCTAGCAATTACCTGTCCATGGCTAGTCTTGTTTCACCTGTATCCCAACCCAACTGCCCTCCTTCTAAATTATTTTAAAGCAATTGTAGACACAGTATCATTTCACCCTGTGTTACGAGCAAATATACAGTCTGTGTCCACAGTTACTATTATTTTTTTCAGCTCCCAGTGTATTTGTATCAAGATCCAAATAAGGCCCATACATTGGTCAATACGTCTCAAGTCCTTTCTCACGTCACCTTCATATTTAACTTTCTTCTCACAACGGATTTTTTTTTTTTTTTTGCGGTACGCGGGCCTCTCACTGTTGTGGCCTCTCCCGTTGCGGAGCACAGGCTCCGGACGCGCAGGCTCAGCGGCCATGGCTCACAGGCCCAGCCGCTCCACAGCCTGTGGGATCTTCCCGGACCGGGGCACGAACCCGTGTCCCCTGCATCGGCAGGCGGACTCTGAACCACTGCGCCACCAGGGAAGCCCTCACAACTGATTTTTGAAGAAACTGGGTTATCTGACTGTAGAGTTTGCCAGAGTCTGGAGGTTTGGTTTTTGATTTTTGCAGCCCCAAGATGGTATCTAGCAGACTCCTCTGTCCCTCTGGATTTCCTGTAATTTGGTACTTAAATCTAGAGTCTCAGTCAGACTCAAGTGTGCTTTTCTTCGGCCAGACTCCTTCGTGGGCAGTGCTGCGTTCCTGCTACACATCGCATGTAACATCTGGTTGTGTCTTTAGTGGTGATGCTGTTTGATCACCAAGTTAAAGTGAGATCTGCCAGATTTCTTCTTAGCAAAAGTATCTTTACCCCTTTGCGCTTGTTAAGTAATAACTAGGATGATATTTGAGATTCTATGACTATCCTTCTCCCTGATAGCATTTTACTCAAGTTTCGGTATCCATTGATACCCCTCGCCTGAATCAATCACCACGTTAGCGGTTACAAAACGGTGATTTTCAAAAACTATTCCTCCTTCGTATGTTAGGTGGCATTCTCCTGTAATGTAATATTCTCTCTCTTCAGATCTATCCCTCTCTCTCCCTCTTTCCTTCTCTCCCCACTCTCCCTCCCAGGTAGTTTCATGGATTGTTTTAAGTTAATGTGTTTTAACCCATTACTCTGTCATCATTCTTTCTGATACTCAGATTGTCCCAAATTTGGCTACTGACAGCTCCTTCAAGCCAGCTTCTGTGTCCTTTTGACACAATCCTAATAGCCTCTGAGCACCTCCTTGTTTTCTGACACAACAGGCGTGCCAAGCTAGCCTTGTACTGGCCCCAGACCCCGAATGAGCCATTTCTCCAAGAAGCCCTGGCATTTGGAAATCAAGCTCTGAGATCTAGGTGTGCTCCTCGCTAGTAAAGTATCATTGCTTTGCCTGGACAGAACAAAGGTGTCTTAAGTATCTTACATCTGAGTTCATTTTGACATCTTGAATTCAAACCCAACGAGACAGGATTCTTCATCTCCCTCAACACGATGTTAGTATCTCCCTTCCCCGCAACGAAAACCCCAATTCCCAGTACTTCTCATACACCTACCCATTTGCTCTATCCACAGTACACACAAAACAATTTCAGACAACACACCAATACCACTACCAACACCACTGCCAACAACAATCACGTCCAAGATTCCTTTGGGGTTCTTGCTATCCTCCGAACACAGTCCTGCTAGGTACTAGATCTTTTCCCTGAGATAACCAGACCATGGTTGTACTTGGAGATACAAAGATATTTTCTGTGTACTTCACATTTCATCATGGAGTATAAAAAAAAGATGCCCTCAAGGGTCGAGATTTTAATAAAATAATTTTTACTGCTACAGTAAGACATACTATGTGCAACACATTTTCTTTTAAAATTGGTGCGCGGAGGTGAAGAATGAAATGACCACTAGTACAGTTTGATGCCACTGCCTTGATTCATGCTGAGGACAAGCAGTTTTCTCTGCCTTTGCTTTTGCACATCAGTGCAAATATCAACATAGCAAAAAAATGCAAATAATGTCTTAACATTTTTTCCGGCCCCTCCTCCAATAATGTCTTAATATTATTATGACAATACCTTTGTCCTCATGGAACCCTGAAAGGGTTTCAGGGTTCCCCAGACCCCACTTTAAATAATGGCTACACTATTACACAAAGAGTTGTGTATTCAGAAGTTACTTAAATTCTTTGGATTCTTTTTTTCTGTGCATTGAATTAATTTTACAGTCAGGTTCATTTGAGAGATCACTAATCCCTAATCTACTCATTTTTAGCACGATTTTAATGCTTCTTGTTTAAAAATGATTAGAAAGCTAGTGGTTCAACCAAAGGAAGTTTAAACATTTGGTTTCTAGAGTACACAAATCCAGACACTGAATACAAGATTAATGATGTCAGAGAGTTAGTTACAAACCATCTAATGAAATCACTTCAAGAGACAAACAGGCAGACATTTACAGAATTAGAGCTCCACTAACAACAGAAAAAATGCTGTAACATTTATGCTAAGAAGAAGCTCCTAAACAAAGCCTAAATCTGAGATGGTTCTTGGGAGAAAAATTTACCTCTTAAAGAAAGAAGAGTTTTAATTTAACAGTATTTGGCATGCTTGTCTTTTCAAAGACAACTTTCACTGTTGTTTAGCCAACAGAAACAACACACCAAGAAAATACTCTTACTGGAGAAACATAGGTGACATTTATGAAAGTGTGAGTACATTAGACTTTATATAACAATCATCGAGTTCAGTCCCTGAAGTGGCGCTTTTTGACTTACCACCATTCTACGAATCCAAAAACCCCACTGGCCCAGAAGCTTGTTTTAACATAAAGAATTAAAGAGGAAGAAGCACCCAACGTAATGATCTACTGGAAGCACATATAAGGAATGGAGAGGCTGTTGATATAAATCAATTGCTTCCACGGTCAACTGCATTAGCCCTGGGGCCACTGCAGTGAGCCTGTGTCTGCCTAATTCCTCCTCCTTACTTCTGTATCTGCTCCAGAGGTGCCAGTAGGGAGAGGCTGTAATTACCCATTAGGGACAAAAGGAAGCAATGAACTTTCAAAAAGGCAAAAACCACTACACATTCTTGGGGCATGCAGGGCTCTGTTTCTTGCTGCCCCACTTCAAAAGGCATTAAGAGAAGCATTTCAGGCAGTCATAAGTCCCAGGATTTAGCAAGTCTCTGTAAAATATTCAAGTGTCTTCAATGCAACGAACTGTTTAACAGATGCAACAAAGGAGGCAAGATTTGCGTGCGAGGGACGGAGTGGACCTGATAAAAGAGGATTCATAGGGACAGCCTTCTAACGTGAGACAAGTTAAACAATGTATCAACACTTTAGGCCCAAGAATTTGTCACTTCCCTGTTTCATTCGGCAGTGATCCACTCTGTAGCTATGTAGTCTAGACAGACTACAGCAGACATTTCTCTGCAAAGCTTATGTTCCATTTGACTACAACGCCAACTGTAAGACCTACCAAAACAAACCAAAAAAAAAAGGCAAATAGCTGAAAATAAAATATAAAATCTTTCCAACCAGTGGATTATACTTACAGGAGTCAGGCTCGCACAATACTAGGGTAAATGCAATCTAGCTAACCAGAAAGAAGGCAAGAAAATTCTCTTCTGCAAGTGCAAACACTTATTATTCATAACTATTTTTTTTTACAATACACAGATTTCTTCCATTCCTTTCACACACACTGTATGTATCTATTCACTCTGTCCTTGCTGGGATAACAACGTGAGTATCATCAAAGGTCAAGTGGGGCCCAAGATGCAGTTCCTCCACCAGGACCCAGACACGAGAAAAGAGTCCTTGGCACCTAACACGGGCCTGGCCTAAAGCAGGTCATCAATAAATCTTCGTATGAAAATGACTACATCTGACCTTGTAGTCATTTTCTCAGGGAAGGTGTAGTTTCCTAGGAAAGGTGCACGGGGTCAAAAGGTACACTCTGTGACATTCCTATCCAAAAGGAATTAAAGCTCTTCACCCAGAATTTCTGAGCATCTACATACAAAGTAGTCATATCCACAGCACCTCTTTCAGAAAGGATTGCAGATTTCACTTACAAGCCTTGCAAACCACCTTGGGGCTCATCTCGGGAACAAAGAACGCACATTCGACAGGCTTTGGGGCCAAGCAGGTGGGCAGTGAAGGTGGCAGCTCAGGGTAAGGTAACATTGGACAGTGCCGACATGAGTCCAGGAATGGCAGTCGCTCCCGCACCCCAGCAGACCAAAGCTACAAAGGCACGGGGCTCAGTGTGCCCAACCTTGGACCTCCCCAGAGAAGTGAGGAATCTGAGTCTTGGTGAGGAATCTCCCAGTTACAAAATGTCAGCTTCTAATGTAAGGACCAAACATCTACAGGCTGGATCTCAAACTCGTTCAGGGAAGGCGCACAGAAGAACTCACGGTGCTAAGTGGAAGACCAAAGAAATTTTAAAAGCTGTAATTTCAAATGTTACTGACGGTATATCTAACTAGTGTCTGCTAGTGATAGTGCTGGACACTGAAGTGTTAATAAAATTAAAAGAAAAACTTTAAATTTAAAATAACCCTTCCCTTGTTCATGGTAGCACTATTCCCAAAAGCCACAAAGTAGAGGCAACCCAAGTGTCCATCGACAGATGAATGCCTAAACAAGATGTCATAGACACATACAATGGAATATTATTTACTCTTAAAAAGAAAGGGAATCCTACAAATATTGAATCATTACACTGGATGCCTTGAAACTAATACAGTGCTATAGGTCAATTACACCTCGATAAAAAAATTTTTTTAAAACAAAACAAAACCCACAACAGAGGCCTGAGAGTCTGCATTTCTAACAAGCTCCCCATGCTCTGGCCTGCAGAACATGCTTTGTGCAAGGCGCAGCCCATTTTGTTCCTCTCTTATGAGATGTGACTCTTCCTACTTCATAATAGCAACTCATGTGTAGATCTTAACCTCCTTCCTACAGGCAGTTAATTCTCATGGCAGACTCTGGATCTCTTTGGCGTCTGTCTTTCTCACCCTGCCCCACTCCAGCACCAAGCATAGAGTCTTACATACTCAGAGGTCCTTAACAAATATGACTAACTGATACGCAGCATCAACTAGTTCGGGAAGAAAAAAAAAAAAAAAAAAGGAAGAAAAATTTAAAATTGGGTACAATTTTTTTAATCAAAGGTTTTCTATATCTCAAGGATATCTAAATTCATTCTTCCTGGATTAAAAAATACCACCACCCAGCCAGAAGGAATATATTTATCATCTATTAGTTTATGAAAGAAAAGAAATTTGAGATTCTCTTTAAGGCCAATTTATTCAAAAGCTGATTTTGATAAAGCTTCAGGAAATGTTTCTTATTCCAGGAATACTAGTGTGTATTTCACCTGGAAACATGTTTCATTTAAAGCCCTAAGGAGCAGTACAAAAGAAATTCCTGTGCACTACTGCATTTTCCTCATTAAGTGTTCTGAAAGCAATTTTGATAGCAAGGATGGCAGAATTTGTAGGGTGTACTATCTTGCATCTGTGTAAGGAGACCCTTTACACAAACGAAAGCATTCCTTCAACCCACTACGAAGGGGGTTGTTTCATATCATTTTCTCCATAAACAACATCATTTCCCTAAATCTCTTATGATTAAATTGGTTGGGTCATAAGAAATGCACATACCTTGCACCATCTACAAAAACTAACTCAAAATGGATCAGACCTAAATATAACACCTAAAACAATAACACTTCTAGAAGAAAACTGGAGAAAATCTTTGTAACCTTGGGTTATGCAAAGAATTCTTAGATAAAACACCAAGCACAGTACAGATTTTTTAAATGTAAAATTAGACAATTAAAATCAAGAACTTCTACTCTTCAAAAAAGACTCTTAAGGGAATGAAAAACCAATAGACAAGAAGAAAATACCTGCACATCATTTATCTGATAAAAGACCTATAACCAGAATATATAAAAAACTCTCAAAAGCTCAACAATAAAAACAAATAACCCAATTAAAAAACAGGCAAAAGAGGTGAGCAAACGCTTCACCAAAGATAAATGGATGGCAGGTGAGCACATGAAAAAATTTTCGACAACCACAGTCATTAGGGAAACGCAAATTACAACTACGAGATATAACTATCTACCTAGCAGAATGGCTTTTAAAAAACCTCACAATACCAAGTGCTGACACGGATGTGGAGCAACTGGCCCTTTCATAAACTGTTAGTAGAAATGCAAAATGGTATAGCCACTGTGGAAAACAATTTGGCAGTTTCTTATAAACATACACTTAACACATGATCCAGCAACCCTGCTCCTAGGTGTTACCCAAGTGAAATGAAAATTATGTTCACACAAAACTTGCAATTAGCAGTTTTATTTCCAAACCTACAAACAATCCAAGTGAACTAGGGAATGGATAAAACAAACTGTGGAACATCGATACCACGGAATTTAACTCAGCAATAAAAAAGAAAAAATTACTGACAGACACAGCAACATGAATAAAGCTCATCATTATGCCAAGTGAAAAAGACTATACATTGTCTGATTATACTTACAGGATGTTTTGGAAAACACAGAACTACAGAGAAAATAAATCAGGAGTCAAGATGGAAGAGGAGTAGGAGGACGTGGAGTTCATCTCTCCCCACAAATGCATCAAGAATACAACTTTAAATGGAACAATTCTCACAGAACACCAGCTGAACACTAGCAGAGGACCTTGGACACCTAAAAAGAAAGATCCCCACGTAACCAGCTGCGGAAACTGCAAATTGACACCCCCGTGACCAGCTTTGTAAACTGAGCGCCTACAGAACATCTGAACAGACAGCGAGTGCTCCCGCAGCCAAGATGAGTGTAGCTTTAGCAGCTGTAGACTGTGTGGGCACATACACAGAGGGGTTGGGCCAGACCAGAGTCTGGGCTGCTCCCACAGTGGGTCCAGACCCATGATCACTGCAATCCCGGGACCTGACTTCAGTGGATCTATGCTGGTGGCCTGGTGAAAACAACGTCTGAGAGACACCAGGGCCAACTGCTAGCATACCCATGGTTAAGGTGTGGCCAAGAGCAGTGCCAACAACAGTGTAATCTGAGAGCTCACACAACGGGTGAAAGGTGACACAACAGAGCACACCCACAGGTGAACAGCTCCAGAGGAGAAATACTCAGTAGCTCTCCTCCCAGTGGGAGTGCTCCAATCCCACCTACCTCACACTGCAGATCAGAAACACAACTAAGAAACAGATCTGGGGGCCTCTACTCCAACAACTAGGGAGCAGACCCCACCTCTGACAGGGCAGTGACAACCACAGAGCAAAGGGGAAGCCAGTGCAGGCCTAGCCACCACAACATCAGTCACACCTCCTATCAAGGAGATAACGGCCAAAAAACAAACCCAAAACAATTAAGAAAAGGGCAACAGAAATACACATATTGATAATTACCTTAAATGTAAATGGACTAGATGCTCCAATCAAAAGGCATAGACTGGCTGAATGGATACAAACACAGACCCGTATATATGCTTTTACAAAAAGACCCTCTTCAGACCTAGGGACACATACACACTTAAAGTGAGGGGATGTAAAAACATATTCCATACAAATGGAAATCAAAAGCAAGCTGGAGTAGCAATACTCATATTAGACAAAATAGACTTTAAAATACAGACTAAGAGACAAAGAAGGACACTACACAGTGATCAAGGAATCAATACAAGAAAATATAACACTTGTAATTTATATACGCACCCGACATAAGAGCACCTCAGTATATAAAACAAACAGTAACAGCCATAAAAGGAGAAACTAAGAGTAACACAATAATAGTGGGGGACTTTAACACCCAATCTCATCAATGGACAGACCATCCAGACAGAAAAATCAATAAGGAAACACAGGCCTTCAATGACACATTAGACCAGACGGACTTCATTGATACTTATAGACATTCCATCCAAAAACAGCAGAATACACATTCTTTTCAAGTGCACATGGAACATTCTCCAGGATTGATCACATGGTGGGCCACAAAGTGAGCCTCGGTAAATTTAAGAAAGTTTAAATCATATCATCTTTTCTGACCACAATGCTATGAGATCAGAAATTAACTACAAGAAAAAAAAAAACTGTAAAAAACACAAACACATGTTGGCTAAACAATATGTTACTAAACAATCAATGGATCACTGAAGAAATCAAAGAGGAAATTTTAAAAATACCTAGAGACAAATAACAACAAAGACACCACTATTCAAAACCTATGGGACACAGCAAAAGCAGTTCTAAGAGTGAAGTTTATAGCAATACAATCTTACCTCAGGAAACAAGAAAAATCTCAAATAACCTAAACTTACACCTAGAGTAACCAGAGAAAGAACAAACAAAATAAATAAAACAAAGATGAAACAAAATAAATAAAACAAAATAAATGAAACAAAGATGAAGAAAACAACAAAAAAGATCAATGAAACTAAAAGCTGGTTCTCTGAAACGATAAACAAAATCGATAAACCTTTAGCCAGACTCATAAGAAAAAAAGGGAGAGGGTTAAAATCAATAAAATTAGAAATGAAAAAGGAGAAGTTACAACTGACACCACAGAAATACAAAGGATCATAAGAGACTACTACAAGCAACTGTATACCAATACAACTGACAACCTAGAAAAAACGGACAATTTTTTAGAAAAGTACAATCTCACAAGACTGAACCAGAAGAAATAGAAAATATGAACAGACCAATCACAAGTAATGAAATTGAAACTCTGATTTTAAAACTCTCAACAAACAAACGTCCAAGACCAGATGGCTTCACAGGCGAATTCTGTCTAACATTTAGAGAACAGTTAACACCCATCCTTCTGAAACTATTCCAGAAAGCTGAAGGAGAAGGAACACTCCCAAACTCATTCTATGAGGCCACCATCACCCCGATACCAAAACCAGACAAAGATACCACAAAAAGAAAATTACAGGCCAGTATCACTGAAACATAGATGCAAAATTCCTCAACAAAATACCAGCAAACTGAATCCAACAACACATTAAAAGTATCATACACCACAATCAAGTGGGATTTATCCCAGGGATGCAAGGATTTTTCAATATCTGCAGATCAATCAGTGTGATGCACCACATCAACAAACTGAAGGAAAAAACCATATGATCATCTCAACAGATGCAGAAAAAGCTGTTGACAAAACTCAGCACCGATTTACAATAAACTCTCCAGAAAGGGGGCATTGAGGGAGCATACCTCAACATAATAAAGGCCACATATGACAAACCTACAGCTAACATCATACTTAATGGTGAAAAGCTGAAGGCATTTCCTTTGAGATCAGGAACAAGACAAGGATGTCCACTCTCACCACTTTTATTCAACATAGTTTTGCAAGTCCTCCCATGGCAATGAGAAAAGAAAAAGAAATAAAAGGAATCCAAATTAGAAATGAAGTAAAACTGTCACTGTTTGCAGATGACATGATACTATACATAGAAAATCCTAAAGATGCTACCAGAAAACTACTAGAGCTCATCAGTGAATTAGGTAAACGTGCAGGATACAAAATTAATACACAAAAATCTATTGCATTTCTACACACTAACAACAGAAGATCAGAAAGAGAAATTCAAGAAACAATCCCATTTACCGTCTCATTGAAAAGCATAAAATACCTAGGAATAAACCTACTTAAGGAGGCAAAAGACTTGTACTCCAAAATCTGTAAGATGCTGATGAGAGAAATTGACGATGACACAAACAGATGGAAAGATATACCATGTTCTTGGATTGGCAGAATCAATACCGTCAAAATGACTATACAACCGAAGGGAATCAACAGATTCAGTGCAATCCCTATCAAATTACCAATGGCATTTTTCACAGAACCAGAACAAAAAAATTTTAATTTCTATGGAGACAAAAAAGACCCTGAACATCCAAAGCAATCTTGAGAAAGAAAAACGGAACTGGAGGAATGAGGCTCCCTGACTTCAGGCTATACTATGAAGCTACAGTCATCAAACCAACATGGTACTGGCAGAGAAACAGAAATACAGATCAACGGAACAGGACAGAAAGCCCAGAAATAAACCCACGCACTTACAGTCAATTAATCTTCAAAAAAGTAGGCAAGAATATACAATGGAGAAAAGACAGTCTCTTCAGTAAGTGGTGCTGGGAATACTGGACAGCTACATGTAAAAGAATAAAATTAGAATATTCTTTAACACCATACACAAAAATAAACTCAAAATGGATTAAAGACCTTAATGTAAAACTGGATACTAATAAAACTCTGAGAGGAAAACATAGGCAGAACACTCTTTGACATAAACTGCAGCAATATTTTTTTGGATCCATCTGTTAGAGTAATGGAAATAAAAACAAAAATAAACAAATGGGACCTAACGAAACTTAAAAGCTTTTGCACAGCAAAGGGAATGATAAAAAAAAAAACAAAAAAAACGAAAAGACAAACTATGGAATGGGAGAAAATATTTGCAAAGGATGCAATTGACAAGGGCTTAATCTCCAAAATATACAAACAGCTCTTACCACTCAACAACAAAAAAACAAACAATCCAACTGAAAAACAGGCAGAAGACCTTAACAGACATTTCTCCAAAGAAGACATACACATAGCCAGTAGGCACATGAAAAGAGGCTCAACATCACTAATTATGAGAGGAATGCAAATCAAAACTACCATGAGGTACCACCTCACACTGGTCAAAATGACCATTATCAAAAACTCTACAAATAACAAATGCTGGAGAGGGTGTGGAGAAAAGGGAACCCTCCTACACTGCTGGTGGGAATATAAGTTGGTGCAGCCACTATGGGAAACAGTATGGAGGTTCCTTAAAAAACTAAAAATAGAATTACCATATGATCTGGCAATCCCACACCTGGGCATATACCTGGACAAAACTATAATTCAAAAAGATACATGCATCCCTATGTTCATAGCAGCACTATTCACAATAGCCAAAACATGGAAACAACCTAAATGTCCATCAACAGATGAACAGATAAAGAAGATATGATACACACATACAATGGAATATTACTCAGCCATAAAAAAGAATGAAATAATGCCATTTGCAGCAACATGAATGGACCCAGAGATTATCATACTAAGTGAAGTAAGTCAGAGATAGACAAATCGTCATATGATATTGCTTACATGTGGAATCTAAAAAGAAATGATACAAGTGAACTTATTCACAAAACAGACACAGACTTAACATACTTAGAAAACGAACTTACAGTTACCAAGGGGAAGGTTGGGGGCATAGACTGGGAGTCTGGGATTGACATGTACACTCTGCTATATTTAAAACTGGTAATCAACAAAGACCTACTGTATACCACAGGGAACTGTGCTCAATATTCTACAATGACCTAAATGGAAAAGAACTTGAAATACAATAGATACATATATCTGTATAATTGAATCACTCTGCTGTACACCTTAAACTAACACAACATTGTGAATCAACTGTAATGCAATATAAAACAAAAATTTTTTAAAAGAAAAGAAACATTCACCTTCAGAATGGCAGGAACTTACATGGCATTTATACTCACCTTCATCCGCCCCCTTCACAAGGCAACTTCTGGTCTGGAGGATGCTGAGCCTAGTTTCCAGTTTCCTTAAACTGGAGGGAGCAAAGCAGACACTGACTGCAACATTCTAACCAGTCAAGGGTTAGAAGGCTGCCTGATGGTCCCTGTCTCACCTAACTCGGTCTCAGGTGAGGAAAAGCTCCAGCCATTGCTCACAAAAGCTGCAGGGGACTACAGATCTGCAGATGCCTGGGATGAGAGTTTATGCATGGAGAAATACAACAGTCCATCTAAAACTCCAAGGAGAAGCTTGGGTAAAACTTCTTGGGAAATTAAGACATTCAAAAGAAGCTGTGTATATGGGAGAATTGAGAAAGCCACACACAGGCCCAACAGATACATTCTCAAAAAAGATGCAAGAAAACCTTACGCTTCTGGACTCGGAGCATGGCCAGCCAATCACTGAATGGTTTTCCTGGCATACAGCCAGTCTTCAAACACTGGAAAAGGTGGCAGTTTCTCAAATACCCAACTTCTGACAAAGAGCAAAGGCATACAAAGAAACAAAATTGAAAGGAACAAAATAATAGGTAGAAACAGATGTCCCTAAGGAAGCACAGACTGGGGACTCACTAGACAAAGGCAACTGCCTTAAATATGCTCAAAGAGCAAAGAGAAAACACAAAGAGCTAGGGTAAATCAAGAGAATGATTTATAAGCAAAAGGATGATATCAATAAAGAGACATACATTATAAAAAGGAAAAGAAATAGAAATTTTGGAGAAAATGTAATAACTAAATTGAACATTTCCCTAGAGGAGTACAAAATCAGATTGATGATGAGGCAGAAGAATCAGAGATTTGACAAAATAATGGCAAAAAAATTCCCCAAATTTGATGAAAAACATGAATTATAGAAATGCCAAGGAGGATAAACCCAAGAGATCCACACTGAGGCACATTTTAATCAAACTGCTGAAAGAAAAGAGAATGTTGAAAGCAGCAAGAGAAAAGCAACGCCTAACAACAGGGATCCTCAATAAGATTACCAACTAATTGCTCAGCAGAAACTTTGGAGGGCAGAAGGCAGTGGAATGACATATTCAAGGTGCTGGAAGTAAAAACTGTCAACCAAGAATCCAGTATCTGGAAAAGTGTCCTTCAAAAATGAGGCGGAAATTAAGACATTACCAGATAAACAAAAACTGAGAGACTTCATTACTACTAGACCTGCCCACAAGAAATCCTAAAGGCAGTCCTTCAGGTTGAAATGAAAGGACAGTAACTCAAAGCCATACAAAATACAAAGCTTTCAGGTAAAGGTGAATACATAAACAAATATAAAACCCAGTATCATTGTAAATTTGTTTACCCTCACAGCAAAGCCAGACAAATAACCTACAAGAGAAGTACAAAGCAATATCCCTTATGATGCAAAAATCCTCAACAAAATACTAGCAAACCAAATTCAGCAGCACAGTAAAAGGACTATACAAGATGACCTAGTGGGATATACTTCTGGAATGCAGCATCATTCAACATATGAAAATTGATCAAAGTAATGCACTACATTAACCTGATGAAAGAAAAAAAAACTCAACTGATGCAGGAAAAGCATTTGACAAAATTCAAAACACTTTCATGGTTTTAAAAAAACTCAACAATCACCAACCCCACAACTAATATCATACTCAATGGTGAAAGACTGAAAGCTTTCCCCTAAGATCCAGAACAGGACAAGGACACCCAATTTCACCACTTCTATTCAACACAGCATTTGAAGTTCTAATCAGAGCATTATACAACAAAAATAAAAGGCATCTGAATTGGAAAGAAGGCAGTAAAATTATCTATTGGCAGGTGACATGACCATCTATGTAGAAAATCCTAAAGCGTCCACAAAAACTGTTAGCACTAATTAACGAACTGAATACAAATCAGCAGCATTTCTATACACTAACAATGAACAATCCGAAAAGGAAATTAAGAAAACAATTCCATTTATAAGAGCATCAAAAAAAAAAACCAACAACAAAAAACCCTTAGGAATTATCTTGGGCCACAAGGCTAAAGATTTATACACTGAAAACTATACAACATCACTAAATGAAATTACTGATGACATAAATAAATGGAAAGACATCACGTGTTCATAGACTGGGAGACTTAATATTGTTTAGATGACAGTACTACCCAAAGCTATTTATATAGCCAGTGCAATCCTCATCAAAATCACAGTAACATTTGTTTGCAAAAATAAACAAGCTCTTCTTAAAATTCATGTGGAATCTCAAGGGGCCCTGAAAAATCAAAACAATCTTCAAAATGAAGAACCTCATTGGAGGACTCACACTTACTGATCTAAATATTTACTACAGGGCTTCCCTGGTGGCGCAGTGGTTGAGAGTCTGCCTGCCGATGCAGGGGACACGGGTTTGTGCCCCAGTCCGGGAAGATCCCACATGCCGCAGAGCGGCTGGGCCCGTGAGCCATGGCCGCTGAGCCTGCGCGTCCGGAGCCTGTGCTCTGCAGCGGAAGAGGCCACAACAGTGAGAGGCCCACGTACCGCAAAAAAAAAAAAAAAAAAATTTTACTACAAAGCTACACTACCCCAAACAGTATGGTCGTAGCATAAAGACAGATATTTATATCAGTGCAATAGAATAGAGAGCCCAGAAATAAACCCTTGACTAGATGGTGAAATGATTTTTGACTAGATGGTCAAATCATTTTTGACAAAGATGCCAAGACTGTTCAATGGGGAAAGGACAATCTTTTCAACAAATGATGCTGGAAAAACTGGATTCCACATGCAAAGAATGAAGTTGGATCCTCACCTTACACCATCTACAAAATACTCAGAATGCATCAAACACCTAAATGTAAGAGCTAAAACTATAAAAACTCTTTTCTTTCTTGGAAGAAAACATAGAAGGGAAAATTTATGACACTGGATTTAGCAATGATTACTTGGACATGACACCAAAGGCAGAGACAACAACAGGAAAAAAATAAATCGGACTTCATCAAAATTAAAAACTTTTCTGCACCAAAGGACACTACCAAGAGAATGAAAAAGGCAACCTAGAGAATGGGAGAAAATACTTGTAAATCATTTATATGAAAAAGGGTTAATATCCAGAATATGCAAAGAACTTATACAGCTCAACAACAGCAAAACAAACAATCCAATTTAAAAATGAACAAAGGACTTGAACAACAGTTCTCCAAATATATGCAGATGGCCAGAAAACAGCCGAAAAGATGCTCAACATCACTAATCTTTAGGGAAATGTAAATCAAAACCACAATGAGATATCACTTCACACCCATAAGGATGGTCATTATCAAAAAAATAGAAAATAAGTGTTGGTGAGTACGCAGAGAAACTGGAACATGTGTGCACTGTTAGTAGGAATGTAAAACGGTGCAGCCACTGTGGTAAACAATATGATAGTTCCCAAAAAATTTAAACACAGAATTACCATACAATCCAGCAATTCCACTTTTAGGTATATGCCCAAAAGTATGGAAAGCAGCGATTCAAACATATTTTATACCAATGTTTATAGCAGCATTATTAATGATAGCCAACAGGTAGAAACAGCCCAGATGTCCATGGATGGATGAATGGATGAACAAAATGTGGTGTGTGTGTGTGTATGTGTATACATTTATATATATATATATATATATATATATATATATACACACACATATATACACATACACACGCACAATGGATTATTATTAAGCTTTCAAAAAGAATGAAATTCTGATATATCTTTGAATATAGATAAATCTTGAAAACATTATGCTAAGTGAAAAACATCAGACATGAAAGGACAAATATTGTATGACTCCAGTTATAAGAGGTACTTAGAATAGTCAAATTCATATAGACAGAAAGTAGAATGGTGGTTACTAGAGGCTGGGGGGAAGGAGGAACCAAGCACATTGTTTAACGGGAATAGAGTTTCAGTTCAGGATGACGAAAAAGCTCTGGATATGAACAGCAGTGATGGTTGTATAACAATGTGACTGTACTTAATGTCGCTGAATTATACACTTGAAAATGGTTAACATAGTAAAATTTATGTTATGTACATTCTACCACAATAAGAAAAGCAGAAGAAAAAAAATCAATGCTATTTTTAAAAGAGAAAATATAAGTGGGAAGAAATTTATAGACGTGTCTGTGTCTAGGGTTTAGAATAGTTATTCAGAAGGGTAGCCAAGGAACAGAAGTTTTGGCAGAGGTCCTGGTAGGGAAGTGAGCCAAACCACTTGGAAAGTTCTGGGTAATTTCCTTTTCCAGAAAGGTCAGCAGACAGGAAATGTGAAGCCAATGTTAAGATTTCTTTGTACTCTAAAAGACTGATTATCCAACCAGACTAGTCTGCTCTATGTTTTTCTACAAGCTGCTATTGACATTTTGGTGGCTTCTTCCTGTGGGACTCTCCTGCCCCGCCTGCCACAGGGCACTTAACATCCCTGAACTCTGAACCACTTAATAACAGGCATATTCCCCCCACCGCACAACGACAAGCCAAAAGAAGCCCACATACTTCTATTACCACCACGACCCCAGTTCACTCAGTTGACAACCAGAGTGAATCCAAATTGAAATACGTGTGCCTTTGCGTGTCTGTCAGGACAGGGCAGGTTATAAAGCAGCAGCAAACAACTCGAAGTCTGAACGGTCTACAGCAAGAAAGGCTTCCTTCTTGTTCATATGACAGGTTTGTCCCGGGCCAGCCCGATGAACCACTCCACACTGTCCTCACACAGGACCCAAGGTGACAGAACTTCCACCACCGGGAATACAGGCAGAGGCAGAAGCAGGGCGAGGGAGACGGGGTAGATGATGCACTGGTTTTAAAGGATTCCACCTGGACATGACACACAACACTTCTGCTCAAATGTCATCAGCCAGAGCACATCAAGTAGCGTTGCCTGTCTCAGGGGCCAGGAAAGTGCACTCCTCCCATTTACCCAGAAGGAAAAGAATAAGACTATTTGTACAGAGCTCTGACGGCTTCCAAACTATTACTGAAAAGCATCCTGTGAAGTAGAAGACGCTATGTCAATGTTCATTATTCAAAGCGATTACAGAGTATAATTGTACCAACATGTGCCGGGCACCATGCTAAGGGATCCGATGAGCAATGAGTCATAACGGTGGGGTGACACACTCTATAGTCAGTTTCAATGTGGTGCGATAAATACAAACAGGGAGGTCAGCCCAGGAGGGCACCTGACCCAGACATTTGGTGATGGTCAGGAAGAATTCTAAGAGCCTCGAGGTTGGCCACGTCCACACAGCTGTGGGACAAAGTCAGCCTAGAGGACTTGCAGGAAATTCACAGGTGGAAGCAGGAGTCTGGAGAACCTCAAGGCAGAGGGAACATCATCTTTCAGGGAAGGCTAGTGTCCCTGTGCTCAATGCAGACAAGTACTGAACAGATCTTCACACTTTTGAGGGATGAGGGGGAAAACTCTTCATCCCACAGCCCAGCTCCGGAAGCCTTTATACAGGGATCCTCTTGACACACTTCTGCCCTGCTAGTGGAAAACACGCCAAACAATCCCTGGGATGCTGGCCCGTGCAGGCTGCCAACACCACTTGGCTCCTGGCTTTGTGCCACAGTGAATGTACACACTCCTAAGAGTGTATCCTTTCTTAGCTCCTAATTACAGTCAGGGAAGAGGATCCACTTGCTACCATAAAGGTCATGAGGACAACTAGATGCTCTTTTCAGTGAGTTTTTGAAGCTGTCAGTGTGGGAAAAGAGAATGAGGTGTTCTTTTGTTTTTCTTTTTAAGTCAGGTAAGGAAAGCCTTCTGTAAGAGGCCATGGGCACGTGTGAGAAAGGCCGGATGAGACCCCATTGGCTTCAACTATTTTAATTTTTTTAAATCCCCCAATAAAAAATGCCTGGGACCAATTGTGAGAAAAAAACAGAGAATTAAGAATAAACAATGATTTTCAGCAGCACAGTATTGGCACAAAAACAGAAATATGGATCAGTGGAAGAGAATAGAGAGCCCAGAAATAAACCCACACATCTATGGTCAATTAATCTTCAACAAAGGAGGAAAGAACATACAATGGAGAAAACACAGTCTCTTCAGCAATTGGTGCTGGGAAAGCTGGACAGCTACATGTAAATCAATGAAGTTAAAACACACCATCACACCATACACAAAAATAAACTCAAAATGGCGTAAAGACTTAAATATAAAACATGACAACATAAAACTCCTAGAAATGAAAATAGGCAAAACATTCTCTGCAAATCGTAGTAAAGTTTTCTTAACTCAGTCCCACAAAGTTATAGAAATAAAAGCAAAAATAAACAAATGGGGAGAGCTGAGGAGGAACCTTCAAGATGGCAGAGGAGTAAGACGTGGAGATCACCTTCCTCCCCACAAATACAACAGAAATACATCTACATGTGGAACAACTCCTACAGAACACCTACTGAACGCTGGCAGAAGACCTGATCTCCCAAAAGGCAAGAAACTCCCCACGTACCTGGGTAGGGCAAAAGAAAAAAAAGACACAAAAGAATAGGGACGGGACCTGCACCAGTGGGAGGGAGCTGTGAAGGAGGAAAAGTTTCCACACACTAGAAGCCCCTTCGCGGGCGGAGACTGCGGGTGGAAGGGGGAAGCTTCGGAGCCACGGAGGAGAGCGCAGCAACAGGGGTACGGAGGGCAAAGCTGAGAGATCCCCACACAGAGGATCAGTGCCAACCAGCACTCACCAGCCTGAGAGGCTTCTCTGCTCACCCGCCGGGGCGGGCGGGGGATAGGAGCTGAGGCTTGGGCTTTGGAGGTCGGATCCCAGAGAGAGGACTGAGGTTGGCTGCGTGAACACAGCCTGAAGGGGGTTAGTGCACCACAGCTAGACAGGAGGGAGTCCAGGAAAAGTCTAGACCTGCCTAAGAGGCAAGAGACCATTGTTTCAGGGTGTGCAAGGAGAAGGGGTTCAGAGCACCGCCTAAACGAGCTCCAGAGAGGGGCACGAGCCACGGCTCTCAGCGCGGACCCCAGAGACGGGCATGAGATGCTAAGGCTGCTGCTGCAGCCACCAAGAAGCCTGTGTGCGAGCACAGGTCACTCTCCACACGTCCCCTCCCAGGAGCCTGTGCAGCCCGCCACTGCCAGGGTCCCGTGATCCAGGGACAGCTTCCCCGGGAGAACACGGCGCGCCTCAGGCTGGTGCAACGTCACGCCGGCCTCTGCCGCCACAGGCTAGCCCCGCACTCCATACCCCTCCCTCCCTCCGGCCTGAGTGAGCCAGAGCCCCCGAATCAGCTGCTCCTTTAACCCCGTCCAGTCTGGGTGGGGAACAGACGCCCTCAGGCGACCTACAAGCAGAGGCGGGGCCAAATCCAAAGCTGAACCCCGGGAGCTGTGCGAACAAAGAAGAGAAAGGGAAATTCCTCCCAGCAGCCTCAGGAGCAGTGGCTTAAATCTCCACAGTCAACTGGATGTACCCTGCATCTGTGGAATACCTGAATAGACAACGAATCATCCCAAACTGAGGCGGTGGACTTTGGGAGCAACTGTAGACTTGGGGTTTGCTTTCTGCATCTAGTTTGCTTCTGGTCCTATGTTTACCTTAGTTTAGTATTTAGAGCTTATTATCAATGGTAGATTTGTTTATTGACTTGGTTGCTGTCTTCCTTTTTATTTTTAATATACATATATATTTTTTCTTTTTCTTTTTCTCTTTTTGTGAGTGTGTATGTTTCTTTGTGTGATTCTGTCTGTATAGCTTTGCTTTTACCATCTGTCCTAGGATTCTATCTGTCCTTTTTTTTTTTTTTAGTATAGTTTTTAGTACTTGTTATCATTGGTGGATTTGTTTCTAGGTTTGGTTGCTCTCTTCTTTCTTTTTCTTTTTTTTATTACTCTTTTACTTTTTTATTTTTAATAATACTTAAAAAATTTTATTTAAATAATTTGTTTATTTTATTTTATTTTTTCTCCCTTTTCTTCTGAGCCGTGTGGCTGACAGGGTCTTGGGGCTCCGGCCAGGTGTCAGGCCTGAGCCACTGAGGTGGGAGAGCTGAGTTCAGGACACTGGTCCACCAGAGACCTCCTGGCTCCACGTAATATCAAATGGCGAAAGCTCTCCCAGAGATCTCCATCTCAATGCTAAGGCCCAGCCCCACTGAACAACCAGCAAGCTACAGTGCTGGACACCCTATGCCAAACAACTACCAAGACAGGAACACAACCCTACACAGCGGAGAGACTGCCTAAAATCATAATAAGGTCACAGACAACCCAAAACACACCACCAGATGTGACCCTGCCCACCAGAAAGACAAGATCCAGCCTCATCCACGAAAACACAGGCACCAGTCCCCTCCACCGGGAAGCCTACACAACCCACTGAACCAACCTTAGCCACTGGGGACAGACACCAAAAACAACGGGAACTAGGAACCTGCAGCCTGCAAAAAGGAGACCCCAAACACAGTAAGATAAGCAAAATGAGAAGACAGAAATATATAGCAGATGAAGGAACAAGGTAAAAACCCACCAGATCAAACAAATGAAGAGGAAACAGGCAGTCTACCTGAAAAAGAATTCAGAGTAATGATAGTAAATATGATCCAAAATCTTGGAAATAGAATGGAGAAAATACAAGAAACTTTTAACAAGGACCTAAAAGAACTAAAGAGCAAACACAAACAATGATGAACAACACAATAAAAGAAATGAAAGTTTCTCTACAAGGAATCAATAGCAGAATAACTGAGGAAGAAGAACGGATAAGTGACCTGAAAGATAAAATAGTGGAAATAACTACCACAAAGCACAATAAAGGAAAAACAATGAAAAGAATTGAGAACAGTCTCAGAGACCTCTGGGACAACATTGAACGCACCAAAATTCGAATTATAGGAGGTCCCAGAAGAAGAAGAAAAAAAGAAAGGGACTGAGAAAATATTAGAAGAGATTACAGTTGAAACTTCCCTAATATGGGAAAGGAAATAATCAATCAAGTCCAGAAAGCGCAGAGAGTCCCATACAGGATAAATGCAAGGAGAAACACGCCAAGACACATATTAATCAAACTATCAAAAATTAAATACAAAGAAAAAATATTAAAAGCAGCAAGGAAAAAGCAGCAAATAACATAGAAGGGAATCCCCATACGGTTAATAGCTGATCTTTCAGCAGAAACTCTGCAAGCCAGAAGGGAGTGGCAGGACATATTTAAAGTGATGAAAGGGAAAAATCTACAACCAAGATTACTCTACCCAGCAAGGACCTCAGTCAGATTTGACGGAGAAATTAAAACCTTTACAGACAAGCAAAAGCTGAGAGAATTTAGCACCACCAAACCAGTGTTACAACAAACGCTAAAGGAACTTCTCTAGGCTAAGGAAACACAAGAGAAGAAAAAGACCTACAATAACAAACACAAAACAATTAAGAAAATGGTAATAGGAACATACATATCAATAACTACCTTAAATGTAAATGGATTAAATGTTCCAACTAAACAACACAGACTGGCTGAATGGATACAACAAGACCCGTATATATGCTGTCTACGAGAGACCCATTTCAGACCTAGGGACACATACAGACTGAAAGTGAAGGGATGGAAAAAGATATTCCAGGCAAATGGAAATCAAAAGAAAGCTGGAGTAGCAATACTCATATCAGACAAAACAGACTTTAAAATAAAGACTACTACAAGAAACAAAGAAGGGCACTACACAATGATCAAGAGATCAATCAAAAAAGAAAATATAACAATTGTAAATATTTATGCACCCAACATAGGAGCACCTCAATACATAAGGCAAATGCTAACAGCCATAAAAGGGGAAATCGACAGTAACACAATCATAGTAGGGGACTTTAAGACCCGACTTTCACCAATGGACAGATCATCCAAAGTGAAAATAAATAAGGAAACACAAGCTTTAAATGGTCCATTAAACAAGATGGACTTAACTGATACTTACAGGACATTCCATCCAAAAACAGAATACACTTTCTTCTCAAGTGTTCATGGAACATTCTCCAGGATAGATCAGATCATCTTGGGTCACAAATCAAGTCTTGGTAAATTTACGAAAACTGAAATCGTATCAAGTATCTTTTCCGACCACAACGCTATAAGACTAGGTACCAATTACAGGAAAAAAATCTGTAAAAAATACAAACACATGGCTACCAAATAACCAAGAAATCACTGAAGAAATCAAAGAGGAAATCAATAAATGCCTAAAACCCAATGACAATGAAAACACGACCACCCAAAACCTATGGGATGCAGCAAAAGCAGTTCTAAGAGGGAACTTTATAGCAATACAATCCTACCTCAAGAAACATCTCAAATAAACAACCTAACCTTACACTTAAAGCAAGCAGAGAAAGAAGAACAAAAAACCCCCGAAGTTATCAGAAGGAAAGAAATCATAAATATCAGATCAGAAATAAATGAAAAAGGAATGAAGGAAACGATAGCAAAGATCAAAAAAACTAAAAGCTGGTTCTTTGAGAAGATAAACAAAATTGATAAACCATTAGCCAGACTCATCAAGAAAAAAAGGGAGAAGACTGAAATCAATAGAATTAGAAATGAAAAAGGAGAAGTAACAACTGACACTGCAGAAATACAAAGGATCATGAGAGATTACTACAAGCAACTCTATGCCAATAAAATGTACAACCTGGAAGAAATGGACAGATTCTTATAAAAGCATAACCTTCCGAGACTGAAATAGGAAGAAATAGAAAATATGAACAGACCAACCACAAGCACTGAAATTGAGACTGTGATTAAAATCTTCCAACAAACACAAGCCCAGGACCAGATGGCTTCACAGGCGAATTCTATCAAACATTTAGAGAAGAGCTAACACCCATCCTTTTCAAACTCTTCCAAAATATAGCAGAGGAACACTCCCAAACTCATTCTACGAGGCCACCATCACCCTGATAACAAAACCAGACAAAGATGTCACAAAAAAAGAAAACTACAGGCCAATAACACTGATGAACACAGATGCAAAAATCCTCAACAAAATACTAGCAAACAGAATCCAACAGCACATTAAAAGGATCAACACCATGATCAACAGGGGTTTATCCCAGGAATGCAAGAATTCCTCAATATATGCAAATTAATCAACGTGATAAACCATAATAACAAACTGAAAGAGAAAAACCAGATGATGATCTCAATAAATGCAGAAAAAGCTTTCGATATAATTCATCACCAATTTATGATAAAAACCCTCCAGAAAGTAGGCATAGAGGGAACTTACCTCAACATAATAAAGGCCGTATATGACAAACCAACAGCCAACATCGTTCTCAATGGTGAAACACTGAAATCATTTCCACTAATATCAGGAACAAGACAAGGATGCCCACTCTCACCACTATTATTCAACACAGTTTTAGAAGTTTTAGCCACAGCAGAGAGGAAAAAGAAATAAAAGGAATCCAAATCGGAAAAGAAGAAGTAAAACTATCACTGTTTGCAGATGACATGATACTATACATAGACAATCCTAAAGATGCTACCAGAAAACTACTGGAGCTAATCAATGAATTTATGAAGTAGCAGAATACAAAATTAACGCACAGAAATCTCTGGCATTCCTATACACTAATGATGAAAAATCTGAAAAAGAAATTAAGGAAACACTTCCATTTACCATTACGACAAAAAGAATAAAATACCTAGGAATAAACCTACCTAAGGAGGCAGAAGACCTGTACGCAGAAAACCATAAAACACTGATGAAAGAAATTAAAGATACAAACAGATGGAGAGATATACCATGTTCTTTGATTAGAAGAGTCCATGTTGTGAAAATGACTATACTACAGAAAGCTAGCTACAGATTCGATGCAATCCCTATCAAACTACCAATGGCATTTTTCACAGAAGAGGAACAAAAAAATTTCACAATTTGTATGGAAACACAAAAAACCCCAAATAGCCAAAACAATCTTGAGAAAGAAAAACAGAGCCGGAGAAATCACGCTCCCTGACTTTAGACTATACTACAATGCTACAGTAATCAAGACAGTATGGTACTGGCACAAAAACAGAAATATAGATCAGTGGAACAGGAGAGAAAGCCCAGAGATAAACCCATGCTCACATGGTCACCTTATCTTTGATAAAGGAGGCAAGAATATACAATGGAGAAAAGACAGCCTCTTCAATAAGTGGTGCTGGGAAAACTGGACAGCTACATGTAAAAGAATGAAATTAGAACACTCCCTAACACCATACACAAAAATAAATTCAAAACGGATTAAAGACCTAAATGTAAGGTCAGACACTACAAAACTCTTAGAGGAAAACACAGGCAGAACACTCCATGACATAAATAACAGCAAGATCCTTTTGGAACCACCTCCTAGAGAAATGGAAATAAAAATAAAAACAAACAAATGGGACCTAATGAAACTTAAAAGCTTTTGCATAGCAAAGGTAACCATAAACAAGACAAAAAGACAACCCTCAGAATGGGAGGGTTGCAAACAAAGGACTAATCTCCAAAATTTACAAGCAGCTTATGCAGCTCAATATGAAAAAACCAACCTAATCCAAAAATGGGCAGAAGACCTCAATAGACATTTCTCCAAAGAAGAGATACAGATTGCCAACAAACACATGAAAGGATGCTCAACATAACTGATCATTAGAGAAATGCAAATCAAAACTACAATGAGGTATCACCTGACACCGGTCAGAATGGCCACCATCAAAAAATCTACAAACAATAAAAGCTGGAGAGGGTGTGGAAAAAAGGGAACCCTGTTGCACTGCTGGTGGGAATGTAAACTGATACAGCCACTATAGAGAACAGTATGGAGGTTCCTTAAAAAACTACAAATAGAACTACCATACAACCCTGCAATCCCACTACTGGGCATATACCCTGAGAAAACCATAATTCAAAAAGAGACATGTACCACAGTGTTCATTACAGCTCTATTTACAAAAGCCAGGACATGGAAGCAACCTAAGTGTCCACTGACAGATGACTGGATAAAGAAGATGTGGCACATATATACAATGGACTATTACTCAGCCATAAAAAGAAATGAAACTGAGTTATTTGTAGTGAGGTGGATGGACCCAGAATCTGTCATACAGAGTGAAGTAAGTCAGAAACAGAAAAACAAATACAGTATGTTAACACATATATATGGAATCTTAAAAAAACAGTGGTTCTTAAGAAAATAGGGGCAGGACAGGAATAAAGACGCAGGCATGGAGAATGGACTCGAGGACACGGGGAGGGGGAAGGGTAAGCTAGTACAAAGTGAGAGAGAGGCATGGACATATATACACTACCAAGTGTAAAATAGATAGCTAGTGGGAAGCAGCAGCATAGCACAGGGAGATCAGCTTGGCGCTTCGTGACCACCTACAGGGGTGGGATAGGAGGGTGGTAGGAAGATGCAAGAGGGAGGAGATATGGGGATATATGTATATGTACAGCTGATTCACTAGTTTTAAAGCAGAAACTAACACACCATTGTAAACAATTATACTCCAATAAAGATGTTAAAAAAATAAATTAAAAAAATTAAATGAAAAAACAAATGAAAAAAAATTAAACACATGGGACCTAAATAATCTTGTAAGCTTTTGCACAGCAAAAGAAACCATGAAGAAAACGATAAGACAGACTACACAATGGGAGAAAATATTTGCAAATGATGTGACCGACAAGGGTCTAATTTCCAAAATATAATAACAGATCATATAGCTCAATATCAAAAAAACAAACAACCCAATCAAAAAATGGGCAGAAGACCTAAATAGACATTTCACCAACGAAGACATGCAGATGGCCAACAGGCACATGAAAACATGCTCAGCATCGGTAACTGTTAGAGAAATGCAAATCAAAACTACAGTGAGGGCTTCCCTGGTGGCGCAGTGGTTGGGAGTCCGCCTGCCGATGCAGGGGACACGGGTTCGTGCCCCGGTCTGGGAAGATCCCACATGCTGCGGAGTGGCTAGGCCTGTGAGCCATGGCCGCTGGGCCTGCGCGTCCGAAGCCTGTGCTCCGCAACGGGGGAGGCCACAACAGCGAGAGGCCTGCGTACCACAAAAAAAAAAAAAACTACAGAGAGGTTGTCACCTCACACTGGTCAGAATGCCCATCTTTAAAAAGTCTGCAAATAACTAATGCTGGAGAGGGTGTGGAGAAAAGGGAACCCTCCTACACTGTTGGTAGGCAGGAATGTAAACTGGTGCAGCCACTATGGAAAACAGTATGGAAGTTCCTCAGAAAACTAAGAATAGAATTACCATATGATCCAGCAATCCCACTCCTGGGCATATATCTGGACAAAACTATAATTCAAAAAGATACATGCATCTCTATGTTCATAGCAGCACTATTCACAATAACCAAAACATAGAAACAACCTAAACGTCCATCAACAGATGAACAGATAAAGTATGGTACATATATACAATGGAATATTACTCAGCCATAAAAAAGAATGAAATAATGCCATTTGCAGCAACATGGATGGACCTAGAGATTATCATACTAAGTGAAGTAAGTTAGAAAAACACAAATACCATGATATCATTTTTACGTGGAATTTAAAATATGACATAAATGAACTTATTTACAAAACAGAAACAAACTCACAGACATAGAAAACAAACTTATGGTTACCAAAGGGGAAAAGGGGTGGTGGGGGAAGGATAAATTAAGAGTTTGGGATTGGCAAATATTATATGAAAATATATATAATAAAATGTATATAAAACAGATAAACAACAAGGTCCTACTGTTCATCACGGGGAACTATATTCAGTATCCTATAATAAACCATAGTGGAAAAAGATATGAAAAAGAATATATATACGTATAACTGAATCACTTTTGCTGTACCTCAGAAACTAACACAACACTTTAAAACAACTATACTTCAATAAAAAATTAAAATTAAAAAAAAGATGATAGTTAAATGTATTTTTCTTAACTTTCCATTTTAAACCAATGCTAATGGAGAACAAAATAAAGGGCACTAGCCATTTTGCATTAAAAAATATTCTTAGGGAATTCAGTATCAGTGAAAGTTTCCCCCCATCTTAAACACCCTCAGAGTCACGGAGCTTTAAGGGAAAAGATAGTGTGGGGTGGGGGACAGGTCAAGGGGATATCTTTCCTCTTTCAGTGTTTATTAAAGGTTTGTTTGCTAAATTCTATACTTGGCAGTTCCATTCCTTAAGCTGGGGAGCTCAGTGACAGCCTGAGGGCTCTCAGAACCACAGGTGGGACAGGGGAGGAGACTTTTTTCCCCCAAGAATAGTTTAAAATAGCATTTTTGTATTAAAACAAATAAAAATGTATCACGGAATAGGCATGACTTTTAAAGACAAAACTGGAGATTAATGAGAAAATCTCCTGCACAGGCAGGGTGGGACTGCACACCTCCAGGCCTCTGGAACAGGTACAAACTGGCCTCCACCATTAGTTAGTCCAAGTGAAAATTGCCAGAAGCCCTGCTCCAGCTTGTCATAACTCATGCCTGCACTCACTATACATTGACAACCCTAAACCATCTTTCTTAAAAAATTCAACAAACTTTTAACAGCTATGATACGCCAGGCCCTTCACACACAGGGATAATTATCACTTTGGCCTGCCACGTGATTTCGGGTGATCAACCATTGCCCTGGGGTAAATCCTGGGCCCCCCTAACAGAGGAGGAGTTCTACCAGCAGGCAGCTGAGGGAGGGCCAGGCCTTGTGCCAAAAGACTCAAAGGCCAGAGCTCACTCACAAATGCGAGGCACTCACCAGGTCCATAGGATCCTTCAGTAGCAGAGCTTAAATATGGGGGGCTGCCCACACAGCAGTGCTGCTGCTATGGAGGGTTTGGGGGAACGGGAGAGGGGGTTTGTGGGGAGGGACCCCTGGACCACGTCCAGCCCTGAGGATATGGGTTCAACTGGCAGGACACGAGACACCTGGGAAGGTGTCACCACACACCTGGTAGCCTGGGCTCTGCAGAAGCACAGTCCTCAGACCTCGTACTTCCTACTTTGGTATTCGATACGCTACTTTGTTAACGTTTTAAGTGCAACATGCAACCAGAACATGCCTAGATCTTAAGTGCAGAGCTTGGTGAAGTTTTACAAACTGCACCTACCCATTATAACCAGCACCCACATGAAGAAATAGTTTCTTTTTTTTTAGCTCTCAGTAACCACTTTATAATGAGTGAATCTACTGTCTGAACTTTGGACATCCGAACTTCAATGAACACACATTTTCGGGAATGCCATCTAGAACATGATTTATAGTTGAAATAAGCAAGACCAAAGAAAGCTTAACTTAGGGGCTCTAAGTTCAGGACGAAAACAGTCATTATTTCAGGTTAGTTTTCATGAGTCCTGATTCTAACCTGGGCAAAAAGTGCCTTCTCTCAGCTAATACAGCAAAACAAATGGGGAAATGCCTTAGGAAAAAAATACGTGAGAGGTTCCCATCTATTGAAAATCACGCACATTCTACTAGATAGTAAGTACAGAACAGGGAAACAGCAATTAAAAACAGTATTGACTTCAACACAGGGCATAAGGTATGTACCACCCCAAGACATTCATTGCAAAGTTTCTTAAATTTATTTGTTAATAATTTAAAACTTTTCAACATAAAGTACACAGCTGAATGAAACATTATACAGTCATTGAAAATGAAAACCATAAAGACCTCCAAGCTACTCAGAAAAATAGTACTGACAGTGCTAAAGAAAGCAGAATTCAAACAGCAATCATACTATAAGAGTTAACCAAAAATGGTGACTTGGACACAGGCAAACACTGAACGGAAAATGTCTAGAAAATGATGCCCAGGGAGTAGAGACGTAGAATAGTTCAATTTTTGTTTCCTTTTCAGCTTCTATGAACAGCGTATTACCTGCACAATACAAAATTCATCTAAAAGTCATTCCTATGTAAAAACTGTGTGGATCTTATTCATATTCCCAAGCTGACTTTTACAAACAGCATCCAAAGAATCCTACTCAAAGCATAACTTGTCCAGTTCCTTAAAAAGAACCAGACCAGCTGCTGCTAACGCCCCAGCCCCTCTCTTTAAAAGGAGGGGTAAAGGTATCGTAAGAAAACCCCAAAGCGCTGACATCCCCTTCTATTTAAATAGTTGGTTAAACTTGGTGTGTCCTTGCTTATCTCAATGGCAACGTAAGTTGAGGAAGGATTTCTAGCCTCACAACATTTCAGCGAAAGTTGTGTGACCTGCCAAGACCTGGTGATTCTAGCAGCAAGAGTCAAGCCCCGGCTCTGGAGACAGAATTCTGGCTCAGCTCCTTCCTTGCCAGGCTGCCCTGAGCAAATCACTCTATTAGGCTTATCTTTAAAATGCAGATAATACAACCTACTTCAGAGAACTACAGTGAGGATTAAATCTGTTAATATTAAGTACCTAGGACAGCATGACTTTTAAAAGGAATTGATCGTTTCCCTTCCTTGGAGGATGCGGGGCGGGTTGGGGGGCTGGGGAAGGATGACTCTTAAGGTCTTCTCCCATCCCCAAAACCCAAGGCCACCTAGGTCCCTATAGCTCAGGGCAGGAGCCAGCTGAGCTCTGGCAAAGGCAGAAGAGGCAAGGAGTTCCAGGGTGACCTCTGATGGCGGGGGGCTGGGGAACGAACAGCGTTTTCTGTCTTTGTTTCTTCCACCATAACTGACATAATATCTAGCACACAGTAGGTGCTGAAAGGACATCTGACAAATGGACTAACCCAGTCAGGGGGCCTTCTGGCATAAGCTGATGATCATGAAGAAGAACAGGCAGGAAGCCATCAGCTACTTGAACTAAAATTCTGGTCCCTTTCACTGTGAGACTCCACAACCTATTTTTGCACTATACACGGGGTGCTGGCATTTACCACTATGGAAGAAAACTATCGTGCACGTTAACTTCAGCGAGATGCCTACTGTGCCTCTGAATGGTCCTGTTTAAAAACATTCACAAACCACTGCTTTTCAAAAGGAAAAGGAAATGGTCCCCAAAATATTTTCTTACCTCAATCCCTCCCCAAGTAGCCTGCATCAATTCCACTTTGATGCATAAAGCTATGTCCTTTACAAAACAAAACTGTATCTTGGACGTAAAAAGTCTAAACTATAGCTCGAAGAGAGTAACAGAGAACTCTCAAGGGCGATGTAAAACTAGGACGCCTAGACTACTCTATTCGAATGGCTTTATTGAACTTTTTTGTTAACTTACTGTACTGTTCCTAAACTGTTTTAAGTCACATAAGTATCTTACGGTTTTCTGTCCTGTGTACCTGACCAGATCGGAATTGCTGTGCTATCTGAGGTTTCTCCTGATCACTGAGAATTCAGCTCTTTTATGGATGGGAGGTCAGCAGTACATCAAAACGACGAATGTGCTGGCCTTCTAAGAAGTCACAAATGACCCCCCTCTGTGACCAGTTTCTGGGGCTCTGGGCACACATTTTTTTATTTTTATTTTTTTGCGGTACGCGGGCCTCTCACACGCAGGCTCAGTGGCCATGGCTCACAGGCCCAGCCGCTCCGCGGCATGTGGGATCTTCCCGGACCGGGGCACGAACCCGTGTCCCCTGCATTGGCAGGCGGACTCTCAACCACTGCGCCACCAGAGAAGCCCAGGGCACACATTTTAAGCCACAGGATCAGATGGGTACACTCTGTGGCTGTGAGGTAACTATCAGAAAAATGCCTTTTCTCCTCCAAACAGCATGTTCCATGCATATTCACGAGAACATTTAGCATCATTTCCTTCTCTAAGGGTCCAACCTGCACCCTAGCAGTAGAAGACAGTAAAAGGACTACACTGACATTCAGGACCTCCCAGCCTCTCTGCTAGGAAGCTGAGGCAGTCCCATCCTCCAGCTCCTGCAAGCTTCACTGCTGAGCGCTCTCAGTAAGGGACCATCCCCTCATCTCTGCTGGCCATTATTCCTATCATTCAATACAAAAGCACAAAGACACAGTGGTCAGCCCAACAAGGACTAGAGCCCAGGGGAGGTGTGATCACTGTCAGAGGACATCAAATCCGACACACTGTTGAGGCTGCAGAAAAGCAGAGGCTAGAAAGGAGTTCAGAGTTGAAACGAATTTCTTGTTTCCTCCCTGCCTAGTTCCCTTTACTCATAACATCGGGCCTAAGCGGGTTTACTAAAGCCCCTTCCAGCTCTATACCTTACAAGGGATGGAAATTATATCTGCTGTAGGCGTTAGATTAAAACCCACTGCACACTGGGCTGAGCCTTCCTTCAGTGTGCACTCATGCCGCTTCAGGCCACTCATCACACTGCTTTATGCATAAGGCTGAGGTACAGAGAAGAACCACACGAACTTCCAACTAAACATTCTGGGACATTTTAAATTTCTTTTTTTTTTTTTTTTTTGCGGTACGCGGGCCTCTCACTGTTGTGGTCTCTCCCGTTGCAGAGCACAGGCTCCGGACGCGCAGGCTCAGCGGCCATGGCTCACGGGCCCAGCCGCTCCGCGGCATGTGGGATCTTCCCAGACCGGGGCACAAACCCGTGTCCCCTGCATCGGCAGGCGGACTCTCAACCACTGCGCCACCAGGGAAGCCCCATTTAAAATTTCTTGAGCAGGAACTGTGTATGTAAGTAGTGGGTGACGCAGCACCACCAGAACAACATGTTTCAGGAATGATACATCATCAAGATACATTTACGGATGAAATTCACAAGCTCCTTCCAGAAGGGTTCAAATCCTGGAGAAACCCAAACCTCCTAAAAGCCTAGGATACTAATTATATGGTAAATGTCAGTGGCAAAAACAAAAACAATAACTAAGCCTGTCCCATCACTTCTTGAGTTTGTTTTCCTTGCTTTTAATACCTCACTTAATTGGAGAAATTCAAAAAATACTCTTTCTCTTAAACATCCACAATAGATTTTTCTCAAGTGTCCACTTTCAGGAAGCCTTCCAGAAATCACCAAATGGCCAAAGCGACCATTAGTGGCTTGGTCTCTAATGTGCCGCCAGACCCAGGCAGGTGACAGCGTCACGGGCTCAGGCACCACCGGCCACCCCGGCAGCTGGGCAGCTGGGCCCCGGTCGCTTCACGTCTCCCAAATCCTGCGGATGCCCAGCACCCAGGTGGAGAAAGGAGATAAACACCAGCCAAAGGTACGGTGGAAGCAGTGAGTCAGAAGCGCTCACAAAAGCAAGAAAAAACCCAACCCTCATACAAAGCATCTCTGGGGCTCCTACAAGCTGCTTCCTTTCTAAAAGGTTTATTTTTAGTTCGTTTGAAAAAGTTTTTATTGCTTACCTCTGCATAAATTATGTATATTCATTACTAGAAAGTAGAGAAAAGCGCTTTTAAAAAGTAAAAAAGAAAACTGAAGCTAAGTCCACTTCCCACCACCCATTGTAATTTTGGGGAGCTTGTTAATGAGATTTTTAAGACCTAGTTAAAACCATAATGGGTACCTGCGGTGGTGCTGTATACATGGTTTGGGAGCTTGGGGCTTTTTGTTTTTTAACCTGGTCTAATAACGCTGCCAGTTCCCCCAAACGGTTACATTTCTTTAAAAACATTTCCAAAAGTTCTAGAAGAAATACAAAATCAACACTTTTTAAACCCTATTATCCAAGTTGAATTGGCCCGACTCTCGACTATGCTTTTTTAGAATATCACACTTAAACTCATCTCCATGCCAATGCCGGAGAAAGTGGGGGGCGCGCACCGAAAAAGCTTCCCCCTCCCCCAGTCCCACGAGCACCGCAAACGCAGTCGCTGCGCCGCTGCGGCCTCCCCGCCGGCACTGCCCTAGAGTTCATCCGCTCCCGGGGCTCGCGGCCGCAGCGACCCAGCGGACTACCCCGAGGCCCCACCCGGGCCAGCGGCGAGCGCCCGCGTGCGGCGGCACCCGGCCTCTCCGCTCCAGGTGGCACAACCGTAAACACCGCACACACCTGCGGGGCGTGCCCGCTCCGGCGTCGGCGGGACTGGGCGCGCCCGGACCACAACGCGGCAGCCGAGGGCCACGTTTCCAGCCCAAGGCGGGGCGCAGGGCCAAGCGCAAAGGGAAGGCAGGCCGAGGGTGCGTCCGGGCTGCGGCGGGCGGCCAGATCCTCACCTGCGAGCCAGTCGCCAACTCCATTCTTCCCCGCTGGGCTCCGGCCTCCACCCAGCACGCGGCCACGGGAGCCTCGCTCGCCACGGGGCCGCGCACGGAGGTCGCCCGCGGCCGCGCAGCGCGCTCGCTCCGCCCGGAGCTCCAGAGGGCCGGGGGAGGGGCGCACTCGGCGCCCGGGACAGGGGGAGCGCCCCGCGCCGCCCACTCGGCGCCGCGGCGCCAGCCCTCGAGGCTCCTCTTACAGGACCCAAACTTCGCGACCGGTGAACTTCGCTTTGCAGGCGGCGCAAGAGGGGCTGCAGCTGGGAGCCGCCCGGGGTGGCTGCCAATCTGGGGGCGCCGGGCTCCCCCCTGCAGTGGAGGGAGGGAGTGGAGCCGTCCGGCCCGGTTTTGCGCGGGAGAAATGAGAGGGGGCAGTCCCGGCGCAGCCTCCTGCTGGCACGCCCGGCTGCGGCGCCCGCCGAATCTTTGCAGGGTTTGTTCCAGGTAGTACCCTGGAGCGCAGAGCCTCTGCGGCAATCGGTGTCTCTGATCCGGGAAAGCGTTTTAGGGCTGCCTCAGAACTTGTTTTGTAGCTGTAAAGGGGCGGGGTTCTGACGCCTCTCAAAACATTCGCTTCGGGGTACGCTTTGCAAAACTGGCAACCAAGGCCCCCGGGGGGTCGGGAATTGCAGCCCCCCCCCCCCGGAACTTTAAACGGTCTGTTCTATACCATTGCACACATGGGCCTTCCAGCCTCACTAGACAGAGAGTTTTAGAGGTCAGGAAGGCTGATAAACAAATATTGGCCTAACACCTACTACTGTGTGTCCGGCGCTGTGTACGCAAGCTTGAACGAAAAACAGGCCCCTGCTCTGTTGGAGCTTACAGTCTGGGAACCAGCCACCGACATAATATAAATGTAGTAATGACGTAAATAACTGTAATAATATAATTAATTAACTTGATTAATCAACAGTAAATTCAAATAATACCTTTAGTTAATAATGGTGATAATAAGTTCAGTAATAGGATGCAAATAAATGTAAATTTGGAGTTATGATAGATACCAGGAGGGAAAAGGTAAGTGGTACTATGGTGGTGTAGAACAGGGGGACTTAATTTGATGCAGGTCAGGGAAGACTTCTTAGAGTTCTCAGGTATGAAGAGTGAAAAATTAAGTGGGTGGAGGTTTTGGAATGCTTGAAATAAGTGTTGGGGAGGGTGGTAGATAAATTGTCCTGAAATTGTAGCAGGTTTGCTATAAAACTTCTCTCAATAGTTGGCTCTACAGGTATTTCGTATTAATACTATATTTTTTGACCCTCCTACGCTGTTGGTGGAAATATAAATTGGTGCAGCCACTACAGAGAACAGTATGAAGGTTCCTTTAAAAACTAAAAATAGGGTTACCACATGTGTCAGCAATCCCACTCCTGGGCATATATCTGGAAAAAACTATAATTCAAACAATACATGCCCCCCGTGTTCACAGCAGCACTATTCACAATAGCCAAGACATGGAAACAACCCCAGTGCCCATCAACAAACGACTGGCTTAAGAAGATGTGGTGTATATACACACAGTGGAATATTAGCCACAAAAAGGAAAGAAATTTTGCCATTTGCTGCAACATGGATGGACCTAGAGAATATCAAACCAAGTGAAGTCAGACAGAAAGACAAATACTGTATGATATTTATATGTGGAATCTAAAAAATATGATACAAACGAACTTATTTACAGAACAGAAGTAGACTCACAGACATAGGAAACAAACTTACGGTTACCAAAGGGGAAGGGGGTGGGGATAAATTAGGAGTTTGGGATTAACAGATACACACTACTATATGTAAAATAGATAACCAACAAGGACCTACTGTATAGCACAGGGAACTATATTCAATATCTTGTAATAATCTATCATGGAAAAGAATCTGAAGAAGAAAAGATAGATATATAGATAGATATGGATATAGATACAAACTGAACCACTGTGCCGTACATCCGAAACTAACACATTGTCAATCAACTATACTTCAATTTTAAAAAAAGGAAAGAAAAAATTACTACATTTTTTGGAAAAAAAAGGACACAGCTTTCCAGAGTGTAGAATTCCCAAAGTTGTTATAGATTTATCCTTTTTTACTTGGAACAATCAAGTATTTATATGTTAGTGCCAAGACTGAATCACATTTGTGGTACCAGAACATCCACGGACGTGAGGCAGTTATGGGTTTATTGATTCTGTTAAGCTTCCAGGTGACTGCAATGAGCAGGTATATTTGAGAACCATTGCTCTAGTCCAGCTTGGTTGTTTGCAAAGTGGGGTTTTAAGACCAACAGCATCAGCATCACCTGAACTCTGGCGAAGAAATCCAATTTCATGGGCCTCATCCCAGACCTACCAAATTGGAAACTCTGCGGGTGGCGCCCAACAATTTGACTTCTGATCATCATCCAGGTAATTCTGATCCTGGCTTAAAGAACCACCGTGCTTGTAATCCAAGGTCAACTGCTTACCAGCTGGGTGACCTTGGGACTAATCATTGAGCTTCCTTTTTCCCCTCTGTAAAATGGGGCTACTGCATATCTGCCCAATCCATGCAACAGTATTCCTACAAAGATGAACACATGTAGTATCAGACATGATTGTATTTCGAAAAGGCTAGAGTGGTGGACAGTTGTGAGTAGTGTCAATAGTGATAATCCTTCCATTTACTGAACACTGACCACGTTCCAGGAACTGCTTATGCTTTATTTCACTCATTCATTGCCACAAACATGTGATGTACATAATCCTATCATTTTTCAGAGGAGGAAACTGAGGCTTTGAGGGCTTAAAAAACTTGCTCATGGTGACCTAGCAGAGCCAAACTAGAACCCAGATGAGTCTTACTGCTAAGCTCTACTCTCCCCTTTTTGCCTCTATTAGGGTAGCTTGGTGTATGGGCGAGGGGGAGTGATGGTCATGAAAGAAATTCAAACCTTAAGAAAATGGGAACCAGGTTCCTTATGTACTATCATCCCAACCTACTTATTCACTGTGCCTAGGATTCTGGTTTCTTCTCCCCATTTGTTTCTGAAAGTAATTATTTTAACATGTAGACGCCACTTTTAGCAAGTGTCAACGAAAATAATCAATGAACAATCAATAATAAGAATAGAAAAGAATTTTATCTGAGCCAAACTGAGGACTATAGCCCAGAAGCCCGCTTCCCAGATTACTCTGAGAAATTGCTCCAGAGAAGCAGGGTTTTTCAGCACAGTTTTATATCTTGTCAGAGCAAAGAACATTAAACAAGTCAGGGATACATTTCTTCAAGTTTCAAAAAAAAAAAAAAAACCAGACCAGCACATACAGTATGGCCTTGGCACCTGGGAAGGGAGTCTTATCATTAAAGGAGAACCAGCATTGGCATTCCAGGAAGAAGGGCATTTAATCTTTATTTTTAACATGGATATTCTTTACTTCTGGTCAAGGTGCCCTTTTCTTAAATAATTAAAGCAGAGTTACAATGTATGTTTGATACACTGTAGCCAAAAACAGGCTACTGTAGTTAGCATAATATTCAAGTTAACTCATGTATAAGCCAGAATGACTTCCCCATACCTCAATATGTGAACATTTCTTTCATCTCAAGTATTTCTGCAGTCTTTTCAAGAGTCTTCTCCTTACCCCACCACAGACACCTTGTCTCTCTTTTCCAAAATCTACACATCATCAGGACGTTAATGTGACTAAATTGTCCCAAATGGTTGCTCTCGGTTGATTATCTGATCACCATGTCTTTCACAGCTTTCGGCACTGACCTACTTATCATGTCTCGATTCTTTTACAACTTTTGAGTCCAAATGAGCTCCTGACCTTGCTAACTGGAGCCCAGCATCAGAAAATTTCTGACAGCATAAAATTCAAGGTCTAATCTTAAGACTAAGTAATGAAAGCAATAACCATAAATTCCCAGTTGGGCCCAGGAAACAGAGTACAACAGGACTTGGGCTTTTCTGACAGTTACTTCCAAAGCAAATCATATCTATCTGTGAAATATGGTTAAGAGGCCATCTACTGTGAAAGCATGTTAAGTATGGCTTGTTACAGAACGTCGTTCTGCAAGCACAGCCTTGCCACACTCCTATTATAAACAGGAGGAGGTGGACTGTTTCAATCAGACCCGGACTAAAGAAGCTGGAATGTTACATTTTGAGGGGTTTTTTGTTTGTTTTTTAAGAAAAGCAACAGACCAGCTCCTTGTCTCTTTCCTACAATTGTTTCCACTCCATCTTTCCTCTCCACTTTCTTCCTAAACACTCCAAACTGTCAAGCATTTTATCTACCAGAGCTTGCAGCTCTCCAGGTGACTCAGGAAAGGCTGACAGGATTTCTTATGTAAAGAGACATCATTTTTGCAATTCCTTAGGAAAGCTGGGAGATGTGATGGTCACAATCTATTATATACTTAACATGCTTCCCCCATGGTAGGAAGAAAAGCAAAACAATCACACAGAAACCAAGACAACAATAATAATAATCTATGGAGTTCTACTTTTTCAGAAACGGCTCATGTTGTATAGACTGTTAGTGCCTGGAATGTACTCACAGCCTAAAAACCATGTTCAGAAAAAAGGTAAAACAGTGTCTACATTACAGCCAAAAAGGGAATTCAGCCACAAGGTTGAAACTGAAGGAAAAGGCAATGCAAGCAAACCATTTACTTGGCATCATAAATTCAGCTTTTGCTTTCTACTGCAGTCCCGTTTAAAAAAAAAAAAAAAAAAAGGCGAACTAAACCATCAAAAAACATTAATCAAAAGTCACAGGCTGAAATCAGCAGTTTCTGAAGTTGTTAACTTCTGGGTAAAACTGTAAGTGCTTGAAAGTGTTTAAGTGTCTTTAATCCTCATGAGATTCTTTAAACTGAAATCCTAGAACTGAGCCAAAGCATTTGTGTGCTAACAGCTTCTGCTCCGGCATCTTGATCACAAGCCTCCCTACCATAGCCGTTGTGCAGCGTTGTTCTTCCACGTTTCAGCTGCCACTTGGCAGTCACTGGAGATCTCTAACAGCCCCTCCCCACTTACAGCTTCAAATATACAGCACATTATGTGGCCCTGCAGCAGATATCCCATCTCTGAGTAGATTTTGCTTCTTTTGTCCTCTCTGGGGACAGACAGAAACAGGGTTGAAATACACCTCTCAAAATGTCATTTTTAGTTGAAATACGTACTGAGATCATTGTTGATTCACATTGATGGGGTCCACAACAGGCCATCCCAAATATGCCACTTTGGCATATTGATTATTTTGAATTAAAGTTACTTGAGAAAGAGCCAGTCCAAGAGGAACATGCTGGCCCTCCTTTGTTACCCTGAGAGCAGGAAACAAAACTCCCATGGAAGGAATCCTCCCTACTCAGAGGATGGAGGGCATCCTTCCACCCAGAGGAAGCTGTAAAAACAAACTTTGTTACTTCTTCATTAATTTGTTACTATAAGCCCAAATCCTTTTGTTTTGTCAAATTTTCACACACAATGGATTCTTCCTTGAAAAAGGTTTATAAACAGCCTGGTTCAGTCACTTCTGAGGTGCCATACCTATGGGACCTATGTGCATAAAAAATTAAATTTGGGTTTTTTTCGTCCTGTTAATCTGTCTTGTGTCAATTTAATTATTAGACCAGCCAAAAGAACCAAGAGGAATAGAAGGGAAATGTTTCCCTCCCCTACAAAATGCAGTTGTAAGAAATAATTCAGAGAGAGTCTGTGTACCTTTTGCCCAGTTTCCCTCAATAGTAACATTTCGGTACACTACAGTACACTGTCCCATCCAGGATACTGGCATCGATTCAGTTCACCAATCCAATTTGGATTTCCCCAGCTTGACGTGCGTGTGTGTGTGTGTGTGTGTGTGTGTGTGTGTGTATTTAGACCCACCATATACAGTTTTATCACATGGGTAGATCTGTGCATGCACCACCACAGTCAAGATGCTGAACACTTCCAACATCACAAGGATCCCTCCTGTGGCCCTTTTATAACCATACGCCCGTCACTCCCACCTATACACCGCCCATATCCCCACTGCCTTAACCCCTGGTAACCACTAATCTGTCCTCCATTTCTAAAATTTTATAATTTCAAGAATGTTACATAACCTTTTGGAGAACAGTATGTCAGGTTTTGCAATGGGCCTTTTAAACTCAGCATAATTCTCTGGGGACCCATCCAAGTAGTTTATCAAAGAGTCTGTTCCTTTTTATTGCCGAGTAGTAAAGTAGTCCATGGTATGTTTGTACCACAGGTTTTAACCATTCACCTGTGGAAGGACCTCTGGGCTGGTTCTAGTTTGGAGATATTACAGACAAGGCTGCTATGAACATTTGTATAAATGTAGTTTTCATTTCTCTGGAATAATGCCAAGAGTACACTTGCTGGGTCTCGTGGTAGTTACAACTTTAGTGTCATATGAAACCGACAGACTTTTGCAGACCAGCTGTAGCATTTCACATTCCTGCCAGCAATGAGTGAATGATCCAGTCTCTTCTCCAGGATCCAATATCCCGTTCCAGATGCATCTTCTCCTGCATTTGGTGTTGTCAATATTTTTTATTTTAACCATTCTGAGAGGTGTACAGTGATGTCTCAGTGTGGTTTTAATTTGCATTTCCCTGATGGCTAATGATATTGAACATGTTTTTATGTGCTTATTTGTCATCTTTATATCCTCTTTGATAAAATGTCTGCTCATGTCTTTTGCCATTTTCTAATTGGATTGTTTTTTTAACTGTTGCGTTGTGAGATTCATTTTATGTTCTAGATACTCATCTTTTGTCAGATACGTGGTTTGCAAATATTTTCTGCCAGTCTTTAGTTTGTCTTTTCATCCTCTTCACACGTGATTTCACAGAGCAAAAATTTTTAGTTTTGATGAGATTTATCACTTTTTTCCCCTAAAACATTCATAGTTCTACATTTTACATTTAAGTCTGTGATCCATTTTGCATTCATTTTTTCTATAAAGCGTGGGATTTAGGTCAAGGTTCATTTCATCCTCCTATATAGCTTAAGCACCATTTGATGAAAAGGATATCCCTCTTCCACTCAATAGCTTTTGCATCTTTGTCAAAAGTCATTTGAGCATGTGTATGTGGGTCTATTTCTGGTTCTTTATTCTGTTTCATTGATATCTCTTTGCAAATATCACAACATAAACTGGAGCCGTATACTAAAAGCCTTAGCATCAGATAGAGTGATTCCTCCCATTTATCTTTTTAAAAAATTTTTATTGGAGTATAGTTGCTTTACAATATTGTGTTAGTTTATACTGTACAGCAAAGTGAACCACCTATACATATACGTGTATCCCCTCTTTTTTGGATTTCCTTCTCATTTAGGTCACCACAGGGCATCGAGTAGAGTTCCCTGTGCTATACAGTAGGTTCTCATTAGTTAACTATTTTATACATAGTATCAGTAGTGTATATATGTCAATCCCAATCTCCCATTTATCTTTGTCAAGATTGTTTTAACTATTCTAAGGTCTGTGCCTTTTCATATAAGTTTTAAAATAAGCTTACCCATATCTACATAAAATCTTGCTGGAATTTTGATAGGAAATGCATTAAGCCTATAGATTCCTTGGGGGAGAGTTGATATTGTAACCAGGCAGGCTGGCTTAAGAATTAGTGACTAGGAAATGTGAAGATTTAGAAATAAAGAATAGCTGCTGGACAGGGCAAATGGCAACAATTTAGACTATAAATCTGCCACACAGCAGAGTCACCGAATTCCCCGTTCCCTGAAAGCTATCGATAAAGGCCTGACACACATTCCTAAGTTGTTTTTACGGGAAGCAGAGCCCACCAGATGAAAACTGCTGACCACAAGCACAGAGACCCCAGACCAGTTGAAACCAGAAGACTGATGATGCTCGAAACTTCACCTTGATGCCAACAATCTGAGGATTCTGCACGAGCTGATCATGTACCCTGCAGCTCCCTCCCTCACAAAGCCCTTAAAACCTTTGTCTCCGATCAGCAACTTGGAGATGGTCTTAGGACATTTTTCCACCATCTTCCCAGATTGCTGGTCTCCTGAATAAAGCAACTTTTCCTTTTCCACCAACACTTGTCTCTCTAGCATTGGCCTTTTGAGCAGCGAGCAGCCAAATTTGGGTTGGGTACCGGCCTGGTCCAGTTACTATATCTTTCTTATGTTGATTCTTCCAATCCATAATCAAGCTATATCTCTCCATTTATTTGCCTTTTTTTGATTTCTTCCATCAGCATTTTGTAGTTTTCAGCATATAGATCCTGTACATGCTTTTAAGTATATACCTAAGTATTCATTTTCTTTGAAGCAATTGTAAATAGTATTTATAAGTGGTTTTTAATTTCAGCTTCCATATGCTCACTGCTACTAATAGAAATGCAACTGATTTTTGTATGTTGCTCTTTTATTTCTGTTGTTTAAACTACCCAGTCTATAGTATTTTGCTATGGCAACCTGGATTTTACTATCTAACATTGGATATGTGCCAGAGAAACTCTGGGGGGGATAAGGCTTCTGCTACGCATGGCCTGCCCACACTACGATGAAAAATCACTGGTGGTGCATCTTGTTCTAAGGACCAAAGGAAGAAATCAAAGGAATTGATTCTTTTTTTTTTTTATGCTCAAGGTCTTACTATCAGCAGCCAGAGAGATTGCTAGGATTTCCAAAACATTCCGCGACAAGAAAGGGAGACACTCTACCTTCGTTAGGGAATGCCTCCCAATAAGGAGGTAGCATGAAGCCCAGAAGGAAAGAGGTCCACCTAGACCATCAAGCCCAGAGATACCTAGAGTAGTAGTTCTCATGTTAGAGTGCCTAAGAACCACCCAAGGTGCTTGTTCAGAATGCAGACATTGGCCCTACCCTTTAAGATTTGGATTCTGTAGGTCTGGTGTTAGGGTGACCAACCACCCCAATTTGCTCAGGACTGTCCTGGTTTTAACATTAAAAACACGCTATTTGGGACACCTCTCAGTTGTGGGTCCCCCTACCTGTTGTGTAGTCCAGGAATGCACATTTAACAAGTATGCGAGTAGATTTGGTGCAAATAATCCTCAGACTACACTTTGAGAAACACTGACCTAGACAGTAGACGTTGACTTATAATTTTTACCAGATGGAAGGAGAAGACGTCATTAAAGTGCACCTATGGCCATAAAAAAAGATCGGAATAATACCATCTGCAGCAACAGGGATGGACTTGGAGATTATCATACTGAGTGAAGTAAGCCAGACAGAGAAAGACAGATATCATATGATATCGCTTATACGTGGAGTCTAAAAAATGATACAAAAGAACTTATTTACAAAACAGAAATAGACTCACAGACATAGAAAACACACTTCTGGTTACCAAAGGGGGGGAAGGGGGGAGGGATAAATTAGGAGTTTGGGATTAACATATACACACTACTATATATAAAATAGATAAACAACAAGGACCTACTGTATAGTACAGGAACTATACTTAATATCTTGTAATAACCTATGATGGAAAAGAATCTAAAAATATTATATATGTGTATATAATATATAAATATATGTAACTGAATTAATTTACTAACACAACACCTGAAACTAACACAACATTGTAAATCAACTATATTTCAATATATTTTTTTTATTTAAAAAAATAAAGTGCACCTGTGAAAAGAATTTGGTGGATTTTAAGTGCACTTTTTTTTTTATTTACTTACTTGTTTATTTATTTATTTATTTTAATCTTTGGCTGAGCTGGGTCTTTGTTGCTGCGCTCAGGCTTTCTCTAGTTGTGGTGAGCAGGGGCTACTCTTTGTTGCGGTGCGTGGGCTTCTCATGGCAGTGACTTCTCTTGTTGTGGAGCACGGGCCCTAGGCGCACGGGCTTCAGCAGTTGTGGCACATGGGCTCAGTAGTTGTGGCTCACAGGCTCTAGAGTGCAGGCTCAGTAGTTGCGGTGCACGGGCTTAGTTGCTCCACGGCATGTGAGATCTTCCCGGACCAGGGCTCGAACCCGAGTCCCCTGCATTGGCAGGCGGATTCTTAACCACTGTGCCACCAGGGAAGTCCCTGTGCAGTCATTTTTGAGCCTAAGTCGTGGCGAGCAAGATCACAAGTCAAACATTTAAGTATACAAAATCCATCAGATTTTATTACCTAATGCCCCAGTTCTTGTAGTGTTCAGTTCCTCACGTTCATGATTACTTTCACCTCTGAATCACTGCCTTGGTGTTCACCCTTATTCCTACCACCATTCTAGTTGACATCAGCATCCAAGTGTTCTGTTTCTTGACATCCTCACATCCTGTATCAGAGTCTAGTCAGGAAATGGGAACAATGCCAGTTATTTGAACAGAGAGAATTCAATATGAAGAATTGTTAGCTAGGTATAAAATTCTTAACAAGATAACTGAAAAGGTAAAAAGACGACGCTAAGGTATCACAGAGGCAGCAACTGCAGTAGGTAGCTACCATCCCTAGGGCTGGGGTGGAGGGAAGGGAGGAGGCTAGGATTATAAAAAATTAGACCCTAAGAGGAGGGCCTGAAGACTTGAAGCACACACCTCTGAAGAGCAGCGTTGCTTGCCTGATGCTGGCGTCTCTGAGATGGGCTCAATAAAGCTGATTCTGCGAGTATAGGAAAAACTCAAACTGAACTCTGCTGCTGCTATGGGAAGGAACTGCTGCTGGGTGAAGAAACATTGCTGGGGTAATAGTGACAGAAACAGGAAACAGTCAGGAAGCCCCTTCTTCCTCCTCCAGCCTTGCTCTCTCTCTCTAGACTCCTCTGTTGGCAGCGCGTAACAGGGAACCATTAAGCAAAGCAAAAACGATTTGCCAAGTCCCAGCCCTAGCATCACAAGGGGAAGTATAGAACGTGAGTTTGGAGCTAAGAGACAGCGGCTTAATTACTGTGCATCTCCTATGACACTTTCTTCTACCTCACCTTAGTCACTTTTTCCCATCACCATACACTTGAACTTGTCATCACTAATACCAGCATCACCTCTGAAATGATAATTCCAAGCATCTCACTCTCTGACAATTACCTCCCATACCTAGAGCTCACCTGCTCTAATACTCCTATCTCAGCATCACTTCAACCTCTTTAAAACCTTCAATCCATTGACCCTGACAGGGCTTTCACCATCAATCTTCTTCTTATGGCTTCACTTTCCTCCTTAAACACCTTGGATTCCATGTCATGTTAATCACCTCCTTACCTTGACTCCCTGGATTTTCTCTCCTTGTGTCCTACTTGCCCACCAAAATGTCATCCCTAATGAAGCTCAAACATTCCAACTACTTCATGCCTGCACCGAAGCAGCTGAACATTATCTAGTTTCATTTTAATTCCATAACCATAAATTTTAAACAGGTTCTCAATATTCCTCAGCAATCTGATCATATCTTTCTAGTGTGTTTACTTCCCTCCCATCCCAAATACTAGTTCACACTTACAACTTCTGTTTCTCCTGCAATCTCATTCACTCTATGTTCCTATCACTGCCAAGACAATTATATGTCTTCCTGTCACAAGACAGACCAACCTAGCTGTATATGAGCCTATACTTTTTGCTTTCCCTCTTGTAAAGTGTGTGACATGACCCTGATTCTATCAAAGATCAGCCCCTCCACTTGGGCCCTGGCTTTCATCTCTTCTCTTCTTCCCAAGAACTTGACTTCTGCAATTCTCCCCTCCTTATCCTTAACCAGCCTATGAACATTGAAACAGCCTCATAACAGAAAGAAAGAAAGGGAGGGAGGGAGGGAATGAGGGAGGAAGGAAAGAAAAGGAAGGAAGGAAAAGGAAGGAAGGAAGGAAGGAAGGAAAAGGGAGGAAAGGAAGGAAGGAAGAAAGGAAGGGAGGAAGGGAGGGAGGAAGGGAAGGAGGGAGGGAGGATCTCCCTTGATTCCACAGTCCCCTTCCAGCTACTAATGCATATTTGTCCTTGATAATAAAACATTCTGAAAGGGTTGCCTGTAGTAGCTATCTTTATTTCCTATGTCCTAGTTACACTGGAACCCAAACTAATTGGGCTTCAGCCAGCATTAACAAAGACATCCATGTTGCCAATAAGATGGTCATATCTCTGTCTGTATCGTTCATGGCCTTTCAACAGCAGTGGACTCTACTGGCCACATTTCCTCTCTGTTTTCTGAGACACCATCCTCTCTGGTTCCTCTATCTACTTGGCAACTCCTTCTTAGTCTCCTTTGCTGTCTCTACTTCTCTTGTTTGACCTCTAAGTGTTGGAATGCCCACAGCTGGATCATGGGACCACTTCCCTGATTGATTTAAGCTCTTTCTCTAATCAACCCCATCCACTGACTCCCAATTTATATATTCAATCATCTGTTTTTTCATCTCCACTTTGATTTTTTTTCAAATTTCATTTCTCAATTGTTTGTTGGTAGTATCTAGAAGTGCAAACGGTTTTTGTATATTGACTCTGTATCCTGAAATATTGCTAAATTCACTTATTAGTTCTAGGAGTTTTGTAAAATGTCATAGGCTTTTCTATCTATACAATCATGGCATCTATAAATAACCACACATTTGTTCTTTATTACCAATCTTTATGATATACCTGACAAATAATAACCAAATGGAAGCTGATATAGCATTATTAATAAAACATAAAAAGCACTGTAATACTTTGCTAGGGCTCCCATAACAGAATACCATAGACTGGCTGACTTAAACAGCAGAAATTTATTTTTCTCACAGTTCTGGAGACTAGAAATCCAAGATTAAGTTGTTGGCAGGTTTGGTTTCTCCTGAGGCCTCTCTCCTTGATTTGTAGATAGCCGCCTTCTCACTGTGTCCTCAAATGGTCTTCCCCTATGCGTGTACATGTCTGTGTCCTAAACTCCTCTTTTTATAAGGGCACCAGTCCTGTTGGATTAGGGCCCACCCATTTGACCTCAGTTTACCTCAATTAACTTTTTAAAGGCCCTACCTCCAGATACAGTTATATTTTGAGGTACGGCAGGTTAGGATTTCAACAGATGAATTTTCAACAGATGGGCACAATTCAGTCCATAAAAGTACTATAAGGATTAAGAGAGATTATGTAATAATAAATGGAATAATCCCTTAAGAATTTATAATAATTATGTGTTTTGTGTATCTGCCAAGATAATCTTAAATATTTAGAAAAAATTTTAAGAATTACAAAGAGAAATTGACAAATCCATAATGTTAGTGTGAGAGATTTTAAACATATCTATCTTTGGGAAATTTTTTTATCAAGCTTAGCAAACATCAGGAAGGATATAGAATACACTCTGGCATACTTATAGGATACATATATCCTAAAACATTCAAAAATTGACTACCACTAGGCAATTAGGAAACATCAGCTATTTGCAGAGTCAAAATCACATCTATCATGTTCTCTAATCTCAATGCAAAAATAAATTAGAAATCAACAATAGAAAGATAAAGAAACCAAAAATAGCTAGAAATAAAAAATTTACTTCTAACTTGAGTTCAAAGCGAATAAAATATAAAATATGAAATACTACTAAAAAATATTCAAAGCACTGCCAATCACAACTTGGGGGGGGTGCATCCAAAGACAAATTTGGGGAAAATGTATAGCCTTAAGTTGCATTTATTAGAATTCAAGACATATTGAACATAAATGAGTTAAGAATTCAACTCAAGTTTCAAAAAAAGAAAAAGGGTAGAATGAATTCAAAGAAAATAGAAGGAAAGCAATAATAACAATAAAAATAACTAATAAAGTGAAGAATAAAGACAATATAGAAAAGCCAAACTGATTCTTGGAAAAGATAAATAACTTATACAAGCCTCCATAAATCTGATGACAGTGCAGAGCGAAAAGGCACTAATAAACACTACAAAAGAAAGGAAATGGACTTTCCTGAGCCCTGGGAAGCTGGAGGCAGATACTGATTCAGGATATCCCAGTCACTGACTGCTTTTCTCCCCAAGTGAAAATGAGGCCTTCTAGATGTTCAGCTTGGTTTAAGACAGGAAAACCCAACGATTTAAAGCATTTCCTGTATTTTGTTGAGAATTTTTGCATCTATGTTCACCAGTGATATTGGCCTATAATTTTCTTTTTTGTGGTGTCTTTGTCTGGTTTTGGTATCAGGGTGATGGTGGACTCATAGAATGAGTTTGGGAGTATTCCGTCCTCTGCAATTTTTTGGGAACAGTTTCAGAAGGGTAGGTTTTAGCTCTTCTCTAAATGTTTGATAGAATTCATCAGTGAAGGCATCTGGTCCTAGACTTTTGTTTGCTGGGAGTTTTTTAATCACAGTTTCAATTTCAGTGCTTGTGATTGGTCTTTTCATATTTTCTATTTCTTCCTGGTGCAGTATTGGCAGATTATCCTTTCTAAGAATTTGTCCATTTCTTCCAGGCTGTCCATTTTATTGGCATACAGTTGCTTGTAGTAGTCTCTTATGATCCTTTGTATTTCTGTGGTGTCCATTGTAACTTCTCTATTTTCATTTCTAATTTTACTAAGTCGTCTCCCTTTTTTTCTTGATGAGTCTTACTAGAGCTCATCAATGAATTTGGTAAAGTTGCAGGTTACAAAGTTAATACACAGAAATCTGTTGCATTTCTATACACTAACAACAAAAGATAAGAAAGAGAAATTCAAGAAACAGTCCCATTTACCATCACATCAAAAATAAAATACCTAGGAATAAACCTACTTAAGGAGGCAAAAGACCTGTACTACGAAATCTGTAAGACGCTGATGAAAGAAATCAAAGATGACACAAACAGATGGAAAGATATACCATGTACTTGGATTGGCAAAATCAATATTGTCAAAATGTATGTATAATTGAATCACTTTGTACACCTGAAACTAACACAACATTGTTAATCAATTGTACTCCAATATAAAATAAAAAGTTAAAAAAAAATAAAGCATTTCCTTAAATAGAAGCAATAAGCAGTGGATTTGGGCAAGTTCTTCCTGAAGAGTAATGTGAAAAGTTCAGCAGAGAAGCACAAAATTAGACTTCTCATTTGCCCTGGACCACTCATTGTCGTGTCTCTGATCGCTTCACAGATCCTTAGAGGATTTCCAGGATTAGGGGAAGCTGCTCTAAGATTGACTGTATCTGCTCTTGTCCTGTCTGGTCATTTCCTTTCTGCTGGGATTTTGGAATATAAACTGGTAATTTACTGTGTGTGTGTGTATATGGGGTGTGTGTGTACTGGATGTGTGTTGGGTGTATGTTTCCCCTCAGTCTGCAGTTCAATAAATGCTGCATTTGGTGTCATAACTGGGATTGGTCTCACTTCCATCCCTCACCTCACCTCAGTTATATTTGGAAAGGGCATCTGGAAGCCACAGCAGAGAATACTGAGGACCCCTGGGTAGAAACAGAATAGCCTTGGTGCTATGGAAACAGTGTTGTGTTAGTGGAATTTTCTGTTTCCCCCTAACTCCCAACTCTGCACAGTGGTGTGTTAGTGAGACATTAGCTGAGGGCAAGGTGCCCCCGGACATGGTTTCCTCAGAACCACACAGTCAAGGCAGTTTGGGTAACCAAGGATCTCTGAAGTCGGGGGAGGCTTAAAGCTTCGGTCATGGACCAATGATCTTGACCATTATCTGATATCTGGAGCCACAGTTGTAGGAAAGGTTGAGGGACTGAGGCCTCCTCAAGCCCCTCCAGACTTCTGATTGGAGACTTCCAGGCAGGAGTTGGATCATCCCCGATGGGTTTTTATGTGGGAGGGAGTAAGGATGAACCTGAGAAATGTTTTAATGGATGTGACTCTATCTGCATAATTGATTTTAAAAACGGCGGGTAGATTACAAAGAAAGAATAAAAATTTTCTGACTACCCTAGTTTTTCTTAAAAAATTAATTACAGATGTAATACATGAATACACTCTCATGAAATACTGAAACTATATAGACATATAGAGAGTAAAACCTTAAGGTTCCTCTTTATTCTTGTCACCCCTGACAAACATCAACTCCCAGAGGGGATCCTGAGTCAATGGTGTGTGTCTGCCGGGTCCTTTTTAGTGCATTTACATATGTGTTACATGATTACTTTTAAGTAGAGTTCCTGTTTGTTTTCATGTTTGTGAGTCAACCTCCTGTCCTTTTCAGATTAGAACCTCTAGCTACAGAAAAAAGGGTAGACCCCTTGGAACTGTATGGACTTGGTGAAGCTAATTGAGGCTTATAAACAGAGCTCAGAGGACAGGGTCTCAGAAGCACTTTTCTATTTGGAAGAGGTGCCTGCTTTCTCGGTGGAAAATTAAAAATTCAGTACTATTTTTGCAGCTTCCCTGTGAGTCTATAATTATTTCAAACCAAACCACGAAAAATAATAATAATTTGTTAAAAGCCAGCACATGTTGCAACATATTTTCTTTTCCCTGGCTCTACAATTGTGGCACCGTGTGTGAAGATGGAATTTCTATCAGCCTTGGTAACTGTGATGAGCAGAACCTCTATGCCCACCCTCAAGAGATATGTAGCATATGCAAAAAATATGCCTTGCTGGGGTAAGCAAAACACAACAAAAATAACAACAAACAAACAATAAAACAGACAGTGGCTTTCATCGTGGTCTCTCTCTTTTGTATCACTCATTCTGAGGGAAACCACCTGTCACTTTGTGATGACACTCAGGCAGCTTATGAAGAGGCACAGTGGGAGGAACTGAAGTATGTGGCCAACAGCCAGTGTGGGACAGAGACCTGCCAGCAGCCACAGGAGTGAGCTGAGGAGCAGGTCTTCCTGTAGCTAAGCCTCCAGATGACGGCAGCTTTAAGAGAAAGCTGGGCCAGAGCAACCCCCAGCTAAGCCACTCCCAGCTTCCTGACCCTCAGAAACTACGTGAGGAAATAAACGTTTGCAATTTAAAGATGTTAAATTTGAGACACTTGTTATGCAGCAAAACATAACTAATACACACTGGCAGGGCCCCTATGACTTTTGACGTAATGGCACTTTTGCCTTTGAGGGGGCTTCCTCCGTAATATTACGAATTCTATTTGTGACTATGTTGATATAAAGACAAATATAATCCAGGCTGGATTTATTATTATATATTCATTATTATATTCATTTTACCTTCTGATTTTAAAAGAAAATTAAAATATTTGTGTAAGCCCTAAAGTATCACAGGCCCTGGGCACTGTGCCTTCTGTGTCGAATGGATGCCAGCCCTGCACATGGGAATCACACGTGCGGGAAATGCAGTTGCTGAAGAATGCCAAATACTGAAGGACAACTCACTGGCCCTGCCAGGTCCTCAAAACTAGGTAAGAAGACCAACACTTGGTAGAACTATTAGGATTTGGGCAAAATCCTATCCCACGCTTGTAGATCACATTAGAGCTTCCATCTCAGGCAACCAGGAAGAAGCCCCAGTGACTGTGTGGGGAAAAAGCTGTTCTAAGTTACTACTAAAAGGCAATGACAGGAGCTGTACTTGTGGAGTCCAAACCCCATAAGATCCCATAAAATTTGGTGGATCGGCTATGACAACTCAGGCTGACACTTGACTGTATAACACTGGATTCTGGACTCAGTGTCTTTGAAACTGATGTGTGATCATCACAATTTCAATTAAATCTGGAGGCATTAAACTGTTTTGATTCACATGCACAGAAGCTAGCTGGCTTGATTTTAAATTCTACCTTTGGTCATTCCTAGCTGTGTTACCTTTGGCAAGACTTTTAACTTCTCTGTTAAAATTTTTAACAGCTCCTGGATAACTGCCAAAAGTCCAATAAGGCCAAGTGGACCGTGGACAGTTGGGTCATGTAAGACAGTCCATGTTTGGGCTCAACAGTTGCTGAAAAAAAATTGGGCCCACCAAGGTCAAGTTTGAATGGCACCTACTAAAAAGAGTTTTCTTGAACAACCTGTAGAAGATCAAGTGGACTCACAGGGTGTCAGGGCACGGTAGGCTGCAGTGGGTCTTGCTGAAGTGGGCCTCTGTGTAGACCAAAATGTTGTAGAATGGGGACATAGTGAATTCAACCAGGCACAATCTTAAATGCATACACACCACCTGCTGTGAGCAGAGGGACCGTATTGGGGCCCTGTCTACAGGGCAAGATGGGCCTGCTGTGTACTGAAGGAAACTGATAATCATTTGGATTTGAAATTTGTGTTCCTTATCCCACAGCCTTTGGCATTTAGCACCATACAAAGGCAAAAGCTTCATCAATTAGGACATCAAACCTAAAGTTCCTCTGTCCAGGGTATATCAATACATTCTACCAGTCAACAATATAAAACATGACCCAAAAGAATGTCAACTCGTTATATCACATAGGCTATTTTCAAAGTCAAAAGGGTTTTTAGAAAGTTGGAATGGGTGATGAGCTGAAACAATTATAAAGATATCAAGTCTATGAAGAAAATTGTATCACTGAAAGGTATAAAACAAGATCTGAATCAAGAGACAAATATATTGTGTTTATGCATAAAAACATTCCATTCTCTGTAATGTAATATATAAATTAATCATGATCAGAAGGCCAGCAGAATTTCTGTACAATTGAGAAACTTCAACTTCTAAAATTGATATGTAAGAAGAGGCTTCAAGAATAGTAAAGATATAGTGCAGCCACTATGGAACACAGTATGGAGGTTCCTTACAAAACTAAAAATAGAGTTTCCATATGATCCAGCAATCCCACTCCTGGGCATATATCTGGAAAAAAACACTATAATTCAAAAAGATACATGCACCCCTATGTTCACAGCAGCACTATTCACAATAGCCAAGACATGGAAACAACCCAAGTGCCCATCAACAAATGACTGACTTAAGAAGATGTGGTACATATATACAATGGAATATTACTCAGCCACAAAAAAAGAATGAAATAATGCCATTTGCAGCAACAGGGATGGACCTAGACATTATCATACTAAGTGATGTAAGTCAGACAGAGAAAGACAAATGTTATATGATACCACTTATATGTGGGATCTAAAAACTAATGCAAATGTATCTATATAGAAAACAGAAATAGACTCATAGGCATAGAAAACAAACTTATGGTTACCAAAGGGGAAAGGGAGCAGGGGAGGGATAAATTAGGAGTTTGGGATTAATAGTTACAAGCTACTATACATAAAATAGATAAGCAACAAGGATTTACTGTATAACACAGGGAACTACATTCAATACCTTGCAATAACATATAATGGAAAATAACCTGAAAAAATATATACATATAACTGAATCACTTTGTTGTACACCTGAAACTAATACAATATTGTAAATCAACTATACTTCAATTAAAAAAAGAAAAAAAGAATAGTAAAGATAGCTCTGTAAAACAAGAACAGAAGAGACATGCCTTAGCAGATATCAAAACATATTATGAAGTTACAATGATTATTGTGGTGTTAGTACAGAAAAATAAAAGAATAGAAAGTTGAAGATATGCATGTACTTATAGGACTTTAGTGTACGACAAAATCAATACTTAAAATTAATGAGGAAAGGAAAGACTATTAGTAAACATTGTTGGGATAATGGGTGAGTCTTTAGGAGGAAATTTTTTACATTAAATTGATGTTTAACTGCATCAAAAATTTTTTTATTCTATGTAATAAATCATCATAGGGAAGCTAAAAGATAATCAACCTTTCAGCTAAAGATGCTAGATCTTTATCTTTTTAAATCTTTTTTTATCTTTCCTCCTTCTCAAGCTTCCACTAAAATATGTGAGAAGTCACAATCAAATATATAAACTCACATGGGCAAAAAGAATGGAAGAGGAGATATCAACGGATGAGAGATTTCTACCAATTTTGGGGAGATGCACAGCAAATGGATGACTGGTAACTGATTTAGAGAAGCAGAAGAATTTGAAGCCAAAATCCATAGGGGACTAAGGAAGAGAAGGGATCCAACTTGCCTCAACAACCTGGAGAGGCTTAGGACTCGGAGGGGCTAAGTATGGCCAAGGGCTGGGTGAGGTGTGACTCTGAAAACGTGGAGACTGGTTCAGAGTCTGCATAAAGTGTGGTTGGATGGATCCCCAGACTTCTTCCCTTACTCCTTGCACAGCCTGGAATCCAACCTGCAGGCAGAAAATCAGCAGTTTCTTCTTCAAAGAGACTGGGCAGCCCAGGAGGAAAACACCACGTACTGACACCTGAGGATCTCCAAGCCAACATTCCCTGCTCTGCTCTATTATCCTAAAGTGAAGCCCACTGGCTGACAAACCAGGTCCGTGCCACCAGAGCTTCCAGGCAGCATCGTTTGGGCTCCTCTTGAATATAAACCATAATATAAGGAATGCCAGACATTTTAGGAAATGCTCCAACATAAAAGAAATTCAAGCAAGCCAACAGGAAAAATCAACTTGCCAAAAAGTAGATAAATCATACACCAGAGAAAATATTTTTAAATCTTTTTCTGTATCCTCAAAGAGATACTAGAAGATATTATACTCATATATAAGAACGGGATGCAGAGAGCGAGAGAGAGATCTAGAAATGAAGTGTATGTCCAGACTGAAAGGATTCATTGAGTAGCTAACATAAGGAGTGCTAATATATCTTCATCTTCACGAAATTCCTAATTATCATGAAATTTTAGAACACCAGGTATAAAATAATCCTATATGGGGAGGGGGAAGGGTAAGCTGTGACAAAGCGAGAGAGTGGCATGGACATATATACACTACCAAATGTAAAATAGATAGCTAGTGGGAAGCAGCCGCATTAGCACAGGGAGATCAGCTCCGTGCTTTGTGACCACCTAGAGGGGGGGGATAGGAAGGGTGAGAGGGAGGGAGACGCAAGAGGGAAGAGATATGGGAACATATGTATATGTATAACTGATTCACTTTGTTATAAAGCAGAAACTAACACACCATTGTAAACCAATTATACTCCAATAAAGATGGAAAAAAAAAAATGTGTTTGTAAAGCTGTGTATGTACGTTTACATAAAATGACCTACATCCTGCACTCAAAATAAAATAAAATAATCCTAAAAGTTCACAGAAAGAACAGATCACAAGTGTCAGAACAACATAAGACTTCTCTGGTAGTCTAGATCTAGAAGAAGATGGAGAAATAGTTCCAAAATACAGAGAGAACGTGAAACACCCAGCAAAACTAGCAGTTTAGTGCAAGCATAAAATAAAGCCATTGTTTTATTATTACTGTATATTATCATACAAGTAAAGTGTACTTCTCAGATATTAGAGGATGGACTCAGGCAAAACCAGGGAGTAAAACTAGAGAGGGATCTGGGGGAAAGAGCTCCAGGAAGGAGAGTGTCAGAGGGAAGTGCTGAACAGTAACTGTAAAGCAGCCTGAGAAATTAAAAATATACCATCAAAATAAAACATCCAATGAAAGGGTTTTGAAGATAAGGTCCAAGAAATTTCCCCAAGAGTAAAGCAAAAAGAAAAAGAGATGGAAGGTATTAGAGAGAAGCTAAGAGACACGTAGAATTAATGCAGGAATTCTAAGATCTGATGCAGATGAGCTCCAGAATGAGAGGACAGAGAAAACAGGGTGGAAAATAAGAGACAGAGGGAGAGAGATTGAAGTAAGGCAGAGATCTCTGAAGGGAAGGGCACCAGGGAAAAGAGGAAATTGAAAAATATATGATCCGATGGAGCATTTGGGGAAAACAGAGGATATATTATACAAGGGAAGAGGCAATTTGAAGAAGACACAAGCTGTCCTGTAAAGAAACTGTAATTATGATATACGTCCTGGCTCTGCAATATATGATATTTGTGGAATTATGACATAAGTACTGGTTATTTGACTAAAAATAGTGATCAAAGTATATTAAGAAGGTGAAAGAAAAGAAGTAAAGAGGAGTACATTTTTATCTGTCAAGGTAGAAACCATTAGATAATACCTAAAATTGAATAAATCAAAAAGTAGTAATATAAGTATATTACTTAGGAATATGAAAATTCCTAATAGAATCACAGCTAAAAAGAAAGCAAAATATGATGACTCTGGGGATTGGGAAGAAAGGAAAATAGAAGGAACTTCTTATTTTTATTATTAGCTTTTAAAAATATCACCAGGGGCAGATCTAGGTTGTGTGGCACTTGAAGTTCATATAATATGGTAGGGGTGTCCCCTTTAAGCAAAAGAATAACATTTATAAATAAAAATTAGTTATAAAAGTGAATATTTGTTTAGAATGAAAAGAACCACAAAAATTACAAATTTAAGAAACCTGCAAATACTGAAGACATCCTAAAATACAGAAAAAACATTATTTTCATTAAATATTGCTTGATCTAGACCTTTAATACACTTTCTGATATTTTCTGGATACTTCTTCATTTGTAATATGAAACTAATGTAATGACACTTCCTTTAGAGGTAGCAAAAGATCATCTTTCTTTGGCATGGGTGATTGAAATTCTTTTTTATTACTGACAGCTTAGAAAAGTTTCTTTAAGCTTCACGACTTGATATTGATAATGTCATTTAAATTACTAGAACTTAGGACAAGTTTGGGGAAAGCTCTATTTGCTTTCTTTAAGACATAAGCAGTAAAGTGTCAAGGCATTTAAAATTTTCTTGCACAGCGACTAATCTTAAATACTCTTTAAGTTGAAGATACTCATAAACCAACTTGTCATTGATTCTTTTTGTAACATCAATTCAGCTGTCACTACAATTCTTGGAGTGATATGTCATATATTGATGTAGTGATTTATTATGACAAATAAGAACTTCCAGGTATGAATGAGAACCTGATCCTCTGTTTATAATATACATATCTGATCAATGGAAGGATTTCCCATAGCCTAGTTTCTGGTTCTGTAAATTTCAAACCTTGTTTCTCCTCTCTTACATGCTTCCAGTGCCAGGAGAATACAGCACATTCGTATTACAGTATGACCTCTGGCCCCAAACCTTCGTGTCACGACTAGGTGAGCTGGTCAACAGAGGTATTCCTAAAAGCAACTCCTATACCTCGATGGCCAACAATAACTTTACTGTGTGTTAAAGTGACTGCAAACCACTAAATATATCCTAGTAAATTAAAAAAAAAAAAGTCCTCTTAATAAGATGCCAATAACTCCAGTACCACCCAACACAAAAGGAAAGTAGAAGAGGCAGTGGTCTCAACAGACTATCATTAACTTATCTTGTTTTTGTAAATTTTATGAAAATGTGACTGTGAGGACTTTGCTAGTACCTCTCTCAGGACTCTACAAAGAACCATGCAAGTGAAGGCCCTGACGTTCAAGCTTCATTAGTTTCAAGGGAAATCCACTTTGGGATATGAATATATTATTTTTTAACTCTCTGCATTATTATCTTGATAAAAATCTTGATAAAAACAGAGAATGGGAAGAAAAAAAAGCATGTTGAATAACTGGAAATTGGGAGATTGGGACTGACGTATATATAGTAATACGTATAAAATAGGTAACGAATAAAAAAAAAAGGAAAAGAAAAAGGCAGGGCCATAGAAACATCCTGAATTCAGAGACATTAAAATGTTGAAAAATGAGGAAAAAACGAAAATATTTAGATCATAAGAAAAGATTAATATCCAGAATATATTTTTAAAACCTCATAGCCATTAGAAAAAGACAAAGAAGCCAATAGAAAAATGGTAGAAGCTACGACACGCACGTCACAACAAAAGGGTTATAAAAAGAGATATACGGGCTTCCCTGGTGGCGCAGTGGTTGAGAGTCCGCCTGCCAATGCAGGGGACATGGGTTTGTGCCCCGGTCCGGGAAGATCCCACATGCTGCGGAGCAGATAGGCCTGTGAGCCACGGCTGCTAGGCCTGCGCCTCTGGAGCCTGTGCTCCACAACAAGAGGCCACATCAGTGAGAGGCCCGCGTACCGCAAAAAAAGAAAAAAAAAGAGATATACACAAATGGCTAGAAAACAAAAGAAAAGAATGATTTTAATAACCAGAGAAATGCTAATTTACAAGAAACAGTAACCTGATAGGCGTTACTACACATTATGGGATCTTGTATGATATAAATAACAGGACTATGAGGGCAAAGGGGTTACAGGCATAACAACTTCTTCTTAGTCTATAATTATTTTGAAATTAAGAGTTAAAAAATGTTTAATAAAGAATCCCAAACATGAATAAGCCTACTGGTTTTAAGAATCCACGTGATAAATAAAAAAGGAAAGCCTGAATTATGGAGGAGGATCTTGAAATAATAATTTTTGAAAGAAGTGATGAAAAATGAATGTGATATCACAAGAGCAGCAGGCCTACAGGAACATGCATTTTACCTTCAGAGACAAGACTGCAAACCTAGCAAAAAGGGGAGCTTAAGATACCATGGTTTTCCCTGCTTCAAGTGGGGTTGAAAGCACTTGCAAGTGGATTAAAAATAAGGACTGTAACACTGAGTGTGGCAGGCTAGCAGTTCCTGGAATCTGGTCTTATTTGGAGCCATACAAGCTGCTTCTTTTTGGAAGAAGGAAATTGAAATGGCAACAAAAGCAGGTTTCTCTTTTAATCCAGACTGGAAGAAAGAAGATCAGGACAGTGAGCCATCTATCTCTGGTGTCACAACATTTGTCTTCAAATATGATATTAACCACACCTCTTCTCCACTGTTTAGAAGGTACATCTTACCACACCCACTTTCACCAAGCAAACTTCATTTCTCTTATCCAGGCAAAGGCCTGTGTTTACTCTTAGTTATTAGGATTTTAAGATATCTAAAACTGTGATAACGTTTTCACTGGGTCAGTTTGTTTTATTTTAGTTACATTTTTAAAAGCATATTACTCTTGAGACTTAGTTTTTAATGTTATGCCTTCCCCGAGTTCCAAAGAGTAAATCTAATCAGAGGAGTGGGAAAATGCAGAAAGAAAGGAAAACAGTCAAGCAAGACAAAATAATGATAGTGTAGCCATTAAACAATGGGACCTTTAGTCCCTGTGCAAGGGCTGTAGAGAATATTCTGAGACAAATCCTTTGAGCTGTTTTGCAGATCCTGAAACCCCCACCAGGTGGAAGACGTTAACTGCACGCTGCCCACAAGCATGAAGACCCCAGAATCAGGTTGATGATGTTGACTCCTGATTACCTCATCACCAACCAATCAGACGAATGTCCCCCAGCTGCTCACACACCCCATAACCCCCCTCCACCCCCGCCTGTCTTTAAAAACCTTTCACTGAAAGCCATCAGGGAGTTCGGGTCTTGTGAACACTAACTACCTGGACTCCTTGCTTGGCGCCCTGCAGTAAACACTGCCCTGTCCTTCACCACAACCCGGTGCCAGTAGATTGGCTTTACTGCATGCAGGCAAGTGGATCCAAGTTTGATTCAGTAACAGTTCTATCCCCCAGCAGTTCCCTTCTCTGGAGAGCTAAACACTGCTCGACATTCACACCTCAACTCTGTGCCAGATGCTGATAACTGTTTGACATGTTATACTAGTTAGGGTATTACTGACTAGCTGCTGTAAACTGTAAACCCCAAACCTCAGTGGCTTACCACAATAGAAGTTTATTTCTCCTCTGAAGTTTGATGAGTGTTTGGAAAGATTCCTTGTATCTTGTGGTCCCATCATCTCCTAATTCCTTGGAATCCTCATCTAGTTCTCTTGCAGGAGAAAAGAGAGCCATGGATAATCACATGGGAGGTCTTTATGGGCCAGGTTTAAAAACAGCATACGTAAGTTTTTCCCTATACACTATGGATCAGAACCCATTCACATGGGTTAAATGCTCCAAGGGATGCTAGGAAATGTAGTCTAGCTTTGGTTCCCAGGAAAAAGAGCAAATCCATTCTGGTAAGCACATAATGTATTCATTATTTTCTGCCACACTGTATTAATTCATTTATTCCTCACAACAGTTTTAAAGGCAGGCATGAGTATTAATACTGTTTTATAAACAGGTAAGCTGAGCACACAACACTTGAGCAACCTGCCCAGAATTATACCATAATTTCATGTCAGAGCCAGGATCTGAACCTAGGTCGTCTGGCTGCATCTTTTAACGTCTGCACTAATGTTGCCTCTTTAAACACCCCCTCCTCCAGTAAGTGGTAGCTCGAATGCATTAATAAACTAATCAACCAAATCGTTCTCTCTTTTTTAGAAACAGCTTGTCCGAGCTTTCAGAACCAACTGAGAATCCCATAGCTTCACTTGGAAAAGACATCTTCAAAACTACCTGTCCTACCTATCAACTTAGAGAAAAGGAAACTGAGGGAAGTGTCTTATCCTGCAGCACCAGGACTGGGAATACATTCTCCTGATTTCTATTCTAGTGATTTCCCCACCACATCCTGCTTCCTCTCAAAGCCCTATTTGTATTGTCATCATTTTTTGGCACCAATGGACAAGGTCATACTCAGTTAAGTGCTAAAGCAGTGAGCTCTGCCCTTTTCTCTCTTGCTACCAGGCAGTGAATTTTCCTGTCATTTTCCAAATCTCTTCTAAATGCCACATACTTTAGTTCTGACAGCTCATGCACCTGGTGGCCACAAATATTTCTTATCTGTGCTGAAGTAAGTTCATAAAGTGAGGGAGGAATTTCACTCCAGCCTTAGGAGTGTTTGTGCATCAGCAAGTTGCCAGTTTTTTCTGACATTTTTGCTCAAAATTATTTCTGGGGTCCCACTTTCTCATATGTGACTGTGTAGATTCCCTCCCTGAAACAGGGGTCATTTGGTTTGCACCTCTGAGCCGACTGACCTGTGTTTAACAACCAGGCCTGCAAAATCCTCTAATTTTGCCAGCTCACAAAACTACCCCACAAGAAAATAATGGTTTCCTTCTGTCAGATCTCTGCATAACAAAAGGCTGGCTGTAGGAAAAACAATGAAAAATACATTAAGAACATTTCTTCTTGACCTTGAGATCTTGATGGTAAAGATCAAGATGGTAAAGACTTCACAGAGGCTACACTTAGTCCCAGGGGTTCTCATTTTATTTGATCACATTCTTCCTAGTTATACTATGGGGTGTATCTTGAAACCTTTTCTCTTCCCATTGCTTGCTGTTTGAAAATTTTAAATGGCAATAAACCCATTTCACCTGCAATACGCTTTTTATTCTTTTTCCAAAAGTGCTTGGGAAATAGATTTTCCTTTTCTTTCTTAATAACAACATTTCAGCTCCATTTCTCACTAGCTCATATTTTCTAAGATTTGATCCAGGATTAGAGGTATCTTGAAGAAATTTAGAAGTCAAGGCACAGCTTTCCATGGGATTTAACAAATCTTAAAATGAAAAATGTCTTCTCGAATCTCGCTGTTTGGATAATTACCCAGGATATATTGAGTACCCAAATATCCTTGTTTTCTTGCTCTTGGTCACAAGTGTCTGGCAGATGCTGTCAGTGCCCTGCCTGCAGCCCTCAGACCTTGCAGTGTGCCCTGGCTGACTTCCAGTTGCCAGGATCTGCATATCTGTGTCCGAGGATTACTTTTCTGGAACTGCAGAAGACACCCTGTCTGCTGCCATGGCCAGCCAGAGCACCAGGGAACTTCTCTGGGAACAGCCATCAACCAATGACGCTTGGATAATTGGTGTAAATACCCTGGTTCACTTGCCCCTTGGGTGGGAAAATTCTGTGTGTGTTTTGTACCATTTCCTACAAGATAAATCTACAGTTCCCACTATGGCAGGAGACTTAACATTGGAGACTTTAATGCCCAGCTTCCCATCTCGTGTTACTTTCCTACTTCCCTATGAGTATTTCCTACACTTTCTCAAATAAACTCCCTGCATACAATTCTTTGCCTCAGAATCTGCTTCTGGGAAAACCATGAGGTTGAGTCATAAGGAGGTAAACTAAGCAGTTTCAGACAGTCATGTGAAGGACTATAATTCTTTGATGTCTTGACACACACAGTCCAAAAAAGAACTGAATTTGCTGTTGCTTCCACATTTGGCAGGAGCATCATTCATACATTTCCCTCTCAGTGTGTGTTCCCTGAATGCTGGGGCTCATTCAAGGAGCTTTTCCTAAAATAACTTTATTCAGTTGTTTACTCCATGGAAAAGCCAGGAGTCTAGATGCTGAGTTCTAATCTTCACTCTGCTGTAAACTATCTGGGAGGGCTTGGGTTCTGTTGGTCTGAAAAATGTGGTTAGACTAGGTGTTCCAAGTTCCCTAAAACTCTAAGCATTTGATATTATGGTTTTCCAAGATTAGTTTTTTTCTCCTATTGAGAGTTCCCCATCCTTTGTATCATATAAGATGAGAAACAACTCAAATGTCCATCAGCAGATGAATGGGTAAACAAATTGTGGTATATTCATACAATGGGACATTATTCAGCCATTAAAAGGAATGAAGTACTGATACATGCTACAACATGGATGAACCCTGAAAACATTATGCTATGTGAAAGACTCCAGGCACAAAAAGTCAACATTGCATGATTCCATTTACTTGTAATAACCAGAATAGGTAAGTCTATAGAAATAGAATGCAGATTGGTAGTTGCCAGAAGCTAAGGAGAGTAGGAGCAATGGCTTAATGGGCACATAGTTTACTTCTGGGGTGATGAAAATGTTCTGGAGCTAGAGGTGGTAGCTGTACAACATCATGAACATACTAAGTGCTACTAAATTGTTCATTTCTAAATGGTTAATTTTATATTTTATATGAATTTCACCTCAACAAAATAATTTTTATGAACTATAGAATGTTGCTGAACTATTTTTTCAGGCTGGAGTTAAAGATCTTTATCATAAACATTAGTATAGAGAATTACTGAAACGATACTTCTGATGATAATAGTCACAATTTATCAGACTTCTACTTTGCGCCTTGTGCTTCATGTTCATTGTTTTTAATTCTCACAGCAACCCTTATCTGTGCTGCACAGATAAGGACATTAGAACTCAGAAAGATTAAGTCAATTACCCAAGTTAGGCAGTTAGAAACTGGTAAAACTTATAAGACTTGAGGCTGTGTCTATCTGGAAATGCAATAAGAATTTAGAGTTATATCCAACTATATCAGTATCCATTAAATGTAAGTGAACTAAACACTCCAAGTAAAAGGCAGAGATTGTCAAACTTATAAAAAAAACAAGACTCAACTCTATGCTATTCACAAGAGAAGCACCTTAAGTATAAAGAAAAATTGAATGTAAAAGAATGGAAAACCATATATCATGTGAGCAGTAAGTATGAGAAAGCTGGTGTGGCTATTACTATCAAAGTAAACTTCAAGATAAGGAGTATTACCAGAGATAAAGAGAGTAACTTCAGAATGATAAAATGAATTTAATTAGATATTTCAAACTATTTAATCTCATCACAACTTTTTTTTACCCGTGACATCTTTGGTCACCACTCCTAATGTAAAGCCCCTACCATGAGCTGTTTTCTCCCCATCCCTGTATCGCTCTGAGTTTGTTCACCCTTGATCCATACTTTCAAAGCTCTCCACTATTCCCTCTGAAACGCTGGATTATGGGATTAAATTCCTTTCAGTCTAAATCTCCTTATTGATCTCAGATCAATAGCCCACATTCATGAAGTACTTTGTCACTAAGTTCAGAATCATTCTCTCCATCACCCCTTCCAAGTCTTCCATCTTCCTTGGAGACATCGGTGCCCTTGTAGACCTTTGTTCTTCTCAAAGCAGTGAGCTTTACCTCTACACCACATCTTCTACTCATCCTCATAGCCAAAGATCAGTCCTTGCCATCACCTAGAAATGCCACACTCCGGATTCTTAAATTCATAAAATTTACTCTCTGGCCATTACCTCTTCTTCTTTCATTCATTCATCTCACAAATGTTTATTGACTATCTACTATGTTCCAGGCACTGTTGTAGGTGTTGGAGATACATCAGTTAATAAAACAGGTACAATTCCTATATTTTTGGAAATTATATCTCAGTTGTCCTCCAATTCTCTTGCTCCATTACCACATCTCTTCTCCCATCTCACTGAAAAAATGGGTTGTTTTGTATCAGCCTCCCTCTTTCTTCATTACTTTTCCTAACCATTCCAAACTCCATACCAACTGTTGCATTTAACCATCTTGTCTCCTGCTCCCTTTGAAATATTTACTCTATAATACCGTTATACTAAATTTCTACTTTCAGACGAGATGGAGTAACAGAGACCAGATTTATTTTCCCACCCTAAACAACTAAAAAGTCAGACAAAAATACATGGAACAAAAGTTTTTAAATATTGGACATCAGGCACTACAGGATAGTGGTCCCTGAGAGAAGGGGTAATAATGAAGTGGACCCTATGATTAGCTCAGCTCACTGCCTGGCAACTATAATTCAATAAAGGAGAACCCAGGCAGAACCTGGAAGTCTCTCCAAATTGAGGAGATGAAGTTGGGTGTCTGGGGGTCACATAGCTAGAGTCTGCAGGGCAGAGAGGAGAGAGCTGTACAGAGACAGCTCCAGAAATCTGCAGAGGGTTCCCCTTGAGTTTTCATCTGAGTATTGATCAGTGCATGCATGTGATGATACTACCCAAAGCCAGGGAAAGAACAACCCCCAAAAAGCAGGCAGAATAGTCCTTGTAACTGACATAGGGCCGGGAATGATTTATAATACCTCAAGTTATAGTCGAAAAGCCTTTTAATATGTGGGCATTAGATAGAGTTCTCTGAATGGTCTTGTCTCAGTTGTAGTAAAAATTAGCCTTAAACTAAAGGCTGCTATGATCACACCAAGAAAAGCTTAAAATCTCATCTCAAAAAGATCAAAGTGCTACCATGTAACTTAATTGCATCCAGCACAAGGGAGATTTAACATTTTTCAAAAATATCTAGCACCTAACAAAGCAAAATCCATCATGTCTGGAATCAAATAAAAAATTACCAGGCATGCAAAGAACCGGGAACACATGGCCCATAATGAGGAGAGAAAAAACAGTTAACAGAAACTGAGCTAAATATGATACTTACAACAGAATTGGCAGACGAGGACATTCAAACATTATGTTTGAGAAGGTAGACAAAAAGTATGTGTAGGGCTTCCCTGGTGGCGCAGTGGTTGAGAATCTGCCTGCCAATGCAGGGGACACAGGTTCGAGCCCTGGTCTGGGAGGATCCCACATGCCACGGAGCAACTAGGCCCGTGAGCCACAACTACTGAGCCTGCGCGTCTGGAGCTTGTGCTCTGCAACAAGAGAGGCCGCAACAGTGAGAGGCCCACACACCGCAATGAAGAGTGGCCCCTGGTCGCCACAACTGGAGAAAGCCCTCGCACAGAAATGAAGACCCAACACAGCATAAAATAAATAATAAATAAAAATTTTTAAAGAAGTATGTGTATATTAAGCAGAGACATGAAAGGTATTTTAGAAAATATCAAATAGAACTTCTAAAAACAAACAAACAAAAATACAACATCTGGGATGAAAACTGATACATGAATTCAAACCAACAGCCTGACTTCATTCTCCTGAGGCTGCTAGAGACTGTATGATAAAATTATGTGGTTAGTACCGCCATCAATTCACATCCACGGTCTAAATGTGCTTTGTAGTTCTTCTAATGTGTCCATGGGCAGCTCCCTCTCCCATCCCCTCAGCAGTTTCTCCAAGCCTTCACCAGTCACCACCTCCCCTTTCCTTACTCTCATTCAGTGATGTGGGAACTGCTTCACGGAGATAACAGAAGCCATCTGACAGGATATCTTACATCATTTCTTTCTTCTGGCCTCGGGATACCACCTCCCCAACAAAACACACCTTTATGATCTCTGAGACTCTGATGTACCCATCATCCGCCTTTTCTATATTTAAAGCTCTATCTCAGTTTCAGTATTTTCCTCTTAGCTTATAAATAGGATACTTCTTGTTGACCACAAAATAATCCTCCCTTAGCTTTAGATTCTTCCTTGTTAAAGAACAGTATATATGAAACTATAAAACTCTTAGACAAGTAACTGCTGAACAATCATCATGAGGACACTGGAACTCACCAAAAAAGATACCACCTCACATCCAAAGACAAAGGAGAAGCCGCAATGAGACGGTAGGAGGGGCGCAATCACAATAAAATCAAATCCTATAACCACTGGGTGGGTGACTCACAAACTGGAGAACAGTTATACCATGGAAGCCCACCCACGGGAGCGAAGGTTCTGAGCCCCACGTCAGGCTTCCCAACCTGGAGGTCCAGCAACAGGAGAAATTCCCAGAGAATCAGACTTTGAAGGCTAGCGGGATTTGATTGCAGGACTTCAACAGCACTGGGGGAAACAGAGACTCCACTCTTGGAGGGCACACACAAAGTACTGTGCACATCAGGACCCAGAGGAAAGGAGCAGTGACCCCATAGGAGGCTGAACCAGACCTGCTAGTGTTGGAGGGTCTCTTGCAGACGCATGGGGGTGGCTGTGGTTCACCACGGGGACAAGGACACTAGCAGCAGAGGTTCTGGGAAGTACTCCTTGGGGTGAGCCCTCCTGGAGTCCGCCATTAGCCACACCAAAGAGCCGGGTAGGCTCCAGTGCTGGGTCACCTCAGGCCAAACAACCAATGGGGAGGGAACCCAGCACCACCCATTGGGAAACAAGTGGATTAAATTTTTCCGGAGCTCTGCCCACCAGAGGAACACCCAGCTCTACCCACCAACAGTCCCTCCCATCAGGAAGCTTGCACAAGCCTCTTAGATGACCTCATCGACCAGAAGGCAGACAGTAGAAGCAAGAAGAACTACAAGCCTGCACCCTGTGGAATGAAAACCACATTCACCGTAAGATAGACAAAATGAAAAGGCAAAGGACTATATACCAGACGAAGGAACAAGATAAAACCCCAGAAAAACAACTAAATGAAGTGGAGATAGGCAACCTTCCAGAAAAAGAATTCAGAATAATGACAATGGTAATGATCCAGGACGTCAGAAAAAGAATGGAGGCAAAGATCGAGAAGATGCAAGAACTGTTTAACAAAGACCTAGAAGAATTAAAGAACAAACACCTAGAAAATTAAAGAACAAACAAACAGAGATGAACAATACAATAACTGAAATGAAAAAATACACTAGAAGGAATCAATAGCAGAATAACTGAGGCAGAAGAACGGATAAGTGACCTGGAAGACAGAATGGTGGAATTCACTGCCGTGGAACAGAATAAAGAAAAAAGAATGAAAAGAAATGTAGACAGCCTAAGAGACCTCTGGGACAACATTCAATGCACCAAAATTTGCATTATAGGGGTCCAGAAGGAGAAGAGAGAGAGAAAGGACCCAAGAAAATATTTGAAGAGATTATAGTCGAAAACTTCCCTAACATGGGAAAGGAAACAGCCACCCAAGTCCAGGAAGCGCAGAGAGTCCCAGGCAGGAAAAACCCAAGGAGAAACATGCCGAGACACATAGTAATCAAGTCGACAAAAATTGAAGACAAAGAAAAATTATTAAAAGCAACAAGGGAAAAATGACATATAATAAACAAGGGAACTCCCATAAGGTTAACAGCTGATTTCTCAGCAGAAACTCTACAAGCCAGAAGAGAGTGACACAATATATTTAAAGCGATGAAAGGGAAGAACCTACAACCAAGATTACCCGGCAAGGATCTCTATTTAGGTCTTCTGCCCATTTTTTGACTGGGTTGTTTGTTGTTTTTAATACTGAGCTGTATGGGCTGTTTATATATTTTGGACAATTACAAATGAAGTGACCCATCTCCACTGCCACTGTTATGGTCACACCCTATCCTTGCCTGGACAACTTGGCACTTGTCTCTCTACCACCAGTTTTCTGCCCTGTGCCCCACTTTCCTAATCCACTGTCTTAGTCGGTTCAGGCTGCTGTAACAGAACCCCACAGACTGGGTGGCTTGCGAATGCAAGTTTATTTCGCACATTTCTGGAGGTTGGGAAGCCCATAATCGGGGTGCCAGTAGATGTGGTACCTGGTGTGGACCCACTTTTTGGTTCCCAGATGATCTTCTGTTTCCTGTAACCTCACATGGGGGAAGGGGGTTTTTCTGGCTCTCTTTTATAAGGGCACAAATCCCATTCATGAGGTCTCTGCCCTCACAACCTAAGCACCCCCCAAAGGCACCTCCTCCTAATACCGTCACACTGGGCTTTAGCACACATTTTGGGGGGACACATTTATCTCATAGCATCCCCCTTCCGAACTGCTTCCAGAGAGCTCCAAAACACAAATCTGATCATTCAGCCCCCCACTGAAATGCATTCAAAGCCTCTCCAGGATAAACTGCAAATGACCCCTGCCTGACTCTGCAGCTCTGCCTCTGCCCTCTCCCCCCACACGCCTTCATTTCTGCAGGACTGAATGCAGCATGAATCCTGTGCCTCCACATTAGGGGACACTGTTCCCCAACCTTTTATCTGACTTGGCTTCTGCTTGTCCTGAGATCAGGCCTTTGTACAGACATGGCCTTGTTCCGAGCACACAGCGCTGACCTCTGCCCATGGTAACATCCCCTCTGGGCAGATGTCTTCTTCTTTTTTTTTTTCCAACTAAATAATATTTTTATTTATGAAACTCAATGTACAAGATCCATTCTAGAAAAATTATAATTTAGATTATGTGGATAAGTAATGGTCTTCCTTGCATATATAATAATTCATTGATTTTTTTGGTAAATAAATATTACAGAGTAATTAATAAAATTGGTATTAGTACAATAACAATATCATTAAATTGATTAGTTTTACCTTTCTTTTTCTTTTTAAACTAAAAATAGAACCACCGTATGACCCAGCAATTCCACTCCTAGGCATATATCCAGAGAAAACCGCAATTCAAAAAGATACATGCACCCCAATGTTCATTGGAGCACTATTTACAGTAGCCAAGACATGGAAGCAACCTAAGTGTCCATGGACAGAGGAATGGATAAAGAAGATGTGGTACATACATACAACGGAATATTACTCAGCCATAAAAAGGAATGAAACTGGGTCATTTGCAGAGACGTGGATGAACCTAGAGATTATCACACTAAGTGAAGTAAGTCAGACAGAGAAAGACAAATATCGTATGATATCACTTACATGTGGAATCTAAAAAGATGATACAAATGAATTTATTTACAAAACAGAAACAGACTCATAGACTTCAAAAACAAACTTATGGTTACCAAAGGGGAAAGGTGGTAGGGGAAGGATAAATTAGGAGGTTGGGATTAACATATACACACTACTACATATAAAATAGATAGTCAACAAGGTCCTACTGTATAGCATAGGGAACTCTACTGAATATTCTTTAATAAACTATATGCGAAAAGAATCTGAAAAAGAATGGATGTATGTATATGTATAACTGAATCACTTTGCTGTACACCTGAAACTAACACAACATTGTAAATCAACTATATCCCAATATAAAATAAAAATTAAATAAAAAGCAGATGTCTTCTTAATTCTCTACACTTCCCCCCAGGGGCTGAGCTCCTTGAGAGCAAAAACTGTACCCTTCCTTCACGCTACGCAGATTTATTGAGATGATACTTAGTGTACATCCCCGTGCTAGATCTTTCTGCCCTCATCGCCAGTGTTTAGAAGATTATCTGGCATGCGGTAGAAACCTGAGAAATGTTTGTTGAATTAAATGTCACCTCTTTTCAGTTTAATCAGCATTAATTAATTAACAATCTTCAAAGTGCCTGCAGAGTATGAGGCAACGTGCCGCTGCTCAGGGAGGCTTGTAACCTAACCTGAAGAGAAGGGAGAAAGCGAACAGTTCAAGTTTTCCAGTAATGTCTCAGGGGAAGGCGACTAACAGAGCAGTGGCCTTGAGGAAAGGGAAGCAGGAGTCAAAGAGCTTGGCCTGCAGTTAACGGTAATTCAAACAGCAAACTCGTGCTTTCCTCTCCCTTATGTTGCTGGGGGACAAGTAGAAAATGCAGTCAATGGAAGTGAGAGGTAAGTGTGTGTCTGCATCGAAGGAGAGTTGCAAGCCCCCAGCTTGGCCTGTGGAGACCATTTTCTGTTCCTCCAAATTGTGCTGTGGCTCTCAGGAAAGGGTATTCTGAGAAATAGAGAGAAGGATCGTTTGCTTTGATTTTAGAATTGCTTGAATATTGACCGATAGCTATTAAATGTCAATGTCCTGATATCAAAATCACCTTCTGATTCATAATGTAGCTTCCAGGTTTGTCTTCCCCACATACTCTTGGGCCACTGTTCTCTCTTACTGCTCAGAAGCACAAGTGCCACTCACCCCAGATAAGTAAGTATCACAGTCCAGACGCTAATTACCACGGGACACCAGAGGCCAGGTGCTTACGTGGATTATATTTATGACATGAACGAATGGACAAGGAATCAAACTCAAGACTCTAATGCTTCACACTTTCATACTATCATTTACCACCCTGGATTACACTTATGTGCATGCTCTATCTCTTTTCAAAGAATGGCCTCTTTTGAGGTCAAGCTTCACATTTGACACATCTCTATATTACACCATACTGGTAAGAATAATTTAGGTTATGCTACAATTGTGATTCCAAAATCTCAGTGGATTAACCCAACAAAACTTGCTCATTCTTGCTACACGCCTGCCCGGCACAGGTCAGCAGGGACAATTGCTCATGATAGCCATAAGGGACCCAGGATGACAGGGGACCATATCAACAGTTACCTCCTTAATCATTGAATCAGGAAAAAGGGAACATGATAAATCGTGTGCTGTCTTTTAAAGAATTGTCTTGGATGTGTCACATCATTTCTGCTCAGATTTCATTGGCCAAAGCATGTCACTTACCCACATCTAATTTAAAGGGACAAAGAAATACAATCCTACCCTGGGCCTGGAAGGAAAAATGAAATGTTTGTGAACAGCCTCATTGACAGCCACACTCATATAGCAGTTATCACTATGCACATAGTAGGCATCCAACAAATATTCATGAAGCAAATAAGAAGATATAGCAAACATTTATATCAGAGATTCTCAACCTTAACTGGAGAAGCTTTTAAAAAATCCAGAAAGCCAGGCTGTACTCCAGACTATGTAAATTGCCATCTCTGGACATACCACAGGGGCCGTGGGATTTTTGTTAAACTCCCAGGTGGTTTCATTATGCAGCCAAGGTCAAGAACCATTGGTTTAGACTCTACCCCAAACATCATTCCATAGACCAGCCTGGCTTGAGTGCTGCACAGGAATGCTCAGTCTTGGCTACTTTATTTTAGTTATATGATATTTTAATTATATGATATTTTGATTCCTGAGTGTAACTGGTCAATGAAAGGAATAATTTTAAGATCCCCAAAGTCACATTTCTAGTAAGTTAACTATGTCCCATACTAGAGTATTTTGCATTTAATTTTATTCTCTATTGCTTGTCATTGCTTCATGTTCATTCAAGAGCTGCTTTCCCAACTGGACAGGAAGGTTCCTGAGGGCAGAGACCACACCTAGCACTTGCAGCCACTCAGAGGGACACCAAGTTGACCCCAACGCAGGACACTCGGTAGTTGTTGCTGGTAGTTGCTCTGGGCACTGCCCTAAGACCCTTGATTATCAGGGCAGAATGTTCGCTTCTCTGTTTATACTCTATATTTTGCCTTCTTCCAAGAGGATTTGAGGTAAGGGACAGAACTTGTAATGCATTTGGCCAAAGACCACTGCAAAATTGCAGGAGTAAATAATAAGCAGCATATAATTATCAAAATTAATTTTAAAATGTGAAAACAGGCAAAACAATTCTGACTTTCTATGCATAAAATATGCAACGTGCCTGAGATTATGGAATTGAGGGACTTTATCAGTAGTATCAATGGGTCATCACCCACTGATTCAACTTAACATGTGTCCACAATCCCTGTTTCCTCTGATTTTTAAAGCAGCCTGTGCAAAACTGAGAATCTTCAAAGACATACGTGTACTTATTCCACAATAACTTACTTTTCCAAGAGTATTCTTCAATATCCACTCTGAACCTTACTCCCTCTCCCTGGGAACTTCTGCCATGACTTTAGATAATCTATTATCTAATTACACAACCAGAATTATCTAATGACATAATGTTATTGATAATTATGGATAATTATGATCCTCTAGTTCAGGGGATCCACAAGTTCAAATATGTTAGGTCAGAAAGTGCTAGGACTTTATGATAAATGCACATGGCACTCAGGGACAGAAAAGCACAAGAATTCACACATCTGTGGGAAAGTGTGTGCTCACAGCAAGTCTCCCAAAGGCCATTTTGTGGAATCCCTCTTTTCCCTTTCATCTCAGTTGCTTTCTCTTGATCTCTATTATTCCTCTCTTGGCCTTATTTTCATTAAGCCTTAACAAGTTTTACTTAGAGGAGAGCATAATTTATCAAGAATAACAGTATAGGGACTTCCCTGGTGGCGCAGTAGTTGGGAATCCGCCTGCCAAGGCAGGGGACGCGGGCTCGGGTCCTGGTTGGGGAAGATCCCACATGCCGCGGAGCAACTAACCTGTGTGCCACAGCTGTTGCGCCTGTGCTCTGGAGCCCGCTCGCCACAACTACAGAAAGGCCTGCACACCGCAACGAGGACCCAACGCAGCCAAATAAATAAAATAAACATATTAATTAATTAATTAATTTAAAAGAAAGAATAACAGTAGGGCTTCCCTGGTGGCGCAGTGGTTGAGAGTCCGCCTGCCGATGTGGGGGACACGGGTTCGTGCCCCGTTCCGGGAAGATCCCACATGCCGTGGAGCGGCTGGGCCCGGGAGCCATGGCCGCTGGGCCTGTGCGTCCGGAGCCTGTGCTCCGCAACGGGAGAGGCCACAACAGCGAGAAGCCCGCGTACCGCAAAAAAAAAAAAAAAAAAAAAAAAAAAAAGAGTAACAGTATATGGTCAAGTTTATTAGACATACCTCACCGAGGGTGGAATTTACTTGATTCATCTCTGTTTCTCCCTTCGGTCCTTTCAATAGTGCCTTAACCACAGCAAGTACTCAATAAATGTTGAAGAAATGAATAAGTGCATAGTGTATGAGTTGAAGCTCCTGGTATTTTCCAGCCAATTAGCCTTTTAATTAGTCTTTAAAACATCAAGATGTAGCAGCGTTATTCACAATAATCAAAAGGTAGAAGCAATCCAAGTGTATATTGACAGATGAGTGGATAAATGAAACGTGGTTTATACATATAATGGACTATTATTCAGCCTTCAAAAGGAAGGAAATTCTAACACATGCTACAACACAGATAAATCTTGAGAACATTGTGCTAAGTGAAACAAGCCAGTCATGAAAAGACAAACATTATATGATTCCACTTTTATGAGGTTCACAGAGTAGTCAAATATACAGAAACAGAAAGTGAAATGGTGGCTGCCAGGGGTTGAGAGGGGGAAATGGGGAGTTATTGATGAATGGGTTATAGTTTTACAAGATGAAAAAATTCTGGAGATTGGCTGCACAGCAATATGAACATGAACTTTACTGAACTGTACCCTTAAAAATGATTAAGACAGTAAATTTTATGGTATGTTTATTTTACAATTAAATTTTAAAAAAATCAAGATCAAGCTAAGCCCCAAATCACACATTATTTGAAGTGCTGGCCCAAATAAACTTTAATTCAGTTTCTACTTTGTGTTTGGAGGAGCACATGGGATGGTGCATGCCACACTTAAGAGAATATGCAGAAAAAATAAACTATAATCAGAGCAAGTGTGACTGGGTAAATATCGTGGCATAGAGGAATAGTGAAAGGAAGAGGAGATGGCTAGCCTAGAGAGACATTTGGTTTGGAGGTTACCAAATTTTCTCAAGTATCTGAAAGGCCAAGCCTTGTGAAGGAGGGCTATTAGATCTGGCCCAGTTTCCTCCAAAAAAGAGAATGTGAGCTGGGTGGACGCTCCATAGATACAGATATCAACTCAAACTTTCTATAAAAATACTATCTAAATGGGGAATGAGCTGTCCCAAGGGGGATTTCCCTTTCAAAACAAGTCACTGAAACTACAATGAGATATCACCTCACACCAGTCAGAATGGCCATCATCAAAAAATCTACAAACAATAAATGCTGGAGAGGGTGTGGAGAAATGGAACCCTCCTACACTGTTTGTGGGGATGTGAATTGATACAGCCACTATGGAGAACAGTACAGAGGTTCCTTAAAAAACTAAAAACAGAGCTACCATATGACCCAGCAATCCCACTCCTGGGCATATATCTGGAGAAAAACATGGTTCAAAAGGATACACGCACCCCAATGTTCACTGCAGCACTGTTTACAATAGCCAAGACATGGAAGCAACCTAAGTGTCTATTGGCAGAGGAATGGATAAAGAAGATGTGGTACATATATACAATGGAATATTACTCAGCCATTGAAAATAATGAAATAATGCCATTTGCAGCAAACATGGATGGACCTGGAGATTATCATACTAAGTGAAGTAAGTCATACAGAGAAAGACAAATATCATATGATATCACTTATATGCAGACTTTTAAAAAAATGATACAAATGAACTTATTTACAACACAGAAATAGACTCACAGACTCAGAGAATGAACTTATGGTTACCAGGAGGAAGGGTGCAGGGGAGGGATAAACTGGGAGTTAGGGATTGACATGTACACACTGCTATACTTAAAATAACCAAAAAGAACCTACTAGAAAAAAAAATAAAAAGCAAAATAAAATAAAATTTCAGCTCCAAAAAAAAAAAAATAATCTGAAAAAAGTAAACAAATGGGACCTAATTAAACTTAAATGTTTTTGCACAGCAAAGGAAACCATGAACAAAACAAAAAGACAACCTACTGAATGGGAGAAAATATTTGCAAATGTTATGACTGATAAGAGGTTAATACCCAACATATATAAACAGCTCACACAACTCAACATCAGAAAACAAACAGCCAGATTAAAAAACGGACAGAAGACCTGAACAGACATTTCTCCAAAGAGGACATGCAGATGGCCAACAGGCACGTGAAAAGACGCTCAGCATCACTAATCATCAGGAAATGCAAATCAAAACTACAATGAGATATCACCTCACACCTGTCAGAACGGCCATCATCAAAAAGAAAACAAATAACAAACGTTGGTGAGGACGTAGAGAAAAGGGAACCCTCATACACTGTTGGTGGGAATGTAAACTGGTGCAGCCACTGTAGAAAACAGTATGGAGATGTCTCGAAAAACTAGAACTACCATATGATCCAGCAATTCCACTCCTGGGTATATATATGAAAAAAACAACATCAATTTGAAAAGATACATGCACTCCAATGTTCATAGCAACATTATTTATAATTGCTAAGATATGGAAGCAGCTTATGTGTTCATCAACAGATGAGTGGATAAAAAGAAGTTGTATACACACACACACACACACACACACACACACACACACACACTGGAATATTACTCAGCCATAAAAAAGAATGAAATCTTACCATTTGCAACAACATGGATTGACTTGGAGGGTTTTATGCTAAGTGAAATAAGTCATACAGAGAAAGACAGATACTATATGATATCACTTATATGTGGATTCTAAAATATAAAACTAGTGAATATAACAAAAGAGAAACAGACTCACAAATATAGAGAACAAACTAATGGTTACCAGTGGGGAGAGGGAAGAGGGAGGGGCAAATAGCAGTAGAGGATTAAGAGGTACAAACCATTATGCATAAAATAAGCTACAAGGAAAAAAAAAATAAGCTACAAGGATATATTGTAAAACACAGGGAATATAGCCAATAGTTTATAATACCTATAAGTGGAGTATAACCTTTAAAAGTTGTGAATCACTATATTGTACACCCGTAACTTGTATATTATTGTATATCCACTATACTTCAATAAAAAAATAGAATAGTCTGCAAAGCACCTTATCTGGATGTTATAAAATTCTTCAGAAAATAACTTGCTTCCATATAAGTGTAACTGGCTTCCCCGAACCCCTTATTTTCTTTGAGGTGTCCCACATTAATAAATGTTCTCTGCAATGCTGTCATCTACATAAAATCATCTCTTTAATTTGGGGCATTTCTTCTGGCCCAGTTTTCGTTGTATGACTTGGACAGGCTTGGACCTCACCCTCAGATCTCCATTAACTCCACCTGACTAATGAGGCCTCTCAGAGCCTCTCTGCTCTGCTCCTGACTGGTGACCTAAGGACCCAGTGGTGAGTCCGACTCCTGGTCTTGTAATGCAAACTCTTGCCCTTTGGTAGCGTAGCAAAGATTTCATATGGAATCTCTGAGTATTTGCTGCAATTCTAGTGCCTGCTTCTCTTCGTTTTATGGTCTGACCATGTGGTGATCTCTGTAAACGGAATGATGGTCCATAGAGATCTTAACATCTGTTGCGCTGGGTGAAAGATGAGAGAGAGTCTGGTTGGTTAGTGTCACCTATTGGTTTATCTATCTATCTGCTTTGAGCTTAAATCACTTAAGTCATACCCACTAGGAAGAGAACAGTTCTTTGATACGGTTCAGTGAATTTTGTAATTCTATGTTTACGTTTTGTCCATGGCTAAAATTTTAGTAGTGAAGCCAGAAGCTGTGTCTGTATATTTTTACATAATTTAGAAAAATCTTTACCTCACATTGGGTCAACGTATAATACTTTCTCTGAATGGTATTACCTAGTTAGATGATAAAATCCTGGCCCCTTCCTTCTCTTTGAGATGTTCCTCTTAATTAGTATTCTTCCTATTGTAACAGCCTGAGTAAAAGCATCTTTTCATTGTCTGGTACATTTTTTCTTTTACAGGCAAGATGATCTTTAAGTATAGAACCGTGTATTTTACCACCCAGGACACTTTTGAGCATGAAAGAAGATATCACAAAGTAAATGTATAATTTTAAAGAATATTTACTTACTGATCAAGAAACTGTTTTTATTAAATTGGTAAACATACTTCTATTCAATTTTTTTACATATAAATTTCTAAAAATAAAAATAGTATATATCTGTGTATACTGAAGCAAAAAATGTTTTTATACTGTTTACCAAAATAATCCTCCAGATTGTACCCAGAATGATATTAAAAATAACATAAGCATTAAAAAATAATTCTGGGGGGAAGGAAAAGAATCATTCTGGGTACATATTCTTTTATTTTTAATCCATTTCTTAGCGGTATCAGTCTCTAGACAGTCAGTATCTTTCCAAAGAGTATATGTGGTTCTACTTTTAACTTTTTCATAAAACTGCTATCGATCTTCCTCACATTTACATTTTATTGTTGATGTATTTGAAACCGACCTTTCTCTGTAAGTCATAATATTTTTCATTTAGAAAATATTTTCTCTCTAAGTGTTGACATACCTGGTAAGGTCAGAGCAAGTGCTGATAAATGAAAGCTACCTGCAATTCTAATTTTTTATATAAAATTGTGAAAATATCTCAGCCCAAAGAGCCTCGTGGGTCCTGTTTCATCTCTGTTCATAATGTCTTTCTTAAACATTTTTATAAGATAATATTTATCAAACAACTTGTCTCTATTTATAATTCTATTGATTATTCAGACAAATTAAGAGGCTCCTAATGTTCTGTGCTAGCAGAGAATATAAATTTATCCAATTAAAATTAGGAGAACCTTCAAAATATTCTTTCTACATGTGGAGATATTCCAAAAAACAAGTGGAGAATATAAAAACTGTATCTTGTACACCATTTGAGTGTTTATTAATTTATTAGTTCAGGTTCTCCCTTTGCTTTTGTAGGCACACATTTCTACCTCCAAATGTTCTCAAGCTTTGTTTTTAGTAATTGCAATACGCTAAATGTTTCAAAAGCTGAACTTTTTTGATGCTCTATTTTTGTGTATTAGAGATTGTGCCTTAAAGATTTTCACCATAATCCAATGAAAATGTAGAGGATTAATTTACAAAAAAGTTCTATACCATCACTGAACGTTTAGATTGATTTACAAAGTAGTTCTTCAACAGCTAAAAGTTTCTAAAAGCTAATTGAAGGCAGGGAGGAGAGTGAATACTGCCAAGCTGCGGGGTTTTTTCCTTTAAATCAATAGCTTCATCACAAAAATTCTACATTTCAGTTACGGTGTACATATAAAAAACTATATATTTGACAACTACTACTTCCATTTTGATTAGAATACTGCAATTTGTTTGAATGAAATTTTAAAAAAGACCTAAGTACATATGGAAATTTAGCATCTCAGTATCAGATAAGGGTGGCACCTCAAATTATTACTGAAGTGATGGACGTTTTAATAAATAGTGGGTAAAAACTATTTGGAAAAAAAGATAACATTAGATCCATATCTCACAAAATACATATACATAAACTTACGGAATCTAAGTGTAAAAAAAGAAAGAATACAAATACAAGTACACATGGTGAATTCCTCTTGAACATCAGTGTAGGGAAAAGCTTTTTAACTATGACCCAAAATGGAGAGACAAATAGGAAAATAATCAATAAATTTTACTGCATCAAAAAAATCTGCATGGCAAAACCATTATAATCAAAGTCAAGGCCACAGGCAAAATGGAAGAAAATATTTGCTACATATACTATACATGAAGAAATAATAGCCTTTATGTATATATACTTTTTTAACTCTTGGAAATTGAGAAGATAAGGACCAAAAATCCACTAGAAAAATGAGGAAAAGATATGGAGACAATTCCCAAAAAAGGATATAAAAACAGCTCTCAACTACATGAAAATACATCCAAATTCAGTCATAATTAGAGAAATGCAAATTATAACAATACTGAGATACGATTTTTCACCTATAAGATTCACAAAAATTAAAAAGTATGGTAACACCTGTTGGTGAGTCTGTGGGGAACCAGGCATTCTCATATATTAACTGATAGGACTGAAATCTGATCGAATCCTGCTGGGGGGAATTTGGCAATACCTACAAAACTACGTGTACTTCTTTTTTACATTTTCTTACGGTGATACAATATACATGACAAAATTTATCACTTTAACCATTTTTAAGTATACAATTCAGTGCCATAAGTACATTATCATTGCACAACCATCACCACTATCACTTTCAGAACTTCTGTGTCATCCCAAATAGAAACTCTGTACCCTTTTAAACAGTAACTCCTCAATCCCTTTCTCCCAAGCCCCTTATAACTTCACTCTATTTCCTGTCTATGATTTTGACTACTATAAGTACCTTATGTAAGTGAAATCATATAATTTCTTCCCTTTTGTGTATGGCTTATTTCACTAAACATAATGTTTCAGAATCTCATTCTTTTTTTAAAAATTAATTTTTTTTAATTTTTGAATTTTATTTATTTATTTTATACAGCAGGTTCTTATTAGTCATCAATTTTATACACATCACTGTATACATGTCACTCCCAACCGCCCAATTCATCACACCACCATCCCCAGACCCCCCCGCCGCTTTCCCCCCTTGGTGTCCATACATTTGTTCTCTACATCTGTGTCTCTGCCCTGCAAACCAGTTTATCTGTACCATTTTTCTAGGTTCCCCATATATGTGTTAATATACGATATTTGTTTTTCTCTTTCTGACTTACTTCACTCTGTATGACAGTCTCTAGATCCATCCAAGACTCAACAAATGACCCAATTTTGTTCCTTTTTATGGCTGACTAATATTCCATTGTATATATGTACCACAACTTCTTTACCCATTCGTCTGTTGATGGGCATTTAGGTTGCTTCCATGACCTGGCTATTGTAAACAGTGCCACAATGAACATTAGGGTGCATGTATCTTTTTGAATTATGGTTTTCTCAGGGTATATGCCCAGTAGTGGGATTGCTGGATCATATGGTAATTCTATTTTTAGTTTTTTAAGGAACCTCCATACTGTTCTCCATAGTGGCTATATCAATTTACATTCCCACCAACAGTGCAAGAGGGTTCCCTTTTCTCCACACCCTCTCCAGCATTTGTTGTTGGTAGATTTTCTGATGATGTCCATTCTGACTGGTGTGAGGTGATACTCCACTGTAGTTCTGATTTGCATTTCTCTAATAATTAGTGATGTTGAGCAGCTTTTCATGCGCTTCTTGCCACCTGTATGTCTTCTTTGGAGAAATGTCTGTTTAGGTCTTCTGCCCATTTTTGGATTGGGTTGTTTGTTTTTTTAATATATAGCTGCATGAGCTGTTTATATATTTTTGAGATTAATCCTTTGTCCATTGATTCATTTGCAAATATCTTCTCCCATTCTGAGGGCTGTCTTTTGGTCTTGTTTATGGTGTCCTTTGCTGTGCAAAAGCTTTGAAGTTTCATTAGGTCCCATTTGTTTATTTTTGTTTTTATTTCCATTTCTCTAGGAGGTGGAACAAAAGAGATCTTGCTGAGATTTATGTCAAAGAGTGTTCTTCCTACGTTTTCCTCTAAAAGTTTTATAGTGTCCAGTCTTACATATAGTTCTGTAATCCATTTTCAGTTTATTTTTGTGTATGGTGTTAGGGAGTGTTCTAATTTCATTCTTTTACATGTAGCTGTCCAGTTTTCCCAGCACCACTTATTGAAGAGACTGTCTTTTCTCCATTGTATATCCTTGCCTCCTTTGTCACAGATTAGTTGACCATAGGTGCGCTGGTTTATCTCTGGCTTTCTATCTTGTTCCATTGATCTGTGTTTCTGTTTTTGTGCCAGTACCATATTGTCTTGATTACTGTAGCTTTGTAGTATAGCTTGAAGTCAGGAAGTCTGATTCCTCCAGTTCCGTATTTTTCCCTCAAGGCTGCTTTGGCTATTTGAGATCTTTTGTGTCTCCATACAAATTTTAAGATTTTTTGTTCTAGTTCCATAAAAAATGCCATTGGTAATTTGATAGGGATTGCACTGAATCTGTGGATTGCTTTGGGTAATATAGCCATTTTCACAATATTGATTCTTCCAATCCAAGAACATGGTATATCTCTCCATCTGTTTGTGTCATCTTTAATTTCTTTCCTGTGTCTTATAGTTTTCTGCATACAGGTCTTTTGTCTCCCTAGATAGGTTTATTCCTAGGTATTTTATTTTTTTGTTGCAATGGTAAATGGGAGTGTTTCCTTAATTTCTCTTTCAGAGTTTTCACCATTAGTGTATAGGAATGCAAGAGATTTCTGTGTATTAATTTTGTATCCTGCAACTTTACCAAATTCATTAATTAGCTCTAGTAGTTTTCTTGTGGCATCTTTAGGATTGTCTATGTACAGTATCATGTCATCTGCAAACAATGACAGTTTTACTTTTTCTTTTCCAATTCCTATTCTTTTATTTCTTTTTCTTCTCTGATTGCTGTGGCTAGGACTTCCAAAACTATGTTGAATAATAGTGGTGAGAGTGGACATCCTTGTCTTGTTCCTGATCTTAGAGGAAATTCTTTCAGTATTTCACCATTGAGAGTGATGTTTGCTGTGGGTTTTGTCACATACAGCCTTTATTATGTTGAGGTAGGTTCCCTCAATGCCTACTTTCTGGAGAGTTTTTGTAATAAATGGGTGTTGAATTTTGTCAAAATCTTTTTCTGTATCTATTGAGATGATCATATGGTATTTCTTCTTCAGTTTGTTAATATGGTGTATCACATTGATTGATTTGCGTATATTGAAGAATCCTTGCATCCCTGGGATAAATCCCACTTGATCATGGTGTATGATCCTTTTAATGTGTTGTTGGATTCTGTTTGCTAGTATTTTGTTGAGGATTTTTGCATCTATATCCATCAGTGATATTGGTCTGTAATTTTCCTTTTTTTGTAGTATCTTTGTCTGGTTTTGGTATCAGGGTGATGGTGGCCTCATGGAATGAGTTTGGAGTTTTCCCTCCTCCGCAAATTTTGGAAGAGTTTGAGAAGGATGGGTGTTAGCTCTTCTCTAAATGTTTGATAGAATTCACCTGTGAAGCCATCTGGTCCTGGACTTTTGTTTGTTGGAAGATTTTTAATTACAGTTTCAATTTCATTATTTGTGATTGGTCTGTTCATATTTTCTATTTCTTCCTGGTTCAGTCTTGGAAGGTTATACCTTTCTAAAAATTTGTCCATTTCTTCCAGGTTGTCCATTTTATTGGCATAGAGTTGCCTGTAGTAGTCTCTCATGATCCTTTATATTTCTGCGGTGTCTGCGGTAACTTCTCCTTTTTCATTTCTAATTTTATTGATTTGAGTCCTCTCCCTCTTTTTCTTGATAAGTCTGGCTACTGGTTTATCAATTTTATCTTCTCAGAGAACCAGCTTTTGGTTTTATTGATCTTTGCTATTGTTTTCTTTGTTTCTATTTCATTTATTTCTGCTCTGATCTTTATGATTTCTTTCCTTCTGCTAACTTGGTTTTGTTTTTTCTTCTTTCTCTAGCTCCTTTAGGTGTAAGGTTAGATTGTTTTTTTGAGATTTTTCTTGTTTCTTGAGTTAGGCTTGTATAGCTTAAACTTCCCTCTTAGAACTGCTTTTGCTGCATCCCATAGGTTTTGGATCATTGTGTTTTCATTGTCATTTGTCTCTAGGTATTTTTTGATTTCCTCTTTGATTTCTTCAGTGACCTCTTGGTTATTTAGTAACGTATTGTTTAGCCTCCATACGTTTGTGTCTTTTACGTTTTTTTTCCCTGTAATTCATTTCTAATCTCATAACATTGTGGTCAGAAAAGATGCTTGATATGATTTCAATTTTCTTAATCTACTGAGGCTTGATTTGTGACCCAAGATGTGATCTATCCTGGAGAATGTTCCGTGCACACTTGAGAAGAAAGTGTAATCTGCTGTTTTGAATGGAATGTCCTATAAATATCAATTAAATCTATCTGGTCTATTGTGTCATTTAAAGCTTCTGTTTCCTTATTTATTTTCATTTTGGATGATCTGTCCGTTGGCGTGAGGTGTTAACGTCCCCCATTATTATTGTGTTACTGTCGATTTCCTCTTTTATAGCTGTTAGCAATTGCCTGATGTATTGAGGCGCTCCTATGTTGGGTGCATATATATTTATAATTGTTATATCTTCTTCTTGGATTGATACCTTGATCATTATGTAGTGTGTCCTTCCTTGTCTCTTGTAACGTTCTTTATTTTAAAGTCTATTTTATCTAATATGAGTATTGCTACTCTAGCTTTCTTTTGATTTCCATTTGCATGGAATATCTTTTTCTATCCCCTTACTTTCAGTCTGTATGTGTCTCTAGGTCTGAAGTGGGTCTCTTGTAGACAGCATATACATGGGTCTTGTTTTTGTATCCATTCAACAAGCCTGTGTCTTTTGGTTGGAGCATTTAATCCATTCATGTTTAAGGTAATTATCGATATGTATGTTCCTATGACCATTTTCTTAATTGTTTTGGGTTTGTGTTTTGTAGGTCCTTTTCTTCCCTTGTGTTTCCCACATAGACAAGTTCCTTTAGCATTTGTTGTAGAGCTGGTTTGGTGGTGCTGAATTCTCTTAGCTTTTGCTTGTCTGTAAAGCTTTTGATTTCTCCATTGAATCTAAATGAGATCCCTGCTGGGTAGCGTAATCTTGGTTGTAGGTTCTTCCCTTTCATCACTTTAAGTATATCATGCCATTCCCTTCTGGCTTGTAGAGTTTCTGCTGAGAAATCAGCTGTTAACCTTATGGGAGTCCCCTTGTATGTTATTTGTCGTTTTTCCCTTGCTGCTTTCAATAACTTTTCTTTGTCTTTAATTTTTGCCAATTTGATTACTATGTGTCTTGGCACGTTTCTCCTTGGATTTATTTATCCTGTATGGGACTCTCTGCACTTCCTGGACTTGGGTGGCTATTTCTTTTCCCATGTTAGGGAAGTTTTGAACTATAACCTCTTCAGATATTTTCTCAGGTCCTTTCTCTCTCTCTTCTCACTCTGGGACCCCAATAATGCGAATGCTGTTGCATTTAATGTTGTCCCAGAAGTCTCTTAGGCTGTCTTCATTTCTTTTCATTCTTTTTTCTTTATTCTGTTCTGCACCAGTGAATTCCACCCTTCTGTCTTCCAGGTCACTTATCTGTTCTTCTGCCTCAGTTATTCTGCTATTGATGCCTTCTAGTGTAGTTTTCATTTCAGTTATTGTATTGTTCATCTCTGTTTGTTTGTTCTTTAATTCCTCTATGTCTTTGTTAAACATTTCTTGCACCTTCTCGATCTTTGCCTCCATTCTTTTTCTGAGGTCCTGGATCATCTTCACTATCATTATCCTGAATTCTTTTTCTGGAAGGTTGCCTATCTCCACTTCATTTAGTTGTTTTTCTGGGGTTTTACCTTGTTCCTTCATCTGGTACATAGCCCTCTGCCTTTTCATCTTGTCTATCTTTCTGTGAATGTGGTTTTTGTTCCCTGCTTGTTGAAGAAGGACGTTGCAGAGCCTTCCCAGTGGGAGGTGCGGGTGAGGTCATCTGCACAGCGCAGTCTCATATTAGTTTTTAAATGTTAAAGATTCAATACGATTGAAATAAGTTGGTCCAAAGGGAAATTTAGTTCTTCACTCATGATTTTACTTATGAATTATTTTCCTGAACTGGTACTTTATCCACAAATTTATATATTTTAAAACAATAGCTGCTAGTGTTGGAGGGTCTCCTGCAGAGGCAGGGGGTGGCTCTGTCTCACCGTGAGGACAAGGACACTGGCAGCAGAAGTTCTGGGAAGTACTCCTTGCTTGAGCCCTCCCAGAGTCTGCCTCATTCTTTTTTATGGCTGAATACTACTCCATTGTATACACATAACATTTTGTTTGTCCATTCATCTGTTGATGGATACTTGGGTTGCTTTCACCTTTTAACTATTGTGAATAATGTTGTTATGAAAACAGGTGTACAAGTACCTGTTTGGGTCCTGTTTGCAACTCTTTTGGAGTGGATCTGCTAGGTCTAGAGGAATTGTATCTTCAGCTGTTTGAGGAACTGCCAAACTATTTTCCATAGCTATCTTTTGACCCAGCAACTCTAATTCTACTTTTAGGAATCTACCTTGAAGACACACATCCAACAAAAGAAAAATATATAGGCACAAGGTTATTTGCTGCAATACTGTTTGTAACTGACAATATTAGAAACAACTTCAGTGCTCACATGTAGGAGAGTGGGTTGAATAAACATAGTACATCTACCCAATGGAATAATATACAACTGTAAAAAAGAGGAAGATTTCTGTGAGTTGATATGGTGTAATTTCCAGGATATATTATATAAAAAACTAAGTTCAAAAGCCTATTTATAGTATGCTACCTTCACATGAGAAAGCAGGATATAAGAAAATATATGTATATCTGCTTACCTGTGAAAGAGAAACATAGGACTGATAAAACCAGAAATTAAACCCTGTAGGTTCCTACAGAGAATGGGTGGGGATGGACTGGAAAAAATGGGAGAATGGGAATGAGGTAGCCGGAATGGGAAAAAAGCAACTTTTCTTTGAGTATATGTTTTTTACAGCGCTGACTCGGAACGAAAATAATATTTCACAAACTGCAAAACGCATATATGTGGAATCTAGAAAATGGTACAGATGAACCTATTTGTAGGGCAGGAATAGAAACAAAGACGTAGAGAACGGACATGTGGACACAGGGCACGAAGGGGAGAGTGGGATGAATTGGGAGATTGGGGCGGGATGGGATATATGTATACATATAGCTGATTCACTTCACTGTACAGCAGAAACTAACACAACATTGTAAAGCAATTATACTCCAATTATATATATATATAAATCAATCAGAACATGGAGGGAACCTGAAATGGAATACAAACAGTAATATGAACCTAAATGTATCACTAATGAATAATATAAGTATATTGAAGGGGTGAGGAAAAAAGGAACTGACCTAAGTAAATTTGGAAGACATGATTTTGACCTCATACTGTAAGGCTAAAAGCTGAAGGTACTGTATACAGATGCCCTTGCTAGTAAATTTGTTTCTAACTGGGATGTGGGCTAGCTATTCTGAAACTATTTTATGTGTATACTAGAATTGAACAAATAAGAACATACAGATAAAATGAGCCAGGTTTCTCACTGCCAGAAAGATGGTACAAATAAGGAAAGGGGAAAGAAAATCTCAAAAGAATGACCCCTATGGTATTGGATTAGTGTCAAAAGTATCACTATAAACTCATTTGTGTGTGTGTGTGTGTGTGTGTGTGTGTGTGTGTGTATAGACAGATAAATACAAAAGTATAGATATATGTATGGATTAGTATACATACACAATGTTCCTTGTCTGCTGGGACAGCCTAGAAACAATGATACCCTAGTAGCCATGAGCACATCTAGTGCTCAGATTCTGTTCCCTAAAAACCATTCTCAAATAAAAGAACCAGGCTCCTTGGAGAAGTGGGTGATTCCAGGACCAGAGTCGGCAAAATACAAGATGAGCCTGGAACATCTTGGTATGTCAGAATACACAGAAATACTCATGAAAGGATGGGGCCATGTCAACAGAACATTGAACCCACTCGAAAGAGATCCCAATGGCCAAAGCTGGAATAATTTTGAGCAAGAAAAGAAACAAAGATAGCATTGGATTATAACCTATAGAATAAAATAAATATCAGTGAGTCTACACTGATATAAACATTTTAGTAAATAAACAGGGTAGAAGAGACAACCCTTCCTTACAGAAGAAATTCAATTAATAAGTGTAAAAGGAATGGGTGAATAAGGAAAAAGCTCCACAGTAAAAATAATTGTTGTGGGGATTAATGGATGCTAAAATTAGTAGGTGAAAATTTAAGAAGAAACAGGAAACTTACATAGTCTTAAAATTTCTCCCCCAATATATTTATTGATGATAAATGGGAAAACAGTAATTTTACTGTGTAGAAGCTAGGAGATACCACCTTAACCAGCAATTAAGGTTAACATCTCTAGTAATAAGACATGGACATCATGTACCCCCTGATGCTATGCAGAAAGGGCCCAATATCACTTTCATAGTATTCTTGCTAAAGATGCCTAACCTCATCTAAGCATGAGAAGACATCAGATAAACCCAGATTTGTAGAATGAGGCACATTGTGCAAAATAGTCCCCTTCAAAAGTGACAAGGCCACAAAAGTCAAGGGAAAGACTGAGAAACTGTCACAGACTGGAGGGGATTAAAGAGAAACAACAACTAAATCCAACGTGGGATCTTAGACTGTGTCCTGGAATAGAAGAGTATGTTAGTGAAAATTCAAATAAGGCGAGTAGCTTTAGTTTACAGTATTGTGCTAATGTTTAATTTCCTTACATAACCTACTGTGGTTATGGAAGAGGTTCAATTCGGGAGACTGAGTGAAGGATATACAGGAATTCTCTGTACAATTCTGCAACTTTTCTACAAGTGTAAAACTATTTCAAAAGAAAAAGGGGTTTTGTTTTTTAAAACCTTGCTGGACCTGAGGTTCCTTATCAAAAAAACGAGTGGTTTGCACCTTCCGTGTTCTAAGCTCTATTTTGGATATGAAATCATGAATCACCAATCACCACGCTAAACAAACATCACCCTTCTTCCATCAACATGTGCTTGAGCAATAACGATCATCTTGATTTACTAAAAAAGTATTTTGTTTCTGATGAAGGAAGCACTCCAGTGTACATACATTACTTTGAAGCAGTTGCTGGGGTTAGTATTTCTTTAAGAAATGAACCAGATCCCTCCTCAAGGCTGGCCATTTTCTTACCTCAGCTCAAGTCAAGGTTGGAAGATTGAATAAGACCAGAAATTAATCACTGAACAATTTAATCAGTTACTCACATCCTACGGCAATATCCATTTTCGTATCAACAGCCACCAGGTATTGAGAATCTGCCCTGAACAGGGTTCGTCACCAGGCTGTATATAAGAAGATCTCCAGTCCCTTAGAGGCACACAGTTGGAACTTGTTACTGACTCCATTTCTTCCAGACAAGGACCAAGGGGCTCAGAGGGATCAAGCAAGTGGAAAAAAGGGTACAAAGCGTAAGATCTTTCCACCCCACTATTCTAGACACAAACAAGCTGAAGAAAACGTTAACAGCAGCAACGCAAAAAGAAGTCAATTCCTCACTCCACATTTTTATCTCAGTCATAATAATGGGGAGAGAAATAATGAAAATACAGCTCAGGTTTCTCACCCCTCTTTTTTTAAACCAAAAGTTTGTTAAACTTGGGAGGTAGGGCACGAAGAGAGAAAAAGAGGGGAAGAGAGAGAGAGAGAGAGAGAGAGGGAGGGAGGGAGGGAGGGAGGATACACGGGGCTGAGGGGGGGGTAAAGGGGGGGGGGGGAGGGTGGAGCGGTAAACTTGCCAGCTCCGTTAATAACATAGATAAAAGCGCACAGCCCCCGGAATTACCAAATACATACATATTCAAATAAATAAAACGACTTTCCCAAGAGCGCCATTCATATTGTACCATAGAAGGAAAGACTCTCTTCATTATTCACCTTTTTCCTATTTGTCTATTGGGGGAGGGAGGGTTCTCCTAGAAAGACAGCAAAAATCTTTCTTCGGTCCCTTAGCCCTAATTGATGGGCTGTTTTTATACAACAGTGCCATCTACTGGCATGACTGAGAATTACAGGACACTATAGAAATTATCAGTCTGTTTTCTGCTTCACTTTTAAAACAAGTTTTAAAAAGTTAAGATCTCCATTCTCCGTTACTGTTACCCACGGCTCCATCTTATTAACAAATACATCAGTAGGGGGCAAAGCCCTAATCAAATCCTGGGTGTGCACTAAAACCACACAACAGCCTACAAACGTTACTCAAGGATTTCATATTGGAACAAATAGAAACAGACCCGCGTCTGGGAGTCTGAGTTTCTTTTTCTTTTGAAACTGAAAAAAATTTATTGCCAAGAAATTGTTATTTGTAGAAATATAAGAACATTTAGAGAGGCCAAAGGGCTACATAGCCACCATAATTCTTCTGGTAACTAACAGCTACCCTTTAGATTGCTTTAGGCGTTTATTATTTATAATTGTAGTATCATACTGTATGTCGTCCTATAAACTCTTCCATTAGCAATAGTAATAATATTATAATTATTATTTATACTCACCATTGTTCCAAAAATGTTAATTCTTATGGTTTAAGGTCAATGCACATCACTATTACATTTCAGTTCATTTGGACAACAGGGTCTCAGGACATCTTTAAGTGAGGACTTGATTCTCCCATGGGTGTTTATCTGTTTAATCAGCCCTAAAACATCTTCTATTAATAAGACGGCAAGAAAGTAAATACTTCTTCCCTTTCTAGGTCCCCCTTGTTTCAGACTCCTTCACATGGAAGAAGGGAATTGGGGAGGCTGAATCACAAAACAGAAAATAAATGAAAAGACCAGTTTCAAAAAGTTTCTGAACCATGAGTCCTCAGGGGTTCCTTAAGTATTTAGCAACTGTAGGGAGGGAGTACATTGTAGAAGACTAATTCCAATTTTTAAGAGGAACATGGAGGCCACTGGAATTATCTTGAATGCCTCTGCTTTTCATAAAGAAATTTATAAGCCACAAACCATTGAATGATTTCCTCCAAAATTATTCAAAGTTCTAAAAAGAGCAGTATTATTACCAGTTAGGCGTTATTAAAGCAAAGATCCTCAGTGCCTATGGGTTCAATTGGTCAGCGGTGCCCTTTCCTCTACGTGTTTGCTTGATCTGGGTATGGAGTATATCTGCCTATTTTGTAGAACCTGGAAGATAATTTCATTTTTAAAAGGCTGCTATAGGTTTATGTTTTTTCTATATCTACTTCTTTGACACATTTTGGCTCGTATTAATGATTTACTTGATTCTGAGGCCTTGTTCAGGAATACAACCCCCCCAACTAGAATACCATTCCCTTGGGAAAATATGCAACACTTAGCAACGATTTACTTCACAAAGTGGTTTCCAGGAGACCATTGTGGAAATAAAAAGTAATGTGCCTGTACTCGATTTTGGCGTTGCCAAGTAAAAATTGGCACTTGCCATCTGTTTCTACTAGAATGAAGTCATTAGCCGCTGTACTCACTGACCTTCAACACACCCTGAAGGGAGCTCAGGGCAGAGATCAGGCATGAGGCGCTCTGAGCTCTGGAAAAAACTGACAGAACAGGCCTTCCGATAGTTAGACATTTTCAGGAGAAAATTTTATGAACCCAGTTTCCTGCATCTTCTCATACCTAGGAAAGCACTAAAATCATTAACGGAAACATCTGCTCCTCGGGGCTAGCGGCAACTTTCTGCCGAAATGTGTGCTTGACTCCAAGTAGCCCCTTCACCAGAATCACACATAGATTGCCCTCGTCCGCTACCTACCTCCTCGGAGCTCTCTGCGAGGCTGTCTCCCAGCTGTAGTCCTCATTGTGCCTCACAAGCGACACGTTCTTTTCAGTCGTTAAGAGTTCTGTGAAAACAAACATGATTCCTCATATATTACAGAAGGCAAATGAAGTCTCGGAGCACGAGGGATTTTGTCTCCCAAGGAACAGAGCAGAGGCTACCCCTCCATCTTCCTTCCACAGCGCATTATTTATTTATTTATTTATTTATTTTTTTGCGGTACGCGGGCCTCCCACTGCCGTGGCCTCTCCCTCTGCGGAGCACAGGCTCCGGACGCACAGGCTCAGCGGCCATGGCTCACGGGCCCAGCCGCTCGGGATCTTCCCGGACCGGGGCACGAACCCACATCCCCTGCCTCGGCAGGCGGACTCTCAACCACTGCGCCACCGGGGAAGCCCCCCACAGTGCATTATTTTCTTAAGTTATATTCTTGGCCTATCCTCGACCAGGGTAATAAGAGTCAAGGGTGTGGACCTGCATGCCTGGGTTTGAGTCTGTTGCAAGTCTGTGCTTTCCTTAACGGTGCATTAGGCAAGTTGAGCCCTCTGTACTCAGTGCTCTTATCAGTAAGAAGGGATGATGACAATAATGGTACATAATCTCATAGAATTGTTATGATGATTAAATAAACTAATATAGTATCTAGAACAGTGCCTGGCAGATAACAAAATATCAGCTATCATTATCTACATGGTCAATAAAATCATACACTAATAGTTATTTCGAGTACTCCAAAACATCAGCAAAGGCATTAACACAACTTAAATGGCGTTCGTCAAGTCAGCAATTTCCATTTGATGGGTTCCTACTATATGCCAGACACATTACGGAGTTTCTCTTATTTGCTCTTTTCTCCCTGTGTTAGAGATGGCAAACCAGAGTCTCAGAAAAATTAAGCAACTTTCTTAAGCCCATACAGCCACCAAGTGACAAAGCCTGGCTGAAACTCCAGGCTCCCCCACTGCTAAGGCCTGCAGACGTTCCAGCCATAAGCTAGATGACAGCACAGCAAACTGAAGTTAACCTTGCTGCATTGTTTATCTCATAACAAGAACAACGGTCTGGCTCAGAGTTCAAAAGACGCACTTCTGATTGTGAATGTACCACAAATTTCTTTTTAAACCATAGCTCATTTTAAGCTATGTCATTCTCTGAGTGTTTGTGTCTGAGTGGACCCAGTGCCAGACCTTGTGCCAGGGCCTAGAGAGTCCATGGTGAACAAGACACAGTCCCTGAGTTCAAGTTGCTCACAGGCTTGGGAGAAGGGGCAGTCAGACCACTAATGGGAAATTGTAGTGTGCAATGGAAAGGGTTCCCAAGTGCTGTAGACTAAGATGCTACAGCGATATATTTCTTAGGAGGGGCACCAGCCCAGCCTTGTGGGGTAAACGGTGGGTGGGGAACATCAACCATTTTTCTGGAGGAATGGATAGATGAGCGAATACTTTCCCTATCCCATCAGGTTGAAAATAGCACCAGCTGGCACATGATCATGACCTGATCATCATGAGGCATATGCACCTAAGACCCATTATCTCATTTAATCCTCACTACAATTCTCTAGGGGTAGTACTATTATTCCCATTTTGCAGGTGAGAAAACTGATGCTTTGAGAAACTAAGTTGTCTAATGTCACCCAGTTGGTAAGTGGTGTGCCCAGGATTTAAACCTGGTCCGTCTGAGCAATACGCCCAGGCCATTAACCACTCCGCTGGACTGCCTCCATGCTTACATTGTTTTATTGTGTTTGGTGTAGATGAATCTGAATTATAACTCTGCCTTCATACATATCTGTAGATTGCTGTTTCACTTGTTTCAACAAGCATTATTCCATAGATAAACAACTGTCATTCCAAAAGAAAAGTTCTTACTCATAACTCTTCATGTTAATAGGCTGAACCCAGTGCACTGCCTTTTTCTAACGCTTACAAAGGTGCACAGTTCTTGCATCGTTTCCCATGCAGCACAATAGGTTGGTAAACTTGGGAAAGGATCCTTCAGGTTTGAATTGACTTGGTGGATCCAGATCCCCAGTCCTCTATTCTAAGTTCTGTTTGAAGGACTTGCAGCTGTTCGTTTGGAAGGTTGTACAAGGCAACACAAGGTTATGGGAAAACAGACTGGTCTAACCTTGGTCTGATTCCTTGAGAAATCTGCAAAAGGAGGTAAGTTACTTAAGGCCCTCCTGATGTCCTCTTACGTCAGCATGAATCAAGACCAGCTGAACAGCTATCCAAAAAGGAGGACGCTGGAATATGTAGCAAGATGTCATTAGCTGGAAGGTAGAATATGAGTAAAGCATGGTGAGTGCAACATTCAATGACCAGCCAGCTGCTCTGGCCACATTCTCTTCTGGGGCATCACTGCGGGCAAGGTCTGGCCCCTGACTCCCTTCCTTCTGTCATCTCCTTCAACCTCCCCTTCTCCCCCTCCCCTCCCCCCATCTCAAAACATCATCACCACTCGCAATCCATCCACAACAAGGCTCTTGCAGCTCCCCTACACAAGTCAGGCTCTTTCTGACCTCCCAGCTACTACACAAGTACTTGCCTCTTGCTCTTTCCCTGGCATGTCCTTCTGCACATGTCCTTGACCTCTGGCTTCGCACTCTCTCCTCAAGGTTAAGTCCCATTCAGATCCTCTCCAGAGATTCCTTTGAGTCCTCATTAGAAGAATCAGGAGCTTTCTCTTTGGACTTTCCACTGAGCCCTCCGAAAGCCTTTATTCCTTTCCTGACACCACTGCTCTAATTCCTTGCTGCAGTTCTGCTTCCCTGATGCACCACGCAGACTGGAGGGCAAGAATCATATTCTATTCATCTTGAACTCACTTCATTTTGAAGAGTGCCTACTACAGGTTGGGTACTCAACAATCGAATGGATGGATGGATGGTATTAACTTGAATCAAGGACTCATCACACACTCTCGAAACAACTCAAGAAGGAAACTCCTCAGTAAAAGTACCATCAATTGCTCAAGAATTAAGGATAAAGGAATTTCCAGCTTCAAGAAGAAAACATTTAAGAAGGAGTCCATGCTTACAGGAACCTTTGGCCCAGAGTGATTCTCCACCCACACCCAGTTCAGGCCAGTTGTTATATCTCATTGATGCAGGCTAAAAATAGAAAAAATTATAAGGAGCATTTAAATACCATTTGCAGATGTCTTAGAAGTAACAAGGCCACCTTAAATAGGCAAAACAACAATAACTTAAAAATAAAATGGCAGATATTCAAGATTAAAAAATGACGGCAGGGCTTCCCTGGTGGCGCAGTGGTTGAGTCCGCCTGCCGATGCAGGGGACACGGGTTCGTGCCCCGGTCCGGGAAGATCCCACATGCCGCAGAGCTGCTGGGCCCGTGAGCCATGGCCGCTGGGCCTGCGCGTCCGGAGCCTGTGCTCCGCAATGGGAGAGGCCACAAAAGTGCAAGGCCCACGTACCGCCAAAAAAAAAAACAAAAAATAATGGCAGGCTCTGGATATGGTAAAAGAAAAATGGACCATTCTACTCTGTCAGCTTCTGAATTCTAGTCCTTCCCCTGACGGACAAGAGCTGAGAGGCCAAAGGGGTTTTCAGTGCTCTACATTTGTGTTGCTGGTGAAATTCCACAAATGAGAAAAAAAGAAAAGGCATTTCTCTCCCTGTTTAAGATCTTCAGCAAGATTGCATTTAAGACTGTGCGGGAGTGAGGCTGTCGACCCTGCTATTTCCTTACCATTTCGACCGTGTTTGTGAAGCAGTACTCAGGCCACAGAAAAAAACAGACCAGGGTGTTGTCTATCGGGCAGACTCCACGATAACTGCCCCCACTTCTAATAACTCTTGTTCGCATACAGAGGACTTTGTGTCTTTAAATTCTACCAGACTCTGCTGGTGGTGCCTTTACCACTTGCTCCTGGGGAAGTGATTACTGCAAATGTGCACGATTCATCCACAATATACGGTATCGTGTGAAGCTTGCTTTTATTGCCTTCAGCCTTTTCTTTCTTACAATTTATTTTAATACGTTTGGAATTATTATCCCAAACATTAGCCAGCTGGCCCGCTGGGGTTTCCTTTGCTGGATTCCAGGTCTCTCTTTTTCTAATCCTCTCTTCATGAATAATCCACTCTAATGCTTCTTGGCTGTTGAGGAGGTTTTGCTATTACTACCTGTTGATTAGAAATTCACTTCGTCCTGTGTCGGTGGTTCTAATTTATTTGAGTCAGCTGAGGTCAGAGTTTAGTCATGAGATTTTCTTTCTTCTTTCCAGATTTCTGGACGCTTACTTGTCTTTTCAATTTTTTTTTTTCTCCTGAGCTACAATTCAGGTGGTCTTTGAAAACAGCCTCTATGACCCCCCTCTCCCTCCCCACCCCCCAAAAAAAAGAAAAAAGAAGAAGAAAAAAGAACAGTATGAAAGGAGAAGAAAGCTGTATGGTAAGATCTGAGAAAAAGAAAGGCTTTTTTTTATTTTTTTGGTATGTGGGCTTCTCACTGTTGTGGCCTCTCCCGTTGCGGAGCACAGGCTCCGGACGCGCAGGCTCAGCGGCCATGGCTCACGGGCCCAGCCGCTCCGCGGCATGTGAAATCTTCCCGGACCGGGGCACGAACCCGTGTCCCTTGCATCGGCAGGCGGACTCTCAACCACTGCGCCACCAGGGAAGCCCCAGAAAGGCTTTTATTTCAGCTGTTCAGATACCAGGTATATATGGCTTTTGTCTTGCCAACCACTGGTCCTTCAGCGTCCTTGCTGAGGGCTGCCTTGGTGAGAGTGCCGGAGAGTTTGTCCCTCAGATATTATGAGTGGAGTCCAGGAGGAGAACAGGCCACAGACGGTGCTTTCAATCATCAGAGGTCACCAGGATGCAAAGGGTCAGGAGAACCGAGCAGGATCCTGATGCCCTGCTGTCCCCTTTGAGTCCCTGCAGTTGGGTCACACGGTGGTCAGTCAAGCTGGGTGTGATGCGGCGGGAGCACCACCAAAGCTGAGTGTTCCTGATGGGGGTTGCCCACCCCTGCTGAGACTTCAGTGCAGCGGACTTTCTCCAGCATCCTCTGGGGAGAACACAAAATGAATCGTGCTTCCCAACACCGGTTTCAGGAAGAGGTGCCAGGATTTCTCTAGTCAGTGCATTTCTTTTTTTTTTTTTCGGTATGCGGGCCTCTCACTGTTGTGGCCTCTCCCGTTGCGGAGCACAGGCTCCGGACGCGCAGGCTCAGCGGCCATGGCTCACGGGCCCAACCGGTCCGCGGCATGTAGGGATCTTCCCAGACCCGGGCACGAACGCGTGTCCCCTGTATCGGCAGGCGGATTCTCAACCACTGTGCCACCAGGGAAGCCCCTGTTTCCTGCCTTTTAAATTCACCTTTTACTGCCAGTGTTTTCACAAGTTCAAACTGTTGAAAGTAACATTTTTAATGGCTAGATACTTTTTTACTCTTTGAATATATTGCAATACCATTGCTTCTTGAACCATTTTCCTACTGTAAGTTCCTGGTTGTTTTCATGTATCTGTTTGAAATAGATATTGTTCTCCTCTGAGGTGTTACTCTTTCAGTGATTTTTCAAAAGGTAGTAGTAACATGTATGGAACATATTTAGCACTTGAAATTATATTGTATTTAGTATAAAATGTCACATTACTTATAAACCAGAATTGGTTCAATATTCAAATATACAAATAAGGCTATTACCTGCCCAGGAAGTAAAATGTTTAATACACATTTTGAAAATAAGAGGTTTTATATTTGAACATTTGATATTCTATTGGTTATTGGTCATTTGGAGCCACATCTTTCATTCTACCACCCATGTGATGCTTGTGAATTATGATAATATGACTTTGACAGAACTTATCAAAAATCAGTGTAGTGTATATTTCCCATAAATAGTTATGTTGTCAAAAATCTTTACTGATGCTATGACTCTCCAAATACACACCTCTTACCTTTAGTACTTCACATTCAACTCTTTTTGGTGGCTTGGCTACCTAACTGCTCTGGCAAATTTTCTACAGTTAAAAAGTCAAAATTAAAATAATTTTGAAGATTATTCTATCTAATATTGATTTTTCTGAGTTGCCTCCTCTTTCCTAGTGAGGCTTTTAACAAATTACTAACAAATACCATGTATCAATAGGTGTATTTAATAAAGATAAGCAGCATGATACACAAAGCTAGTCCTGAAACCGTGTACAAGCCCCTGTGTCTTTGTCTTTTGAAGTGAAAGGCTGACTCAAGAGTTAAAGATTAGGAAATGTGAAGATGGAGAAACAAAGAATAGCTGTTGGGCTGGGGAACTGGTAACAATTTATACTATAAATCTGCCACATAGCCAAATCACCGAATTCCCAGTTCCCTGAAAGCTACAGATAAAGGCCTGACACACATTCCTAAGTTGTTTTTACAGGAAGCAGAGCCCACCAGATGAAAACTGCTGACCACAAGAACGTAGATCCTAGACTGGCTGAAACCAGAAGGCTGATCATGCTTGAAACTTCACCTTGGTGCCAACCAATCAGAGACTGTGCACAAGCTGATCACGCCCTGCTCCCTGAACACCGTTAACACTCCTCGCTACCCCCTCAAGGGTGGGACACACAGTCTTGAGGGCTTTAGCTCTCTGTGGCCTCCTTTGCCTGGCAAAGCAATAAAGCTATTCTTTTCTACTTCACCTAAAACTCTGTCTCCGCATTTCTATTCAGCACCAGTGAACAGAAGCTGAGTTTTGGCAACAGTCTTAAAATTAATTAAGCAAATTATATTTTCTAAAAACTACTAAGGTAATTGATCTTCGAAGATTTTTCTCAGGAAACTAAGTTCACCTCTCCTACAACAAGGATGGGCCAATAGTTCGAAGAAAGAGACATTGACCAGTTTGCTTGCATTTTAATTTTAACTTTCTTGGCACAAATATGCCTTGTTATAATGTGTTCGATAAGGAACTATCAACCTGCCTTGCAGTCACTCTCTCTCCAAGTGTTCTCTCCTGAGAGACTCAGGGGAATGGAACAGAGAATAGTTGGATAAGGAGAAGAGGAGAGAAGATTGAGCCACCCTGAAGACCTCACTCCTTTGGGAAAGGGCCCAAGAAAGCCTTCCACGTGTGGTTGCACCTTACTTCCGTGACTCTACCTCTCTCATTTTACTGTGATTTGCTATTGAGAGGAATGAATGTTTTCCACTCTGATGACCCCTCCACGTTAAGACTCTGCTGTTTTTATCCCTGTGTCCCCAAAGCCTAGCAGAACACCAGGCGTGCTGAGCACCCCATTTTAATATTTGTCCTAAGAAGCAACAGGGGAACAAAGAGGACTCTAACTTAGCATCTTTAAAAAAAAAAAAAAAAAGTTACTTGAAAAAAATCAAAGCACCTTAAATATGGGAGTTATTTCAGGATAATCACTAACTGAAATGATTTGGTTAAAAACATACTGTCTAAGGAGGACCTTCAAGGTGGCGGAAGAGTAAGACGTGGAGACCACCTTCCTCCCCACAAATACATCAAAAATACATCTACACGTGGAACAACTCCTATAGAACACCTACTGAATGCTGGCAGAAGACCTCAGACCTCCCAAAAGGCAAGAAACTCCCCACGAACCTGGGTAGGGCAAAAGAAAAAAAGAAGAAAAGAGACAAAAAGGTAGAGACGGGACCTGCACCAGTGGGAGGGAGCTGTGAAAGAGGAAAGGTTTCCAGACACCAGAAGCCCCTTCGCGGGCGGAGACTGCGGGTGGTGGAGGGGGAAAGCTTCGGAGCCGCGGAGGACAGCACAGCCACAGGGGTGCGGAGGGCAAAGCTGAGAGATTCCCGCACAGAGCATCAGGGCTGACCGGCACTCACCAGCCCGAGAGGCTTGTCTGCTCACCCGCCAGGGTGGGCGGGGCTGGGAGCTGAGGCTAGGGCTTCGGTCGGAGCGCAGGGAGAGGACTGGGGCTGGCGACGTGAACACAGCCTGAAGGGGGCTAATGCACCACAGCTAGCCGGGAGGGAGTCTGGGGAAAAGTCTGCACCTGCCAGAGAGGCAAGAGACCATTGTTTTGGGGTGTGCAAGGAGAGGCGCTCCTTGCTCTGTGTGCCCATAAATGGCAGAGCACCGCCTTAGCAAGCTCCACAGGTGGGCACGAGCGGCAGCTATCATCTCGACCCCGGAGGTGGGCACAGACCGCTACTGCTGCCGCCACTGCCACCAAGGGTCTTCTGTACAAGAACAGGTCACTACCCACACCCTCCCAGGAGCCTGAGTGGCACATCACTGCCAGGGTCCTGTGATCCAGGACCAACTTCCCTGGGAGAACACACAGCGTGCCTCAGGCTGGTGCAACTTCATGCCGGCCTCTGCCACTGCAGGCTCTCCCCACATCCCAATTATGACTACTGTACCCCTCCCTCTCCCCCAGTCTGAGTGACTAAGAGAGCCCTAATCGGCTGCCACTTTAACCTCCTCTTGTCTGGGCAGCGAACAAATGCTTGAGGGGGGCCTACACACAGAGGCAGGGCCAAAATCGAAGCTGAACCCCAGGAGTGGGAACAAAGAAGAGAAGGGGAAATCTCTCCATGCAGCCTGAAGAGCAGCAGATTAAAGCCCTGCAATCAGCCTGGTAAACCCTGCATCTGTGGAATACCTGAACACACAATGTGTGTTCCCAAAACTGAGGCTGTGGACTTTGGGGGCAACAGTGGACTTGAGGTTTGCTTGTGATTTGTTTTGGTTTTGGTTTTATATTTATCTTACTTTAGTTTTTAATGTTTGTTTTCATCTGTGGGTTTGTTTATTGGCTTGGTTGCTCTCTTTTATTTATTTTTTCTCTTTTTGTGAACATGTGTATGTTTCTTTGTGTGATTTTTGTCTGTTTAGTTTTGCTTTTACCATTTGCCTTGCAGTTCTGTCTGTTCTTTTCTTTCTTCCTTTTCTTCCATGCTGTGTGGCTGGCAGGGTCATGATGCTCCAGCCGACTGTTGGGCCTGAGCCTCCAAGGTGGGAGAGCTGAGACCAGGACGGTGGACCACCAGAGACCTCCTGGCCCCATGTAATAGTACTTGGCGAGAGCTCTTCCAGAGGCCTCTGTCTCAACGCTAAGACCCAGCTCCACCCAACAGCCAGCAAGCTCCTGTGCTGGACGTCCCATGCCAAACAACTAGCAAGACAGGAACACAACCCCACCCATTAGCAGAGAGGCTGCCTAACATCATAATAAGGTCACAGACACCACAAAACACACCACCGGATGCAGCCCTGCCCACCAGAGGAACAAGATCCAGCCCCACCCACCTGAACACAGGCGCCAGGAAGCCTACACAAGCCACTGAACCAACCTCACCCACTGGGGGCAGACACCAAAAACAATGGGAACTATGAACCTGCAGCCTGCAAAAAGGAGACCCCAAACACAGTAAGTTAAACAAAATGAGAAGACAGAGAAATATGCAGCAAATGGAGGAGCAAGGTAAAAACCCACCAGACCAAACAAAGGAAGAGGAAATGGGCAGTCTACCAGAAAAAGAATTCAGAGTAATGATAGTAAAGATGATCCAAAATCTCAGAAATAGAATGGAGAAAATAAAAGTTTAACAAGAACCTAAAAGAACTAAAGAGCAAACAAACAATGATGAACAACACAATAAATGAAATTGAAAATACTCTAGAAGGAATCAATAGCAGAATAACTGAGGCAGAAGAACAGATAAATGAACTGGAAGACAGAATAAGGGAAATAACTGCTGCAGAGCAGAATAAAGAAAAAAGAATGAAAAGAATTCAGGACAGTCTCAGAGACCTCTGGGACAACATTAAACACAGCAACATTCGAATTATAGGTGTCCCAGAAGAAGATGAGAAAAAGAAAGGGCCTGAGAAAATATCTGAAGAGATTATAGTGGAAAACTTCCCTAACATGGGAAAAGAAATAGTCAGTCAAGTCCAGGAAGTGCAGAGAGTCCCACACAGGATAAACCCAAGGAGAAACATGCCAAGACACATATTAATCAAACTATCAAAAATTAAAAACACAGAAAAAATATTAAAAGAGAAAAGCAACAAACAACATACAGGGGAATCCCCATAAGGTTAAGAGCTGATCTTTCAGCAGCAACTTTGCAAGCCAGAAGGGAGTGGCAGGAAATATTTAAAGTGATGAAAGGGAAAAACCTACAACTAAGATTACTCTACCCAGCAAGGATCTCATTCAGAATCGACAGAGAAATTAAAACCTTTACAGACAAGCAAAAGTTAAGAGAATTCAGCACCACCAAACCAGCTTTAAAAAAATGCTAAGGGAACTTCTCTAGGCAGGAAACACAAGAGAAGGAAAAGACTTACAAAAAGAAACCCAAAACAATTAAGAAAATGGTAATAGGAATATACATATCAATAATTACCTTAAGTGTAAATGCATTAAATTCTCCAACAAAAAGTCACAGACTGGCTGAATGGATACAAAACAAGACCCATATATATGCTGTCTACAAGACACCCACTTCAAACCTAGGAAAAAGGGGAAAGTGAGGGGATGGAAAAAGACATTCCATGCAAATGGAAATCAAAAGAAAACTGGAGTAGCAATACTCATATCAGAAAAAAACAGACTTTAAAATAAAGACTATTACAAGAGACAATGAAGGACACTACATAAGAATCAAGGGATCAATCCAAGAAGAAGATATAACAATTGTAAATATTTATGCACCCAACATAGGAGCACCTCAATATATAAGGCAAATGCTAGCAGCCATAAAAGGGGAAATCGACAGTAACACAGTACTAGTAGGGGACTTTAACATCCCACTTACACCAATGGACAGATCATCCAAAATGAAAATAAATAAGGAAACACAAGCTTTAAATGTCACATTAGATCCAATGAGCTTAACTGATATTTATGGGACATTCCATCGAAAAACAACAGAATACAATTTCTTCTCAAGTGCACATGGAATATTCTCCAGGACAGATCATATCCTGGGTCACAAATCAAACCTTGGTAAATTTAAGAAAATTGAAATCGTATCAAATATTTTTTCTGACAACGTTATGAGACTATATATCATTTACAAGAAAAAACTGTGAAAAGTACTAACACACAGAGGCTAAACAATACACTATTAAATAACGAAGAGATCATTGAAGAAATCAGAGAGGAAATAAAAAAATACCTAGAAACAAATGACAATGAAAACATGACCACCCACAACCTATGGGATGCAGCAAAAGCGTTCCTAATAGGGAAGTTTATAACAATGCAATCGTACCTCAAGAAACAAGAAAAATCTGAAATAAACAACCTAACCTTACACCTAAAGCAATTAGAGAAAGAAGAACAAAAAAACCCCAAAGTTAGCAGAAGGAAAGCAATCATAAAATCAGATCAGAAATAAATGAAAAACAAGTTAAGGAAACAATGGCAAAGATGAATAAAACTAAAAGCTGGTTCTTTGAGAAGATAAACAAAATTGATAAACCATTAGCCAGCCTCACGAAGGAAAAAAAGGAGAAGACTCAAATCAACAAAATTAGAAATGAAAAAGGAGAAGTAACAACTGACACTGCAGAAATACAAAGGATCATGAGAGACTACTACAAGCAACTATATGCCAATAAAATGGACAACCTGGAAGAAATGGACAAATTCTTAGAAAGGTCAACCTTCCAAGACTGAACCAGGAAGAAATACAATATATGAACAGACAAATCACAAGCACTGAAATTGAAACTGTGATTAAAAATCTTCCAACAAACAGAAGCCCAGGATCAGATGGCTTCACAGGTGAATTCTATCAAACACTGAGAGAAGAGCTAGCACCCATCCTTTTCAAAATCTTGCAAAATATAGCAGAGGGAGGAACACTCTCAAACTCATTCTATGAGGCCACCACCACCCTGATACCAAAACCAGACAAAGATACTACAAAAAAAGAAAACTATAGGCCAATACCACTGATGAACATAGATGCAAAAATCCTCAACAAAATACTAGCAAACAGAATCCAACAGCACATTAAAAGGATCATACACCATGATCAAGTGGGGTTTATCCCAGGAATGCAAGGGCTCTTTAATATATGCAAATCAATCAGTGTGATACACAATATAAACAAATTGAAGGAGAAAAACCATTTGATCATCTCAATAGATGCAGAAAAAACTTTTGACAAAATTCAACACCCATTTATGATAAAAACCCTCCAGAGAGTAGACATAGAGGGAACTTGCCTCAACATAATAAAGGCCATTATGACAAACCCATAGCCAACATCATCCTCAATGGTGAAAAACTGAAAGCATTTCCACTAAGATCAGGAAGAAGACAAGGTTGCCCACTCTCACCACTATTATTCAACATAGTTTTGGAAGGTTTAGCCACAGCAATCAGAGAAGAAAAAGAAATAAAAGGAATCCAATTGGGAAAGAAAAAGTAAAACTGTCACTGTTTGCAGATGACATGATACTATACAAAGAGAATCCTAAAGATGTCACCAGAAAACTACTAGAGCTAATCAATGTGGTAAAGTAGCAGGATACAAAATTAATGCATAGAAATCTCTTGCATTCCTATACACTAACAATGAAAGATCAGAAAGAGATATTAAGGAAACACGCTCATTTACCAGGGGATAAAGGTGGGGAGGGATAGATTGGGGATAGTTATTATCAATATAAAATAGATAACTAATAAGGACATACTGTATAGCACAGGGAACTCTACTCAATACTCTGTAATGACCTATATGGGAAAAGAATCTAAAAAGAAGAGTGGATATATGTCTATGTATAACTGAATCACTCTACTGTAAATCAACTATACTCCAATAAAAATTAAAAAAAATAATGGTGGTTGCAATTGGTTTTCCCTTTTAACTTGTCCCTGTGCATAATTCCCTTTAGCACTTTGTTATTCTATTTTCACCATTTTATTTTGTTTGTTTGATTACACTATTGGCTGGACTTACTGTAGATGTTTCCACTGGAAAGGCCCCCAATGAGATGAATGGAAGCAAATAGCCTGGAGAAGATTTAATGGCTGTCCTCTAAGAGAGAAACTGATTATGGCACACAGTTAAGATACAGTTTCTCTTGCTGTAACAATGACCCAACTAAATAATGATAGCTTAAACAGCATAGGAATTAATTATTTCTCAGGCAATCATTGAGATTAAGAAGTGCAGGGATGAATTGACTTCATGGTATTGGGGACCTGGGTTCCTGGAGTCACCATTCTTTAGGCCATTTTCATCTCATTTTAGGTGGAGAGTCCACCTTCCAGCAAGTGGGGAGGAGAAAAAGGACAGGACAGGGTACATGGGTACATTCTTTACTTTTAAAGACATAACTTAGAACTTGTATACATCACTTCTACCTTTATTTCTTTTGTCAGAACTTAATCATATAGCCACATGGTACAGGGAATCTGAGAAATATGGTCTGTATTTTGTGAGGCCATGTAGATAAAATTCAGGAGTTCTGTTACTAACACAAGAAGGGAAAATCAGTTATCTCTGCCCTAGATATAGTTTGGCAGCAGCTGTGAAAGTTCAGAGGAGTCTGATCCTTTCAGTGTCCCATAGTTGATCATGCTCTGGGAAGCTGACTCACATTGAAAAGCTCATGAGATCCTGATGTATAAATCAGAATGTAATAAAAATTACTACGAAAAATATTGCTTCCAAGGAGACTGGATGGATGGGTTGTCTTAAACACAACTGTTTCATGTATGTAAGCTGCAGGTCATGGGGGGTAGGGTGCAAATTATCAGAGGGTTACTCGGTGAGCAAAGAATCAGAACCTCTAGTGCATCACGGCACCTGGCTCTGCTAGCCTGTTGCCTCCATCCTCACACTAGATGGGCTACTCACACTACTTTCTCTCCCTGGCAGTTTCCAGTGGACCCTGCAAGCCATTATCTCTTGAACTCTCCCTGGGCCATGTCCTCTTTGTTAACCTACTTCTTTTTTGACCAACAGCTTATTTCTTTAGATATGTTAATAACCCACCAGGTATAATCCCTTCATACTCAGCCCTGGAGTCCTTTCTGCCTCTCCTTCTGTCTGCTCTGATCCATATGTGTTGGTTTATGGCTTTGCTCCCATCTACCACTCCACTTCTGTAATACTTTGAGCTTTTAGTTATTATTTTATGTATGCGTTTATCATTTTATGTATTTATAGCTCCTATAGGGCAAGATCCTCACCTCATATACCTTGGCACGCAAGCTCTTCAATAGCGTGCCACCATGGCACTCCCAAATGTATGTGATATTGGTGATGGCTACAGGATGACGTTGGCACAAGGCTCATGGTGTAGCTGTCACCTGAGCATGAGGTGGTTAAAAATACCCTCACAAAAGTAAGGTTGGTGCCAGCAATAAAATGTTAATGGAAATTTAGTGACACAGGAGAGTTAGTAAATTTAAATACAGAAGCTGTGGGTTTTTCACTTTGCAGTTATAGTAGGAAAAGTGAAAACACATCACATGTTTTTAGACACCTTAATATGCCATTGCTGTATTTTCTCCAAATTGCATTAAGACTTCCAATCTGAGGAGGTTAGTTTCCCACAGTAGCTGTGTGTGTGTGTGTGTGTGTGTGTGTGTGCGCGTGCGTGTGTGTGTTCGTTCACAAACATGCATGCCTACTCTACTCCTGGCTTTAGTGAATGATGTGGGGATACATGACTGGCTTGGGGAAATTGGGTGCTTAGCAATATTAAGACCAGATGCGCACTAAAGAGAATGCCAAAGAAAAATGTTGGCATCTTGTTCTTTTGGAGAGGTGACAGAGTCTGATGACTCTGTGACAAGCTGGTTTGAGTCTGGGTGAAGTCACAGTCCATAAGCCCTCTGAACCTAGCAGACCAGGCAGAGCTATTAAATGTGAAGGGTTACAATTTGCAGCCCAGCCATTTCTGTGCCAAAGGAATGGGAAGGGAAGTTTTTTTTTTTTTTTTTGCGGTACGTGGGCCTCTCACTGTTGCGGCCTCTCCCATTGCGGAGCACAGGCTCCGGACGCGCAGGCTCAGCGGCCACGGCTCACGGGCGCAGCCGCTCCGCGGCATGTGGGATTTTCCCGGACCCTGGCACGAACCCGTGTCCCCTGAGTCGGCAGGTGGACTCTCAACCACTGCGCCACCAGGGAAGTCCCGGAAGGGAAGTTTTGACGAGGAGGGTGATGGGAAACGTTTAAGTCCTGGGCACTGGAAGTGTTTATGGGGTGAGGAAGAGGGGATGACTAAGGGCCAAGAGCAGATTTGGAAGGGGGGGCCCTGGGGTCAGACAAACTGGGAGCCAGGGAAAGTGCACACTCAGAAAGGTGTTAGAGCGTGGCTCCAGGCAGACAGGATGAGAGAAGTGGTAGCTGGGCCAGAACCAGTCATGGATAATGAGGGAATGGGACCATATAGAGAAATTTATCAGGAAATAAAGAGAAATGGAAAGGCAGATGAGAGGAGCAGTCAGGTCAGGTGAACCTGTCCCTCTCCTCCATCGTCCTCCCTTGGCATCCGGCTTTGTGGGATGGGAGCCTTTTAGCAACATCACACACCCATGCTGTGCTGTGAGAAGTGAGTCATACCAGCAATGGAGAGGGATGTTGGTGCTGAATATGAGAATCTGGGATAAATGGGAACTGCTAGCATAGATCCAAGAAGCGTGAGAAAAGGAACGCTTGCCATAACCAGACAGGCAAGAAAGGAATGATGGAGAGACTCAGGGAAAGTGGCCTCTTCTGGGCTGAAACTTTCAGTAAAGGAAGCTGTACACCCTGCTCAGGACGCGAGTAAATACACATGCACCCACAGGTAGGGCTGGCCTATTCTGTGATGCAATGAGGTTGCCTAGCTTTAAGGGGATGGAGAGAATTAGTGGCAAGATTACAGTGTTCTTTGGTTTATCGTGTAGGTTGGTTGGTTGGCTTTTCTTGTTGTTGTTGCTTTGTGGTTGTTTTGCAAAACAATTTTTTCTTGGCAACATGTTTGGAGGCTAAAGTAAAGCAGTTAGGAGAGAGCAGGTGAGAAGCTATAGAAGATGCAAGTACGTGCATGGAAGTTCTCCCTGGAACCAGAAAGGGATGTGATTAGGGCAGAGCATTAAGGGAAGTCTAGGCGTGGATAGATATATACTGGAGTGATCTGTCACTCCACAAATACCTATTAAGTGCCTAATAGGTGCTGGGTCTCTGCTTGGCAGCCATCAATAAAGTAAGTGCCTAGAGGTCAGCTTGGGTTAGAGGTTTAAAAGAAGGTAAAACATTTGAAATAGCTTTGGGGGTTAAGGTTTGACTTTTAACAATGAACCAAAGGACAGATCGCTGATTGCCTAGTGGAAATTGGCCAGCAGGGATTTGTGGTGGGACTTTAATGTCTGAAGAGTTAGCCAGTCCATATTAAGAAATGCAGAGAAGCAAAAATCAAAAACAAAATGAAACCCAGAAATGCTTTATAAAAATAGCAGGATGTCAGAAAAAGGGCAAAGCACCCAGAGAGATGAGACGTTACACACTTCCAGGCCCCCCTTTGCCCTGGTGTTCCCCCACTGCTGTTAATAAGAACACGGTTTCTGAATCCCCAGGAGCAGTGGAAAAGAAAAGCCAAATTTGCAGTCGAGTGAAACCAGTGTACCAGTACAATACAGGGGCCTATTTCTAGCAATAAAGGCTGATGCCTTTTAATTCACTCAGCCGGCCCCATTGCTTATAATTCTTGCTTACATTTGCTGTCATCCATTGGAGTTAAAATTTACACCCTTTTTTGGATGCAAGAAGTTATTTTTATTTATCCTTCTTTGTTAGCTGTTTCACTTCACAATAATTAAATAGCCAAAGCAGCATCAGATTGTGGAGTGACAATTTATTTGCATTATTTGGCTTTTCTAACAAGATATCTCAGAGGGTGAGGACTCTCCTATAATATGTTCCTCTTATTTTATGACAGGTTGTAATTTTCTTGTAATGTTAGATGTGGTTCATCTTGATAATTATGCTAAATTAAGTAGTCCTACACATTATAGAAATGTATGTGAAGATACATTAACTAACATTAAGAATTTTAATTAGGTTCTACATATCATGGGGTCCATATTCAACAAGAATTCATCTGAAATTCAGATTTTGAACATAATGCTATACAACTCAAACAAACTATTAATGGAGAGGGACTTCCCTGGTGGCGCAGTGGTTAAGAATCCACCTGCCAATGCAGGGCACACAGGTTCGATCCCTGGTCTGGGAAGATCCCACATGCCACGGAGCAACTAAGCCCGTGCACCGCAACTACTGAGCCTGCGCTCTAGAGCCCACGAGCCACAACTACTGAGCCCCCATGCCACAGCTACCGAAGCCTGCGTGCCTAGAGCCCGTGCTCTGCAAAAAGAGAAGCCACCACAACGAGAAGCCCGCACACTGCAATGAAGAGTAGCCCCCGCTCGCCACAACTAGAGAAAGCCCGAGAGCAGCAACGAAGACCCAATGCAGCAAAATAAATAAATAAAATTATTAATGGAGAGGAGGGGTACCCTCAACCTCCCAGCCTTTTCCCTGATAGGAAATTTTGTAATGGGTATTAAGGCTACACGTGAAAGTGGAAAGCCCATCTAGTTAGAAATTCATCTCAGATTTTCTCCTTTTGCTAGTCTATCCTGTTCCATGTCTTTCTCTCTTGCTGCTCAAGTATCAGTAACAGAGAAACTGGTCAGAAAAGCAACTTGACAGTTTCTATGAAATCTGAGTGCAAAGTGCTGAAGAAGAACAGATATAAGCCTAGAGCCGTGCCCTGGTGCCGGCAGCTGGATTCACTCTGCTTCAACGAACAGGGCCTTGTATCCACATCAGCTCTGTGACCACAGCTCTCTCTGTGGGACTGGGGGTCCCTGCGAGAGTAAAAGAGGGGACCCTGGAAGACCATACCCCAGTCCTCACCTGGAGGTCCTAGCCGATCAAACACTGGGTCAGGCTTGTTAAGATGCAGGGTTGGTGCAGAAGGGGCTGTTGCTACACAAGACCTGGTCTCCTCCCAGTAGGAGAGGACTGTTAGGAACCACAGCACTGAAATTAGAAGAGCCACAATTTAAGCAAAATGACTAAAAAGTCTGAAACATATGGATCCCCTGCACTACTTTTTTGGTTTGGTTTTTTCAAGCAGCTGAAACCAACTTTGATTGTTTGCCAGGGCCAAATTGTGTCCCTTCAAAATTCATATGTTGACCTCCTTAACCCCCAATACCTTAGAATGTGACAGTATTGGGAGATGGGCCTTCTAAGAGGTAATTCAGGTAAATGAGATCATATGGGTGACCCGCAATGTAATATGACTGTCATGGAAATGAACATTCTCACTGTCTCTGACAGCTATACTAGACCATGGATTCCTTGCTGCCTTGTCTTCTAAAATCAATATTAGAATGGGGGAGGGATGGATGAGGAGTTTGGGGTTAGCAGATGCAAACTATTATAAATAGAATGGATAAACAGCAAGGTCCTACTGTATAGCACAGAGAACTATACTCAATATCCTGTGATAAACCATAATGGTAAACAATATGAAAAAGAATGTATATGTATATATATGTATAACTGAGTCACTTTGCTACACAGGAGAAATTAACACAACATTGTAAATCAACTATACTTGAATAAATTTCAAAAAATAAAAATAATTTCGTAAAAATCTCAAAAGCAAATAAATAAATAAATAAATATGAGTGTTTTACTACTTTTCTCCTTTCCTTTAGTGGCTTCCTACTGCCTTCAGAATAACGTCCACACTTCTTCATACAGCTTATAAGCCCTTCACTGTCTGCCCATTTCCTTTGTATTAAGTCTTGCCTCTTGCCAGGTCCCGCCTAATACTGAATCATTTCCTGAATTTGACTGCCAATTTACGTCCCTCTGTCTTCGCACACATGATTTCCTTTGCCCGATATTCTGTCTTTCCGCTTCCACCCAGGTAAACACTGGGTCTGCATTTGCAAGGTTTGATATAAAAGTCGTCTCTCTCTTTTTTTTTAAATAAATTTATTTTATTTTTCGCTGTGTTGGGTCTTTGTTGCTGCGCACAGGCTTTCTCTAGTTGCGGAGAGCGGGGGCTACTCTTCCTTGCGGTGTGTGGGCTTCTCATTGTGGTGGCTTCTCTTGTTGCGGAGCATGGGCTCTAGGCACACAGGCTTCAGTAGCTGTGGCACTCGGGCTCAGTAGTTATGGCCTGCGGGCTCTAGAGCGCAGGCTCAGTAGTTGTGGCGCATGCGCTTAGTTGTTCTGCGGCATGTGGGATCTTCCCCGACCAGGGCTCGAACCTGGGTCCCCTGCATTGGCAGGCAGATTCTTAACCGCTGTGCCACCAGGGAAGCCCTAAAAGTTGTCTCTTGTGGAAAACTTCCTTGACCTTCCCTTGGTCCTCATCAACGATTTATTACTTACTTCCCTATGCAACCACTGAATAGATACTTTTAAAATCCATCTCCCCTTTGAGACTATGGGCTCCCCGAGGGCAGTGGTTGTGTCTTCATCATCTCTGATCTGTAATGTTTTCATTCAGGTCTGTGTTACTGGCTGGACGTTGATGATGTTGTAGGCTACACAAAGCAGCTCCTGTCTGCCTGCCACACTTGATAGGACTGGTCTTCCCTGGACCAGCTTATCTCCACAAACTCCGTACATACCACCATGTGAGAGGCTTCTAAATAGACAAATGGCAACTCTCTGTGGTTTTGTTACGTCTCACAGCAGCATAGACTATGTACACATAACTAGCATGACTCTCAGTCCATAGATTCACATGTACAAGCATATCGTATGCTGTGTTTTCTCTAAGTTGACTTGATTTCTAAATTTCATCATCAGTCCAGCCAGCTGGGGAATTCAACCTCCTCCTTCTGTTCTCCTGAGGCCATTTATTTACGTGCAGTGCAATGGGGAAGATATACAATTGAAAAGCATCTATCTTGATATAGATATAGACATAACTGCACGCTTATTTTTATAGCATCATATTCTATAGGATTTGAGGCAGCACAAGATTGAATCGGAGAAGGATCTCTTTCATATACATATGAAACATGGCACGTGATATACGTATATATATTTAACTGCAGAAAACTATGCCCTCTATCATTTGTGATAAAACACGATAGCTTAGTAGGAAAATTTGTTTTAAGAAACTTCCAAGGGAACAAAGCTATAGGCTTTTTATGAACTGTTCTTCTAAAGGAATTTTTGGTTAAGAACATCATTTTTTCTTTTCCTGCCTAACAAAGGCTAGTCCTTTTTCACTCTTCTAATCCCATTCCTCGTGGTTCCTCCTGACACAAACAAAGGAGCCCAAAATATGGATCCGGAAATTATGCTGCTTTTAACGCAGCTCTTAAATTGACTCTCTTTCTCTTATCTTTAGATAAAATTTAGAACTCATTAAATTAAGAAACTTAAAAACTATCGTCTTGACTCTTTTTTGTTTTCTATGAGACTCACTTGGGCTTAAGGACACTTTCTGGCTGAATCTGAAGAATAGATATTATCAGACTAAGGTCAATTGTGGCAAATTTAAGATGTCTTTATCTTTTGCCAGTAGTTTTAGAATTATCAGTCATATTGTCCTTTGCTTATTAAGTCTCTAAAGTTCAGAAGAACTGTGGTTGGTACAAGGAAGGAGGGAAAAAATTACCTTTATCACCAGCAGAAATCTCATTTTAACTGAAGTAGGAATTTATTACACACTGAAAAAATAAGAACACTGTGTATTAGGAGAATTAAGAATGAGATTTCCAGGACAGAGCTGATAAGTCCTTTTTTTTGTTTAACTTAATGGTTTTCAACCAGGAGTGATTTTTGCCCTGTAGCCTTCCATGGGGAATTGGACGATGTCTGGAGACATGTTTGTTATGACTGAGAATGCCACTCCTGGCATCTAGTGGGCAGAGGCCAGGGATGTTGCCAAACACCCTACAATGCACGAGACGGCCTTCACAGCAAAGAATTATCCTGCCCCCAGGGTCAACAGTCTGAGATTGAGAAACCCTGGTTTAACGCTACAAAATCTTTCCCTCTGGTTAAAGGTCTCTCACATGATTTTGTCCTCAAAACACACCCTGAGGAGGCCATCACAAAGGAGAAATTGGTGTTACATTGGCACATTGTAGTCCCACCTCCCCATCGCCTTCACAGTTTGGTAGAAGAGAAATGAGACACAAATCACTTTCTATAAAGCCGTTTTTTACAAAATGAATTGATTGCAAACCATTTATTTTGCCCACTGGGTAAATCGCTTGGTATTTTTTTTAAATTGAAGTATAGTTGATTTACAGTATTTCAGGTGTAGAGCAAAGTGATTCACTTATCTATATACATATATATGTATTCTTTTTCAGATGCTTTTCCATTATAGATTATTACAAGATACTGAATATAGTTCCCTGTGCTATATAGTAGGTCCTTGTTGTTTATCTATTTTATATATAGTAGTGTGTATCTGTTAATCCCAAACTCCTAATTTATTCCTAACTTGCTATTTTTCATTGAAAATACTGCTGTTTCTTTATTGGACTAACGCTGCCTGGGTCCTTTAAAGGGTATTTCGGGGAGAAAAGTTTTTTAATGGTGAGGTCAAAAGGTGGCATCCATACCTTTTCAGGAGTGCCCCTGTGGAAAGTAGGAATTTGGATTTTCCTGCTGGTTTAGTTAAGTCTCTGCTAAGACAAGAATAGCATTTTGCAATTATTTAGTGCTGGCGGTGGAAGCAAATAAAGGAATCAGGAAGAGAAGAGGCAGATGAAAGGTGGGATGCACCTATCCCATGGAAGCACAACTAGTAAATTCTCATTTTCTCCTTTCTTTTTTTCATGACTTAGAAAAGTTGCTTTAGATTAGACTTTAGTTTGCAAAAACATATTTAAAGAGTATTTAAAGGGATGACAATTTAAAAGCCTTGCCTTGGGCACTGTCGTGTGTTGAATCGTGTCCTCCAAAAATTCAAATGTAGGAGTCCCCAGTACCTCCGAATACGACCTTATGAGGCAATAGGTTTACTGCAGATATAATTAGTTAAGGTAGGATGAGGCATATTGGAGAAGGGTGGGCCCCTAATCTACTATGACCGGTGTCCTTATAAAAAGGAGAAATTTGGACACAGACACTCAAACAGGAAGAAAACATGTGAACATGCATATGGCCATCGACAAGCCAAGGAGTGGGGCCTGGAACAGGTCCCAGCCTCACAGGTCTCAGAAGTGACTAACCCTACCACTACCTTGATTTTGGACTTCTAGCCTCCAGAACTGTGAGACAATACATTTCTGTTGTTTAAGCCACCCAGTTTGTGATACTTCGTTAAAACAGCCTTAGCAAACTAGAATAGATACCCGTGTATCTTGGGCCAGTTAAACTTTCGGATTAACTACAGCCTTGCTCTCAAACGTCAGTGTTCAATATGAGTCACATGGGGATCTTGCTGAAATGCAATCCTGATAGAGTAAGTCTGGGTGAGACTTGAGATCCTGCAATTCTTACGACCTCCTGGGTGACACTGATGTTACTGGTTCACAGATCATACTTTGAGTAGCAAGGCTGTAGCCTTCTTGAGCAGGGACAGTAGCTGCCTCCCAATTCTTTCTTCACTGGGGATAATTCCACAAAGTGAATATGAGGGTCTTTGCGGGTGGGGCCTGGGCATTGATGTTTTTGAAAAGCTCTCTAGTGACTCCAATCTCCAGCCAGGTTTGAGAACCACTTAGCTAGGGCGTGATAAATTGGACATTTATACTCCGTCATTAGGCTACTAACGACGGAGTATAATTGAAATCAGAAATGTGCAACAACAGAGGATATCCCTGTGTTAAACTTCTGGCAGAAAACACTTTAAATGGTGACTCTTCCCCCAAGTTTATGTGTTTGTCTAAAACAGCTCAATGTGATCAACAGCTCCTTTCTCATCATTAGAAGAAACCAGGAAACCTCTATTTAATAGGGCCTAAAACTAAATATAGCCCCCCTACCACCAGGCAGTTTTCAGACTCCTCTTCTTCCTTGGGAAGGCTGGCTGCAGTCCCTCATCCTCAGAACACACCTCTCTCTCCACCTCGGTCTTCTCTTTAGTCCTCTGGTTTTTCATGTTGCCTCCACGTCTTTGGCTCTGACCGCTGATCTACTCCCTGCAGGGATGGCCTCCACAGTCCAAATCCTTCCTCATCTCCAGAGAGCTCAGCCCATAGCAGAGCCCTGGGTCTCCAGCTCCAAAGGGGGGGCAGTGAGGGTCAAAACAGACAAATCTACCCATCCATCTACCCACCCACCCATCCAGTCATCCATCCCACCACCCATATTCACCCAATCATTCATCCTGTCATCCACTCATCCTTCCATCCATCTACCCATCCATGTATCCAGGCATCCAACATATACATCTACTATTTATCTGGGAATAAAATGGACATGATAGCCCCCGTCCCTTCCCGCTCATCAAATCCAAAGTACATCAGTATAACTGAATCACTTTGCTGTACACCTGAAACTAACATTGTAAATCAACTATAGACCAATATAAAATAAAAATTAAAAAAAAAAGGACATCAGTAAGGACAGTTGTTGAACATTACATGCGGAATGAGGGTTACAAAGGAAGAAAGCAGATCACTCCTTTAAAAGGAGACTTTAACCCCTCCCTGAGAAAGCAATGAAGGCTTCTAGAGGAGAGAAATTTTAAGCTGAGACGTGGAGGACAATTAGAAGCTGTCCATCAGTTGGTGTGACAAGGATAAAGCGCAACAGGAATGAAAAGATCTAGTATCAGGATAGCACGTGGTAATGTCTGAAAAGCTAAAACAAGCTCAGTATGACCAGAAGAGAGAAAGTAGGGGGAGGGAGTGGGAAGACGGGTACTGATGACGCTGGCAGAAGCCACGTGGGGCACACCCCAAAACTGGGGCTTCATCCCAAGTCTCCAGGATCCTCTACTTCCCTAACTCCTCAAATTCCTCAGGATTTTACTTTCCTTGGCTACATTCAATTCAAGGAGTGTTTTCTGAGCAGATCACCCCTGCTATGTTATACTCAGCACTGCACTAGGTGCTATGGGGCCAGGAAGTGATGCCAAAGCAAGGAAAGGGCTGGGGTCTGCCTTTGAGGAGCTTGTGGTCGCAGCAAGACGGCAGCGTCTACGGTAGGATGGTGGAACCAAGTGGAGGCCAGGTGGGAAGCATTATGGGGGACAGAAAAGGAGGGCTTTGATATAAATGAATACTCATCCAACCGTTCATCCCTATGTTCTAACCTATTTAGATTATATTGACATAATACATATAAATAAAAAGTGCTTAGCTATAAAGGGCATCCCTAAATTGAAGCTGGGCATCTTGCTAAGTTTGCAGCTCTGATTTTGGGAGAAACATTGGTCCTGCTACGAGTGCTGAGCAGGTTGTCCTTGTGTCCCTTTGCTCATGGTCTCCACCACCCTCTGCTTCAAAGCACTTAGGACAGAAGAACTACTCTTCAACTCTTGAATGGTCAGTTTTGCCAGAGTAAAAAAAAAATAGATGACAGCTCCTGAAGAAAATGAAATAATTTGTTTATAATAATAAACGAATCGGCACATGAAGTAATGTTTAGCATCCAGGACCTTCCGTCAAAGATGAATGAGCCGGGCTTCCCTGGTGGTGCAGTGGTTGAGAGTCCGCGGGCCGATGCAGGGGACGCGGGTTCGTGCCCCGGTCCGGGAAGATCCCACATGCCACGGCGCGGCTGGGCCCGTGAGCCACGGACGCTGAGCCTGCGCGTCCGGAGCCTGTGCTCCGCAACGGGAGACGCCACAACAGTGAGGGGCCCGCGTACCCCCGCCCAAAAAAAAAAAAGATGAAGGGACTGCTAGGGCTAAATTATAGTGCAGGCCTGAATTTTGCTTTTATTTATTCTGTCCCTGCCAGGCCCTGTATAGTAAAAAAAAAAAAAAAAAAATTATTTCATTTTTCTTCCTTAAAATGTTAGTGTGCAAATTTAGGCAGTTCTACAGGGGCGCGACCACAGCGATGAGGGGCGCTGATGCCACACAATCTGGCTGAGCAGCAAAAACTGAGAGGTGTCTTCTTGAACTCCATCTCCAGTGAGGCTTCTTCCTTAGTGGGATGACTCAGTCCCACAGAAATCCACAGGAGGGGGACCTACTTGGGACAATTACATTGAATCATGTGCCTTCCCTGTGCAATTTACTCTGTGGGGAAGTCCCCAACTTGTGCCCCCCCCCCATCCTTTCACAGAAACCTTATTTTCTTTGCCTCAGAGGGAGGGGAAGTGGACGTTATCAGTGTTGGACCCAGAAAGAGCAGTATATGCTAGATACAAGCATTTTATAAACATCTTTTTAAGCAGGCTAAGGGTTTTTTTTTTTTTTCTTTTGAAAGTCAGAAGACTCCTTGGAATGTGTATATTGCTATATTGGTGTCAAGAAGAAGTAAGCTGGGATAAAGTAACTCAAGGAGAATTAAGCGGGGGCCAAGGCTTTTCCTGGGGGTGGGTGTAGAAGAGAGAGGGGCGGGCAGAGGTGGGTAAGCGCTGGCTCCAAGATGAAGCCTTTGTTTTGCAAATGATGGCTGTATATCTTGTGACCAGAAATTAATTGATGTACATGCAACATTCATTTAATTTGCCTAATTACAATTTGTTCACACCCGCAGGGGCTTTGTTACAAATGATTGCCCAGCCCCGACCACTACAGGGAGGGTGGAAAGGCACACCTCAGTGGTCTGTGGGGGAAATTTGCATATAACATCTCCCCCCACCAAATTATTAATTGGCTCCTGGGGAGGCACTGGTTACGGAGGTTCTGCTTAATTACTGTTCACGTCAAGGTTAAACATCTGTCCACATAAGCACAGGGACCTGCTAGCCCGTCTGCACTGGCTGTTGTCAGCATCATCGTGTTTACATTCGCAGCTAGGTAGCTCGTGTCAACACGTCCTTTCCATGAAAACAACAGAGAATGTTGCCGTGACACTGCTGAGCCGATGGCTGAAGCTGGTGTGGGTAGAATGTAAAAAGGGGAGGAGGGGACACAGGGCGGTCGCCTGTTCTTCGTGGTGCCTCACAGACTGGGGTGGAGATAGAGGAACCCCACGGGTCCCTTCCCTCCCCTCCTTGCCAAGGGTGCGGCGCTGTTGCCCAGTGCTGAAAAACATTCCCGACTCATCTCCCGGCATCTCCGGAAATTCGTGAAGTACTCTGGGTTTCTTGGAAATGAAACGTTTCCTTCTCCCAGCCCCAACACCCACAAGATTAAAAGATCCTGTTGGCTTCCCTGGTGGCGCAGTGGTTGAGAGTCCGCCTGCCGATGCAGGGCACACGGGTTCGTGCCCCGGTCCGGGAAGATCCCACAGGCCGCGGAAAGGCTGGGCCCGTGAGCCGTGGCCGCTGAACCTGCGCGTCTGGAGCCTGTGCTCCGCAACGGGAGAGGCCACAACAGTGAGAGGCCCGCGTACCGCAAGCAAACAAACAAACAAGGATCCTGTTTGGGAACATTAGGCTAAAATGTGCTTTGTTACTTTGTACAGCTAATTTGTTGTTCGGGCCTCATTTTAAAGGTACTGACAGTCATTTAAAGACCAAGCTTTGAGGACAGGAATAATCCCTGTTAAACTGCCTGCCAATGCTGTAAGCATCCGGATGTCAGTGCTTTTGATGTAACCTTCTGGTTCATTTCAGACATTCCTATGTCCTTTGGGACCTCATATGCAACTTATCTGAATGGGAGAGTTAGGCCAGTTAGGCTAAGGAGTAACCCCACCTCTTGGCCTTCTCCACTTCTCTCCAAGGTTAATCAATACACATTGCACACACTAAGCTGTCTTTGCAACTGTATGGAACTATAATGTTATGCCAGTTACACAACTATTAGCAGTTCCACAGAAGAGCAAAGAAGACTGGTGGAAAGGTCATATGTCTCCTTTATTCTTGGTGGATATGCTTTGGAAATTCCAAAGGCATACGACCATTTAGTATTTTGTGTGCTGTACATCTCATTGCAAAGTGTTGGCTGTTTGGAAGTTTTCTTGACATCCCAAATTTTAAAAGTAATTGGCCCCAGAAGCAATCAATTATCTTTTTCTAGCTTCTATTATTGGCCTTTACTATGGACCATTAGTAATCTATCAAAAAATTAGTAAATATTACGGGTAGTGCATTGAAGTTCTTCCATTAGCTCCCAAGAGCCTATTCATGCTAAATCGTTGGTTTGCATTTAGAGCCAGTTTTTTTTTTTTAATTACCACACATGTAAATATTTTAGTTGGGTTCCTAATGGATTTATAAGATTTTGTGAGGCTTCTGTCAGATTTGTACACTAATAGGATCCATGCATCCATCCACATAAGGAATTTTCTCATGTGCTAAAAAAAAGTACTGAAGAATTCCAATGAGTTAGTCAGTCTCAAACATTGCCTGGAATTTTAAGAAAAACTTTTGAACCCAGCTTAATCTATTGCTTTATTATCCATAAGACTGATAATAGTTCCTGCTCGTTATTTTTCTATGGTCAGTTTTCCTTGAGAAACTGTCAATGAGGGTGTGAACAGTTTTCAGATAGAAATAGACACACCTTCTCCCCACAACCCCCCGCCAGATGGTGTCACTCACCCTTCTAGGCAAAATGAGCTCAGCCACCCTTCCATCTATTTCTATGTCTTGTGTGAATTCTGATGCCCTCCCCAAGATATCTAATTCTGAGGGGCTTTCACTTTTATGGCTACCCCCAGCTCTTCGAGCTTCGTCTGTGGCTTTAGTTGATTCTGAGAATGTTTTTACTCTCTTAAAACTGCTTTCCCTTTCTTAATTGTTTAAGCCTACATGTGAAATTCAACGGCTTTCCTTGATGCCAAATAAACAACCAAAAAATCCCACTCCCAGAAGACCCTTGAGTGAAGCCTTAATTTGAACGTCTGGGAGAGATTTGGGGGAGAGATTTTTACAGGACTGCCACACAGCAAACCACTTAAAATTATTTACTAGATATTCTTGATTCTTTTACTTAAAATTAAAACATTTTATTTTCAAAGACAATGCATAGCTTTAGCAATATATTTAACAATATGCAAAAGACAAAAAAGTCAAAGTTCTTCCTCCCATCCCTGACCTTCTGGCTACCAGCTGCCCTCCCCAGAGGTAACTACTCGTACTAGTTTTTTGTATATCCTTAAGAGCTAGCCTATGAGTATAAAAATTATGTAAATGTTATCTTTTTTTAAAAAAAGAAGAAAATATCATACCACAATTTGCTTTTCTCACTAAACACTGAATCTCTGAGATCACATATAATCATACAGAACTGCCTCAGTGCATGCTAGTCATTGGATGTATTGTAATTTATTTATCCAGTTCCCTTTGACGAACTTTTAGGTTATTGCTAATTTTCTGCTATATCTTGTGTGTATATATATCTTAATTGTTTAGGGCAAAAGAATATTACTGTTTTAATTTTAATTTAATTGAGTATTTGTAAAATTGGTTTGTAAGTGTTTAGGTTTACTAGGTTTTATGAATTTATTCTTTTGTAAATAGGAGTTCAGTTATCTTGTATTAAAATTGCGTGTAGTTTGTATATTAAAGTAGGATGTACGTATATTCTGCTTCTGGGCTATTTACAGCCTTATGACAGTTCAGTTACTGTGTTTTTCATTTCTCTGTGTAGGCTGAGCAGAATTAACTTTCTGTAGCAGAACAACTATTAATACCCATTCTTCATATGCATACAGTTTTTTTTCTTCTTCTAATTTCTAGACTGGCTTAACAATGAATTATGGTGGGAGCCAAGTTTCTCACTGTTGGAGTGAGAATTTACAGATAAGCAAGGGGAAGAGAAGAGGATGACCCATATGATAATGAGTTAGAGCTGGAGACATCAGTATAAACGCATGTTTAGCTTAATATAGATACAGATGACTATATATAGAAAACATTTATAGATATATGTCTATGCCTGGTATATTATATCTTGCTCTGCCTGTTGAGAGGGCCTAGAAGCAACAACATCTCAGTAGCACTGAGCACACCCAGCACCTAGACCTTGGTTTCTAATACCATTCATCAATAAAAGTAACCAAGACTCCTTGGAGAAATGACTAATTCTAGGACCAGGACAGGAAATATACAAGGTGAGTCTGGAGTATCTTGTAGTACCACAAGGTAAGGACATGTTTTTTAAAACAAATAACACAGCACGACACAACCGTAGGAGCCAACTGAAAGTATTTCCAACGCCAAAGCTGGAAAAATTTTAGTAACAAAATAAATAAAGTAACATTGGATTATAACCCAAAATATAGAATAAATATCTGTGAGTGCATACTGATATAAATAAATTTTTGAAGAAATAAGTAAATGGTAACACACTACTTCTTAAGTGGGGGCTGCATACTCTTCCTTCCAAAGAGTAAAATATAAGAAAAAGGAAGAATGAATAACTTTACAGTGGAGAAATGTGACAAACACTATCCCTGACAGGTGATCAAGGTCAACATTAATAGTGAGAAGTCGTGTACCATTTATATGGTGTGACATAAATGGCACTTTGCCTCTTCCTCCCCAAAACACGTAATCCTAGTCTAATCATGAGACAAACATCAGACAAAGTTTAATAGAGGGACGTTTTCCAAAATACCTGACCAATACTCTCAAAACTCTCAAAGTCATCAAAAACAAGGAAAGTTTGAGAAACAATCATAGCCAAGAGGAGCCTAAGGAAGTACGATGACTAGCTGTGATATGGTATCCTGGATGGGACCCTGGCACGGAAAAAGTACATTAGGTAAAACCTAAGGAAATCTGAGTCAAGTATAGACTTTAATTCATAATACTGTATCAATACCAGTTCATCAATTGTAACAAATGTGCCACACTAATGTAAGATGCTAAATAGAAGAAACTAGGTGCGTGTGGATATATGGGAACTCTCTAGTTTCTTTGCAATTTTTCTCTAAGTTAAAATTTGAAGAAATAAAATTTATACTAAAAAATACATTATAAAGTATTTATGAGATACCAAAAAGGTTAAAAATCAAATTAACACCACATATCCACTTCCCAGCTCAAGAAATTATGCTAACCAATAGAGTTGAAGTTCCCTGTGTATCCCTCCTCATTTATACTCCCAACTCCCTTCTTCCAGAGATAACCACTATCTTGAACTTGGTATTTATTATTCCCAGGCCTTTATCAATACCTCTAGGACATATTGTTTGCATGTGTTAAATTTTTGTCTAAATTGCATCATGACACCTGCTTTTGAAAAGGCTTCACTCTATATCAAGCTTACACGATTCATGTTAATTTGTGTAGCTCTAATTCACTTTTTCTGCTATAGAGCCTTCCATTATATGAATATACCCACATATATTGATCCCTTTGATGGGCTTTTAGGGTGTTCCATCATTCCTGTTGTTGAAAGTCCTTCCATTCACCTTTCATTTGACACTAGGGATTTCTCATTGACTGATCCATTCCATACAACACTCCACACCTCAGTCTAACGTATCTCTCCCCTGCCCACTTGCTTCCTCATCCCCTTCCTCTCAGACTGGCCTTCTGGAGCTCCAAAGTCTTTTCTCCCTATTAAGCACACCTGTTTAGCACTTCTGTCCCTACTCTCAAACACAACTCCCAACTTGACTTTGTATAGTCACAAAACCATCCAAGACCTCAGCTGAGCAAAAGGACCCTCTACTTCTTCCCTAGTACCCCACCATCCCATGGAAAACTATGACAAAAATCATAGTTTAAAAATTCCTCTCTTCAAATGTGTTATAAAGTAATCAGAACGAGAAATATCCATTGTCCTTTTATAAAAAATATTCAATGACCTTGAATGTCTCAACCTATTAGTGAGGGCACCGAAAATATAATCTTAAATACAATCTTAGGTAGTCTACATAAAACAAGTTTTCAATAAGTTAAGTTTCTATGAAGCACATGATTCTCCAGAACTTGGCAGAATTTGGAAAGAACGAACTAGATGGATGTCAGTAAAACCAGTTTACTTAAGCTTGTCCTAAGTAAAAAGGAACACAGACCAATTTTTAGGTAATTTCTGTATCCTCTGAGTATATCTATGCTCTTCTTCTTTCCACTGAAAACCATCTACATGGATAAAAGAAAAGTTTTATCTTTGAAGGGATGCAGAAAGAATTGTGTGGACAAAAGCATCTTTCAGATGAAAGTAATTGGAGTTTGGAGATCCTTGAATTCTAAGGAGAGAGGTGATTTTCTGAACAAATAGGTAGTTCTCTTAGTTGCATTCCAAACTACAGAGAGTAAAACTTTTGGTATTAAGGTACAAAAAAATTGTCAAATTTAAATTTATATTGAGGGATAATTAATAGTTAATAAAATCTATGCTGTTCTCCCAACTGGGAACCTTTCTGGCTGTTAAGAAGGAGATAAGCTTAATGGAAATGGTGTTTTTGCACTATTAACCTGACAACTACAAGTGGCATGCATGAGAAGGTGAAGGTGTGTGTACATGTTTGTGCGGAGCAGTGTTGGTGATGAGAATAGAGCATTGGCAAAAACAGTAATTTAGGTATAAAGCTATGAATGTCTAGATCGGGGTTGTGACGGTAAGAATGGAGAAAAATGGAAAAGACTTTTACAGTGACCTGACAACATCACTTGGTGGGACTGATTAGTTGATGGGGAAAAAGGAGTGAGAAGGCTCCAGGTAATTTCGTAATTGCAAATGTAGGGCACTGGGATGAGGGCGGCACCAGTGACAGTAATGGGAAAGCACAGAGCTGCACAACTCAAAGGGAGCCTGGGTATAGAACACCAGATCTCCAAGTGAGAGGTGGGGCTGATTTGATAGTCAGGAGAGTGCCACTCAAAGGAGAATGAAGAGGGGAACAGTATGGAGGTTCGTTAAAAACTAAAAATAGAACTACCACATGACCCAGCAATCCCACTCCTGGGCATATATCCAGAGAAAACCACGATTCGAAAAGATACATGCACCCCAATGTTCACTGCAACACTATTCACAATAGCCAAGACATGGAAGCAACCTAAATGTCCATCGACAGAGGTATGGATAAAGAAGATGTGGTGCGTATATACACTGCAATCTTACTCAGCCGTAAAAAGGAAAGAAATAATGCCACGTGCAGCAACATGGATGGACACAGAGATTATACTAAGTGAAGTCAGACAGAGAAAGACAAATATCCTATCATTCATATGTGGAATCTAATTTTTTTAAAATGACGCAAGAGAACTTATTTACAAAACAGAGACAGACTTACAGACATTGAAAACAAACTTATGGTGACAAAAGGGGAAATGTAGTTGGGGTCGGGGGGGGGATAAATCAGGAGTTTGGGCTTAACATACACACACTACTATATATATGAGAAATAACCAACGAGGACCTACTGTATAGCACAGGGAACTCTACTCAATACTCTGTGATAACCTATATGGGAAAAGAATCTGAAAAAGAATGAATATATGTAAATGTATAACTGCTTACTTCACTGTGCACCTGAAACTAACACAACATTGTAGATCAACTAAAAAAATTTTTTTAAAAGGAGACTGAATTTTAAAAAATGGAACCAGTGAAGTGGATGGGACAAAAATTGAGTCCCATAATATGGAAGCTAAAGAAAAAAATCAATGGTCAAATACAGTCAAGATGGGGCTTAGAGGAGGCTCTGGATTCCTGACTCACAGGTTTGATGCCCAGTCCTGAAATGCCTCACTTTCAGCTGCTAAAATCAGTTTGCTTCCTGTCACCTCTGAAGACGATGGACATTTAGCTCAACTGACTGCATAACAGCTCCGTTTCCTTCTTCCATCTCTATATCTATCATTTATTTCATCCATGAGGCTACACCTGAAAATTCTCTTCCATATCCCCTTGTATAAATCTTTAACTTCACATTTTCATACTCCCTCAACAAAAGTTTTCTCCTCACTGGAAGATCTATCTTATCCTTTTATAAATTTATGATTTAATAATTACCTTGAGTGAACTGAGTTGAAATTACCGTTGAGAATGAAGAAGAAATAAATGACCCCCAAACCACACCCCTCATCCATTTATGCAGACAGCCAGGTACTGAGCACCTACAATGTATCAATCACCAACATAGGTGCTTGGGACACAGATTCCAAATAAGACATAGTCACTGTTGCCAAGGAATCTTCAGAGAGAGATGGATAAGTGAGTCAACCTTTCTAAATTTGCCCTGAAGAAAAGATTATCAGGAGAAAGATCTACCCTATCCCATGACTATTTTTGTTTTATTGCTAGTGCAAAGGGGTGTTCTCTGAAGAAACTAGATTTAATAAGGGAACCAGGCTTTCTTTTTTTTGGCTGATTGATGGTTTTACAAGAATATAATTCTGTCTGGAGTCCATTATAAATGTCACATCCAACTTAGTTTGTAGGAGTTGGTGTATGTCTTGGTTGAGTGTACAAATAGGTTAACTGGGGGATTTACCAAATGATGAAAGGCAAGAAAGCTTTCACATGCATATTTAGGAAGTTGTTACTAGACTTACTGAATATGGAGACACTATCCTTGGTCCGGGTCTTTGTGTCTTCTACTTAGAATCTATAATTCCTTAGGAGCTTAATAAAAGTGAAACAGCGACTGGAGTGTAATTCTTTTCAAATGCTCTGTTTGCACTGAAGTTTCTTTGCCCTTTAGGAAAATTAGGCAGATTGGATCAAGAATCCTTAAATTAAAAAGACACAGGTGCCTTTATCCACTGCTTTGTTCTGCAGTGTGGAATCACACACAAGGCGACATGCTAGCTTCCTTTCTGTGCCGTTGGTGGAGCTGCTTGTTGTCTGGCTTTCTCCCTAAGGAGGGGATGACCGGTCTGTGGCCAGCGCCACCCTCTTTCCCACACCACGGTGATCTTACTTTGTAATTCAAATCAGCCTTTCCTGAAAAACAAGCGCAGCAGCCTTAAATCTTCTAAGGCAGTTAAGCAAATTTTGCATTTTATGAGCGAGGATAATCCTTTCACATTTTCTGAAATAAGTTTACAAGCCCGTTCGCCTGGTGAGCAACGGAAGCTGCGTGACAAATGGGGACACAGAGCGCGTCCTCCGAGCAATCTGGGTGACGGGCAGTAAATCCCCCTGCCCTGGCAGGTCTGCAAGTGTTGGGAGAAAACAAGATCAATTCCCCGTCGGCCTCACAAGGGATCCTTCATTGCTGATGGCTGTTCAACCAGAGGAGAAGCTTAATGAAGTAGATGCTGCAAGCTGACAGGAGTATTGGAAGTGAATATAGAGAAAATGAAAATATTATGCACCCAATTGGCAGAACAGAAGACTGAGTGACTATTAGTGGACGCCAAAATAGAGCGTGGCTGAGCATTTTCTCAGGCCAGCTGGTGACAGCAGAATGTCCACGTGAGGAAGTAGTAAAATGAGAATCCACACATGGGATGGGGGGTGCTTGGATATCCACGCTCTACTGCAGAAACCAGGGCACAGATCAGAAATTTAGGCCTGCCAGCATTTCAAAAACTAAACGCGGCTACGGTAAAAGGGAATGTGAGTATCTGAGTTGGGGAGGAAGGCAAAAGTAGAAAGACAGTGTAAGGGAAGATAAACACCAAATAGCATCTGAGGGTGGAAAGCCTTTTATCCCCTCTCTCCGGTTGTTTTTCTCCTCTGGCTACTAATTTGTTGCTTGTTTGGTCTATGATTGGTCACCACGTCCGTGCTCTCTATTTTTTTCTTTTGCATTTTCCTTCTGCGAGTTTATACAAATGTACCTGAAAAATAACATTACAATTCAAGTGGAAAATCATTACAAAATGGGGAAGCATAATGTCTTACAGTTTTAACTGGTGTTGTGAGCAAGCATGTCCATAGAAATATCAGAATGACAGAATAGGAAAATAAATGCCTTGTAATCAATAAATAGAAGGAAAGTGGCAAGTGTGTTCCTCTCCGCTTTCAAGGAAAGAAGGTCTGGCCATTGTAAAGAATTAAAAAATATGTATCATCAAAAAGTGTCTCCTCTTCCTGCTGATACAGGGGACACGGGTTCGTGCCCCGGTCCGGGAGGATCCCACATGCCGCGGAGCGGCTGGGCCCATGAGCCATGACCGCTGAGCCTGCGCGTCCGGAGCCTGTGCTCCGCAACGGGAGAGGCCACAGCAGTGAGAGACCCGCGTACCGCAAAAAAAAAAAAAGTGTCTCCTCTTAATGAGGGAGACTCTCTGTGTGTTCTATTTAGCTGGATCAGCAAGACTGCTGTTCACAGTCCCCTTGGCTCTTTAACATACTGCTGTTACCGCCCTTAACAAATTCCGTGGAGAGGCCCTCAGAGTACTCCCACTGGCCTGAGCTTAGGGTAGGATAGAGTAACCAGAGCATGCTACCTCATCTCTGAAGACATCTCCTGGGGGAAACTTTGTTGCTCTGGAATAACTTGACTAAAATGAGTCAACTCTGATGATATTGTTCTATCAGGAAAATGGCAAAAAATGAAACAAGAAGAGATTACACTATTAGGATCGAATCCCCTGGGCTAGAGTTGTTTAACATAGAGAAGGATATCAGCGGACACAGACTTGGGCATCTTTATCTATCATCCCTGTGACTGACAGAGCAAGGGGTAACATGCATATGATATGCTATGTTAGAGCTATCTAACCAGTAAAGAGATTTAGGCATCTTTGCCTATTATCACCTTGACTGACATAGCAAGGGATAACAGGACTAGAATGTGCTATGTTAGATCTAGCCATGGGACCACAACCAAACGGGCAACTGACAGTTGGTTTATAGAATGTTGGGTTTTCTTGTCTGCCTCGAACAGCAAACCCTTAAGTGAAAACAAAATCTTTTTATTATCCTACCAACAGAACTTGGAGCTGTGGTTCCAAATGGAATTCCATCTTTGCATGGGAAAGTATCTGTCTGGTTTTGAGACTGCTTTCCCAGAGGTGGATAGGTTTGCATCACGTAGTTTAGCTCTTTAATTTCCCCAAAGGTGAGTCTCAGGAGTCTGAGGTTTTGAGTGGAGGAATTTACATTCCCTCACCTTCCCTCTGTTACCAGTTTCAAAGATGATGCCAAAGAACAGGGTAGAGGAGCTCGCAGAAGGGACAAAGGGGGAGGGGGGGAACGAGTGAAACAAAATGGATTATGAATTTGAAAATTGCCAATTATCTTGTATCACACAGCTCAGAGCCCTGGCACAATGATCAGCCACAATCCAGATTTTTCAGCTTAAATGGCGTTACATTCAAGCAAGCAAATTAACCATAAAATAGAGGGGGGAAAAAAAACAAAATATCCCAAGAAAGAATAAACTGCAGATAATAAGCACCAATCTGGTGTTGAACGCAGCCCAAGACACCAATTGTTTTAAGTCACGACAAAGACAGCTGAAAGCTCCTCTCGTGGATACAGAGCGAGGATGATTGCCTGCCGTGAGTATCTTCTCTCACAAATAACAGTTTTTTCCCTCTTAATTTTCTGCTAAATTGGAAGCTAACTGCTTCCCACATTGTCATCGGAACACCTGCAGCTGTGCTGGATTTCTGCACACCATTTCTTTGAGGTAAAGCAGCACCCCACTTCCTGCAGCTCCTCATTATGCCGAGGGCTCCCTTTCACTGCGCCGCAGCACTAATGATTCAGGCAGGCTGGTCAGTCATTAAGTGACAAGCAAATGATACCGTGTGCAACATGTGAGTCATCCGTCTGAACAAATGAAATCACAGACTTGCCTCTCCCATCATTCATTTCACAAACAGTAGCAATGCGCCGCACAGCAGGTAGTTCAGTTAAAACCAGCCTTGTAAAACAAATTTCCTGCAGCCGTTTAAGTGAGCCGTGATGGGCTGGAGGCTTCAACTAGTGGATCATGCCCGGAGGAGTTAACAAAGGTTGGGGAGGAGGGAGACAGGGAGGGAGGTGCTATGAAGAGAGAGCTTCGTACATACATTAGAGTAATTAAGGGTTTCGTGTCTTATTGCTATGTTTTTCCTTTGTATGGATCTCAGAAATGACTGTTGCGTGAGCAGACCCAAAACAGACAGCATCCACTTCTCTGTGCCTTGTCAGGAGGTAGCTGTTAAGAGACTGAAGCAAAGTTCCCAAATAAATATTCTAAATTCGGAGCTGTGAAGACGTCATAGTAAATCAGATGGCTTGCTAGCAAGCGAGTGATGCAAATCACAGTGATTAAAAAAAAACTTCATGGCTTTTATTTTTGCAATAGAACCCCTTTTGACTCATCAATTATTTTGTGAACAGTGCAACTGGCTTCTACTAATAGAAACCCAACTTGCGTGCTAAAGCTTAAAACAGGTTCAGATAGCAACCCCCCCTCACCAAAAAAAAACTAAAATTAGAGAAGATGACAAGAAAATCCGCATAGTCCCAAACTTTGTACCTTTGGACCTCTGGCTACTGGACTCCACTCCTTGCCAGCTGGGACAGGGAGAGGGGCTGCTTTCTTCGTGGGACTGGGGTCTCCACTCAGGTTTCACTCCCAGGGTCAAGCCCACTGGCTCCCTTTGGGCCGAGGCCCTGGCAGGTAAGGAAACAGTAGCGTTTTGGTTTAAAGTGTGTTCTCAGTCTGTCCTAACTACAGTGTGGTCTGTGGGATGACTGCCTGGTATTATGAGTGCCCGTTGGCTCTGTTCTTCCCACACTGTCAGGGACAAAACTAACAGGGTCTCGTAGCTGGCACCTCTATTTTTCCTCTCTTGTGTAATCTCAATTTTGGCTCCAAATTTCCTCGTCATGTCCTTGTAGGCAGCCTGCGAAAGTTCCCAGAAGAGGGCCTGGGCAAGGTGGCTTGACAGGAACCCACACGGCCTGTGCACACTGACAAGCTAGGCAGGGCAGGGAAGACAGAAGTCCGCGGGTGGGGTGCTCGCACAGCCCCCCAACCCAGGACTGGGCTTGCGTCGGCCTTAGACACTCAGACAAAATTGTGTCTCCACAGCCTCCCTCTGGCCCTGACACACTGTGGAACACAGAATGTGTTACAAGGAGTGAAAAGAAGAATATTCCTCAGTCAAGAAAACTTGAACTCCGTTAAGTCTCTTTTGGGTGAGGCCACCGTTCACAGTCTGGGTCACCTTGGCAAATGGCTCTGACTCACTAACTAAACTTATTGCAATAAGTCGATAAAACAAGGTATTCTTGTAAATGGATGATAAGGCATCCTTGCCAAAGGACATTATCCCTTCAACCCCATCTCCATCTATGTGCAGCCATAGATGAGTTTGCCAAAACAAGACTGGAGCCAGACTGTCTTTGACTTGCAAGAAGGGTACACAGATTTTAAAAGTTTTCAGTAGAATATCATTGAATTCTTACATGCCTATTGTAGATAAACTGAACAGTTCAGAAGACTGTATTAAACACTCCTCTGTGTTCGCCTTCACTGGCCTTCACTGGGCTATAACCACTGTTATAAGGGATGTTGTGCATGATCCCACACATTTTCTATGCTTATACTAACATTCACACGGATGGAGTCACCCTATTCTGCAACCAACGCAGTGGCCACCTCTCCATGTCAGCACTTGTAGATTCATCTCATTCCTTCTAACATCCACAGAATACTTTGGCCTGTGGGTACATTCATTTATTTAACAAATCTTCTACGGAAGGACAATTGGGTTGCTTCCAACGCTTAATCTATTGATAATGATGTGGCACTGAAAACTCTTGTACATAAATCTTCACGCATTTGTGTGAGTAGAATTTGTAAGGTAGTCCTAAAAACAGAGTTACCAAATGGTACAAATCCTTGCCAATCTGACAACTGATTGTTTTTCACATTCAGTCTTATTTAATGGAATATGAGGTTGAGAAACATTTCCTGTTTCAAAGACGTTTGCAATTCTTTTACTCTTGATCTTGCTTATATGCCCATTTTCCAGTTAGGTTGATGGTCTTTTTAAGTGATCTATAAACACACGTTTTTATGCATGTTTATCTAGCACGTGTTACAAATCCTTTTTGTGGTCACTTTTGGCTTTTTATAATGATTTTTGTCCTAAAGAAATACTTGGGATTTAAGCAAACATTATGACTCTTATCTCTTATGACTTTGGGGATTTTCATTATGTTTGAAAAGTCCTCTCCAGTCTAGTATTGTAAGACTCTTCACTCTTATTTTTTTAGAATGTTTATGGCTCCATCTGGGCTGAACTGTAGTTAAGGGCATGATAGATCCATCTTCACGCTATTTCCACGTGGATAGCCACTGTCCCAACACCATTTGCTCAGGGGCAATGTGACCTCTCCAGACTGTCATCTCATAGAAAAGTATGTTTTGCAAATGAAGCAACTGACAAAGGATTAATCTCCAAAATTTACAAGTGGCTCATGCAGCTCAATATCAAAAAAACAAACAACCCAATCCAGAAATGGGCAGAAGACCTAAATAGACATTTCTCCAAAGGAGATATACAGATTGCCAACAACCACATGAAAGAATGCTCAACATCATTAATCATTAGAGAAATGCAAATCAAGACCACAATGAGATATCATCTCACACCAGTCAGAATGGCCATCATCAAAAAATCTACAAACAATAAATGCTGGAGAGGGTGTGGAGAAAAGGGAACCCTCCTACACTGTTGGTGGGAATGTAAATTGATGCAGCCACTACGGAGAATAATATGGAGGTTCCTTAAAAGGCTAAAAATAGAACGGCCATATGACCCAGCAATCCCACTACTGGGCATATACCCTGAGAAAACCATGATTCAGAAAGAGTCATGTACCCCAGTGTTCATTGCAGCTCTATTTACAATAGCCAGGACATGGAAGCAACCTAAGTGTCCATCAACAGGTGAATGGATAAAGAAGATGTGGCACATATATACAATGGAATATTACTCAGCCATAAAAAGAAACGAAATTGAGTTATTTGTAGTGAGGTGGATGGACCTGCAGTCTGTCATACAGAGTGAAGTAAGTCAGAAAGAGAAAAACAAATACCGTATGCTAACACATATATACGGAATCTTAAAAAAAAAAATGGTTCTGAGGAACCTAGGGGCAGGACAGGAATAAAGACACAGACCTACTAGAGAATGGACTTGAGGATATGGGGAGGGGGAAGGGTAAGCTGGGACAAAGTGAGAGAGTGGCATGGACATATATACACTACCAAACGTAAAACAGATAGCTAGTGGGAAGCAGCCGCATAGCACAGGGTGATCAGCTCTGTGGTTTGTGACCACCTAGAGGGGTGGGATAGGGAGGGTGGGAGGGAGATGCAAGAGGGAGGAGATATGGGGATATATGTATATGTATAACTGATTCACTTTGTTATAAAGCAGAAACTAACACACCATTGTAAAGCAATTATACTCCAATAAAGATGTTAAAAAAAAGAAAAGTATGTTTCAAGCCTGGCTGCTTTAATCGCAGACTTAGGCACTAATATTCAAAGCTACATATTCATAAGTTCTGTCCTTAAATGCCAACGATCTAAACTTAATATAAGCAAGATGTTTTAAACTTGTTTTAAGATTCTGGGACTTTTCATTCCTGCTGGGGCTGGTTTGCCTCCTCGTTCAAGAATGACTATTGCCCACAGTCTCGTATTCAGCACGCTGAAATGCAAACAGCTCCGGAGGCCCACAAGGTTTGCTTTTCACTTGCTTGATTTTTAATTCGTAAAACCTAAACCTAACCATTATGAAGCTATTTATAGTCTCTATTCTCTTTAGTCCAAATATCTACCTTTTGTTTCAGACCTTAACGTACGGGATGCACAGTCTATTACTCTTGTAAAATTGAAGAGTATGAACTTCAAAAAAACATAGCTGGTTCTAAGCATTTCAGAAAGGGAATTGTCCTTCTGGTAAGAGTCATTTGTTGTCTCCCGAAGGGATAAAAGTTTGCCAAAAAAAGGGAGAAGAACGGAGTGTAGGGAGGGTTCATGGAAAGGAAGAGGGAGAGGATGAAAATTGTGAGAAACCTGAGCTGAGAGGAGGAAATGCTTTTATGGACAACACTTCCTATTTAAAGCCGCAAGCCTGCTTATCAATCAGACTTCAAGCTCAATGATATGGAGTCCGAGATTTTATTAAGTGAATAGCCGTCAGGAAGCCACTCAGATCCATTGCAAACAAAAAACCCTAAAAGGTCTTGAGATTTTGAACACTGTCAAAATGAAAAAAAAAAAAAAGAGGTCATGATTAATATTACAGTGACTAACAAATAATGTTGCGTTTCTGCATTTCTTCAGTGATCTTGCAGTACTACTTGGTACTCTGGGATGAGGTTTCATTTCTGTCAAAGGCTTGGACCAGGAGATTGATTCTCCCAGACACATTTTTAGCCTGAGCCTTTTAGAGCCATGGCATAGGAAACCAAAATGCTCTTGGCTATGGCTGTTTGATCTAAAGGACCAGAAACAAAACAGGCAGTTGGCCTTTTCACAGTTGAAACCAAACAGAAGTAAATACAATGTCCCTTAGTATCCACAGGTGAGCCCACGGATATCAAAATCCGATGCTCAAGCCCCTTGTATAAAATATCATAGCACAATGAATACAACTGGAAGGAAAGACCTAAGAGGTCTCAACCCTGGTTGCACATCAGAGTCATCTAGAGGTATATTTAAAATATGAACTGCAGAGACACTTCCCCTCAAACTTATATGAGATCAGAATCACCTGGAGCTTTGGTTTATGGAGTTAACCCACAGATCCTGGGTCCCACCTGCCGAGTGTCTGATTCAGCAGGTCTGGGGCAGGGCCCCGAGAATATACAGTTCTGACAAGTTCCTGGGTACTGCTGGTCCAGGGACTTCACTTTGTGCTCTTGATTTAATTAGTATGTGGTGTGACTTGAGTATTATTCATTTTTCAGAGTTCCTGAGGTGATTCAATGTGCATCCAGGCTGGAGAACCACTGAGCAGGGCAACAAGACTTTCCCTATGCACACCTGACCAATACGGCCTGCATTTTTCTTCCACACAGGAAGGAGATAGTCCTCCGTCTCCTTCACGTCGTCAGTACTTCTTACCTAATGGGATAAGGTTCACTACACAGTTCCAGAGAAAGCAGCAAAATGGCTTTGTTGAATACAAATATTTTCCAAGGACACAGATAACTAGGTGATCAGGATATGATTGGGAACAGATCTGGAAATGTTAAGGAAAACCTAATCTAAAACACATATTTTTTTTTTGCTTGGAAGCATAAGTAAAGAGAGAGTTGGGTCCCTTATAAAATGGATATTGATAAACCATAACGGAAAAGAATATGAAAAAGAATGCATATAAAACTGAATCACTTTGCTATACAGTAGAAATTAACATGACATTCTCAATGAACTATACCTCAATAAAATAAATTTTTAAAAAATACAGTAAGGACTTCCCTGGTGGTGCAGTGGTTAAGAATCCGCCTGCCAGTGCAGGGGACACGGGTTCAAGCCCTGGTCCGGGAAGATCCCACATGCCACGGAGCAGCTAAGCCCGTGCACCACAACTACTGAGCCTGCGCTCTCGAGCCCTCGTGCTACAACTACTTAAGTCCGCAACAAGGGAAGCAGCCACTGCAGTGAGAAGCCCGTGCACCACACTGAAGAGTAGCCCCCGCTCACGGCAACTAGAGAAAGCCCGCGTGCAGCAACGAAGACCCAACGCAGCCAAAAATAAATAAATAAATATTTTTTAAAAAATACAGTAAAACAGGTGGGAGAAAAATGGATATAGAGAACTTACAATGGGCTATTGCTTAAGGGTCCACTATAATTTGGAGCATATCCCTGTGCTGTGTGAAAGTAAATTTTGCTTCAAGTTGCAATGAAGGAGAAACTCCAGAAACAGCGCAAATGATGCCCTTAGAAAAGAAATTGCATAGTGATGACTGTCAGTTCATTTCTGGAAACCCAATAATCTACTCTTATGAAAAATCTTTTAATAGAATTGTAAAGATGAATGTCAAGGGTGAGTGAGGCATTTGATTTGTTTGAAATTTCACGTTAACCCACGATTTTCTTTGTCTGTTTATTTCTAGCTGTTGGAAAAGGCAGGAGACATCCTCTGGCATGTTAATTCACTCCCGGCAGTCTGTGACACTAGATTGGTTTGATTCTCCCTTATCTGTTGATTTTTTTTCTTTTTTCTTTTTTTTTTTTGAAATAGTCTCTGGCAACATTGCTTGGCTCTGGGAGAATAGCCCCTTGAGGCTGCCGAAAAAGAAATCTGGGAATTTTCTGACCTGCCTTTGTTTGTTTTCCAAATCTGCTTCGAGGACATGTGGAGTTAGTACTGATGGACCATGAAGGCGGAAGTTAGAGACTACAGACTTTGCTGTATGAAACAGAACAAAAGGAAGTAAGTCCGCAGAATTCATCAATACTGCAGGACTAGGTTGCTTATTTCTGCACGAGCAGCCTTATTTACATGCTTACAGCAAGCCCTCCCAAGTCCACTGCAAATTCTATTTCACTGTTATATAGTCTACACTCAGGTGAGAACACCAACCCTCACATGTATTAGCAAGAAGACCAGAGACAACAACAAAGATTGATGTCTGGCTTTACAAGGAAAGGCTGCATTTAGCTAAAATAGGCAGGACAGGAGTGTCTCTTAATTCCTTCTCTAATGTATCAATAGATAATTGTGCCCAAGACACTGGGGTTGATTCAATTCCCTCACTTGATTGATTGCTGAGACAGTGTTTCACTGCCCAAGCGAAAACAGACTTAGTTTTATTTCTTTGGGCCTGAAATAGCTAGAAACCTAAGAGATGGGGGAATTTAGCATTTAACCGCTTTTCAGGCTTTACCTGTCTTCTTGGATGATAACACACAGGTCCTTGCACTCAGGACAGAAGATAGGGGCAGTATTGCTAATCGATTATCATCAATCCCCCATTCAGTGGCCAGCCATCTATGCATAGGATTTCTTTTTACCTGCCTCCACCTAATTTGAGGCTCATTTTGTCACTCACTTCACCTCTATTACGTGGATAGCAAGGGAAAGCAAAGAAGGTAAAATGCAAATCATTCAGTTTTGCAATTTGCCGTTGGAGGTTAGAGGCAGCATAACATAAAGCTTGACTTTCAGAAGTCAAGTTACAATTTGGTGACAGATCAGAGCTCTAGTTTCCTACCCTTTCTTAGGTATCACATTCTGCAGTGGAGGACAGTAGGCTGGGGCTTTCGCCATCCTCACAGGCTGGTCACGGTAAAGCCCTTAGGGGCTCTGATAGTGGGGAACGGCAGCTGACTATGAGTTCCTTCCTTCCTGAATCCCTTTTTTTCTTTTTTTTTTTTTTGTGGTACGCGGGCCTCTCACTGCTGTAGCCTCTCCCGTCGCAGAGCACAGGCTCCGGACACGCAGGCTCAGTGGCCATGGCTCACGGTCCCAGCCGCTCTGCGGCATGTGGGATCTTCCCGGACCGGGGCACGAACCCACGTCCCCCTGCATCGGCAGGCGGACTCTCAACCACTGCGCCACCAGGGAAGCCCTCTGAATCCCTTTTGCTTTCGCTCCTTGCTATCCACCCACACTGGCATGCTGTGAACTGGGCTGACCATCAGGGATTAGGATGCCCCTTTCTCTGAGTCCCAAAAGCCATTAGAGGCTATCTATCCTTCAAGGTAGTAGTCATCATCCTCATTCCAGAGCCCTCAGCACCTCCCACCAGTCACATTCTCTTAGAAAACCCTCTGCTTCTGCTGTCAATTTCCAGGCTTCTGTCAATTTCCAGGCTTCTCCCGGCTATATGAGCTTTGACCCATTCTCCAACAGATTCCTAATTCCCTGCGTTGTGTATCTTCCAAGGCTTTCACCCCAATATCTCATGCCCTCATCCCCAAAGGGCTGTGACTTGCTTTATTATCACGTTCACCTTAATATATATCATGACACATCTGCTTCTTCCTTTTGACAAAGCCGAGAGTCAACCTGGAATAATGGATCATGCACGAAAGGGAAACACGATGCTTGCTACTTAGTGTACAGACCTGGAACTTCCCACTAAGACGGCTATTTGATACATAGTAACGGCCTAAGGATGAGAAGCAGGCATAAAAGACCCATACCAATCAGTTAGGAAAAGACAAGCAATCCAAAAGAAAAAGGGGCAAGAGGAAAGGAAAGGATCATTGAAAGAGAGAAAACTTGAAGTACCAATAAACATCTGAGAAGAAACAACCTCACTAGTAAGCAGGGGAATGAAAATAAAACCACTATGACATTAGCAAAATTTTAAAAGTTTGATCATATAAAATATGGGGATGGGGGGCAGGGGGAAATGAATATTCTCAGCTCCTGCGTGTAACCATGTACACCGTCCAGCCACTCTAGGGAGGATACATCAATGGGCAGGGAGGGTGATGGTGTACTTGACATACAGCCCAATATTTTATCCCAAAGTATATATCCTAGAGAAAGTCTTGTAGATGTACACAAGACATTGTTTACAAGGATGCTCATCAAAACATTGTAATGGTAGAAAGGCAAACATTCTAAATATTTATCAATAGGAAACAGAAATAAATCATGGTATATACTCATATAATGGAAGAGTCCACAGCATTTAAAGTGAATGATGTTGAGGTACCTGTCTCAATATGGATAATTCCCGAAAACACAATGGAATACAATTTACCTAGATTCTAAAAGCACAACACAAAATACCACAACTATGTATACTATTTATAAACCCATGCCTATGTAGTCAAAGTATTAAAACATAGGCAGAAAAGGGAAACATTGACACTGATACTGTGGTCACCTCTGGAAAGAGTGGGACAGAGACATGGAAAGGCTGAGTGCTGCAGTGGAAGCTTCTATATCTGAAAGGTTTCATTACTTTAAAAAATGAAGCAACATGGCAAGGTGTTTATTAAATATGGGTGGGCATAGATATGGGTGCTTTTAGTGTATCTGAAATATTTCTCTTTTTTTAATCATTATTATCATAATAACTTCCATTTGATCAAGAATGGATCTTTAACCTCTTGATATGAGGGGCAAACGTAACAACTGAACTCTGAGTTTAGTCTTGGACTCTTCTCTGGGGCTTTTACATGAGGCATAGGAATAGAACCCAAAGTCGTAAAATGGACAAGCTGGACACACAGAGGACTTTGGACCAGCAAACTGCTCCTCAGGCTAGGGCTACAAGTCAGTGCTGAGACACTTCCAGAAAGCTCTTTTTGTTTCATTCTCCTTTAAATGGTACATAGGAAGAAACGAAAGGAGATGCCCCCCATAGCTTTAAGTTAAACCCTTAATTTTATTTGAATACCGTTTTTTGTCGTTTAATTACTGCCACTGTTTTCTTTTCTTTTCTTTCTTTCTTTTTAAGCTTCTAGATTGCTGTGTAATTTTTGTATCTACACGGATTAGACTGAGAGTCCAGGAAGACCCAGCCACATAATTAAGGACAGAACAGAATCTTCCACTTTACATCCATCTTCCCCAATTTAAAAAATGACATTTTCTGTTTTCTAATCATACATTGTTGGCTTCCAGCTTTTCACTTTAGACAAATATTTTCTGCTCAAAACCTGCTGCAATGAATTTGCAGCCTCTCAAGTAAACGTGGATTTGCGTTGACAGGTCATCTCCAGAATTCACTGGCATTTTTGCTCTGGATCCACACCTAGGAAGTGGGGACCGTATGAGAAATTTCTCCCTCAGTCAGGGCTTTCCTTGGGAGTTTTTGTAGGACCTCGAATTAGAACTTGTTACAGATTTGGGAAGACCTCCTTGCTGCACCTAGATGTCTTTTGTTGCCTCGCTGGCCTTGGAGGCTAAATTACCTTTAGAGATGTAGCTAGAGCAACAATGGGTTATCAGTCAGAACCTAGAAAGCAGGTGATATACCTAAATTTGGGGATTTCAGCAAAGTTTGATACAGGGACTGTTTACAAAGATGTGATGAGGGTAAAGGAGACCATAAGACTAGTGATCCTGGGGCTGTTACCACCCCTAGGCTTCAACAGGCAATGAGGAGGGGGTGGTTATCTATAGCCAGAGAGAAGTGGGTGGAACAGGTAGCCAACAGGACATGTGACAAAGGCACCACTGCAAGATAGAAGCTTGAAAATAAATATCCCAAATCACTTCCTCCCCTCCCTCCATTCTCTTACTGGTGCTTCCCATTGGCCATAACCCAACTGAAACCAGAGGGTACAGAAACTCATTGATTCAGGTCAGCCTTCCTGAGCACAGAGTAGGGCTAAAAGGTAGAGTGGATAGCCAGCACACCAAACTACCCAGAAAAGGTCTATAAATGCACTTAGGTGTCTACATGTTGAACATTCCACATAGGCTAATATGCATTAGAAATTATTCCAAGGATAAGATAGTCTCCATTTGGGTGGTTCGGGCAGTCAAATTCCTCAGGCAATTTACGTACCATTTGGAGATACTCTGATTCCCAACCTACTCCACTAGTGGGACTCAATAATCAACTGGCTCAATATTATGCTTTGAGTGTATAAATAAAGATGATTCATCATGGGAAAGGGCAACACGTTTTGCACTTACCAACAGTGTAATAAAATAAGAACAAATGCAAGTGGATGTAATAACAGCCGATTTCTGACATCAAAAAAAAAGTCTTTTTTTTGGACTTTTGTATTTTGTAGAGCATTGATAGCAATCTTCCTATTGACAGAGGAGATGTCTGGATCATCAAAGTATATTAGGTTCTCTCTGATGTGAAGATTTAGTAAAACTGCTATGGGTTTCACATTAGGATACATTACTAAATTTGAAGGAAAAATGACTGGCTGCAAAATATATTATTTCCATATTAGAGGTATTACTAAGATGAGTAAAGGTACAATTCCTGTCCACCAAGACAAAAACAAATGGTCCTCTTCTGCAACAAGGAAAATAATATCCTAGACACAGGTGGAGACGTATCTACAGTCACACCCTACCCCCTTGCTGGCCCTGTCCGAATCCTTTTCCATGTAAACCTCCTTCTTGCTGAAGTTAAATAACATAATACACGTGTTTCATGCTTATCAGCATCCTGGCACATAGTAAGTGCTCAATAAATGCCAGTAGTAATAGTAGTAGTAAAAAATAAAATAAAATAAATACCAAGAAAGTTCACACAACATTCAGAAGAAAAAAGCTCATTTGTAGTTAGAAAATGTATTATTAAACTAACATATGAGATGGCCTTAGAGACTGAGTAGGTTCTAACAGGTGAAAGAGAGAGTAAGATTGGCACAGAGTATGGGGTAGACTGAATAGCATTTGCGAAGGTAGTAACGGTCATGAATTAGATTCAGGTACATTTGTCATAATCTTGGGCAACAGATTTTGGACTTCATTAAGTTAACACGGGAGAGCTATTGAAGGAATTTGGGGGGGATGGCAATAATAATAAAAACAAGTAGCTAACATTTGTTGAGCACTTCCTATGTATCAGGCACTAAGCCCTATACATGTGTTCATTCACTCATCCTTACAAACATCCTATGAAATAGTTGATTTTAACCACTACACTGGGTTAGGTGCTACAGGTGATTTCAAGATGACAGATCATCTCTGAATTCATTTACACACTTGTTTAGGGAGGAGGGGAAGGGGGTGTTTTCATAGAATTTTAGAATGTTAGAGTTGGGAATTGCCTTCAAGTTATTAATTCACTTACTCTTCACAATAACCCCATGAGGTAGATCCTCTTGTTATATCAACTTACAGACAAGGAAACTGTAGCAGAGGGAGTTCAAGTAACTTACCTGGATTCATACAACCAGCAAGTAGTAACACCGAAGTATTTGATTTCAGGTAGTTTAACTTCAGAGTCCTAACTCTTGACCTCCATGATGCTATTCTCTCATACATAATAGGCAACCCTTGTAAACCTGTTAGTGTCCTTAACTGGGTTAAAACCTGGGGCTATAGAGATAGATGGGAAATGGCTCTTGTCTTCAAGGAAATAAGGGTTTCACAGAAAAGAATCATAGCCATAGACAACTGCAGTGATTATGATAAAAGCTATGGTGGAGGCCCTCACCAGGGGATGTCGGGACTCAAAACTGGGAGTTCACTCTTTAGAGGGTTCAAAGTAGGCTTCCCGTGGGAGGTGGCCAATAACTAGGTTAGGAAGACTGTGCACTGGTCTGACAGGAGTCAGAAGAACTCATCTGGCAGGAAGGCAACATTTGCAAAGATAAAGCGGAGTGAGAGGACATGGCGGGTCAGGAAACGGCTGGGGTTGGTTATGGAGACGAGGCACAGCAGAGAGAGGAGATTCACAGGGTCTTAGAACTGGGTTGGTTGGAAGCATATGTAAACGGGAGGGTGGCAGGATTCTGGTCTGATGCAGTGGGGTAGAAAGTCAGGCGAGCCACAAGGATAAGGTTGGGAGGCATAAAGGTCTAGAAGAAGGCAGTCCACAGGGAAGGCCAGTGAGATGAGTTTCAGACACAGTTACCTGAGGGAGGTGCGGGGCCTCCTGGTGGAGGTGAATGCAGTAGGCAACTGGAATTAAGGGTCAAAAGGTAACAAAACTGACATCTATTGTGACTTTCAGTGTGTGGAATATATCATATCATTTAATCATCATCAAAGTTAAACAGTTCCACACCTAGAAGGTGGTTTGGGGATGTCAATGTAAAAAAGCCTTTGGAACTCTGTGATGGCATTTCCTCAGAAACAGAACAAGAATTTTGGAATTTGGTCTTTTGAGGAGGGATTTGCATTAGGGAACAGTGAAACACATTACTCAGGATAAGATATTTTGGTTAAAAGAAAAAGCAATTCTACCTCTAAAGGGAAGAAAACAGTGTCTTCAAGTATGACTTTGTGCTGGCTCTGAAGGCAATTTAGAAAGACATCTCTTGTTTCCTTAAAATGATATTTGCTAAATAGGATTGCCAAATATGGTAGATAACACGTAGGCTTAGATGGAGAAGAGGGAAAGTAAATAAGTCCGTGGTTTCATTTCCAGGCCAAGCAAGTGCAAGTTTCTGTGAAGAGCAACCAATTTGCAGGTCCAGGTTGAGGGTGAAGCAAGAAAGGTACCGAGGGGCCCTGAAAGTGAGTGTCTCCTTAAATTTTGTGCCATAGATGCCTCACTCACCCGTACGTGGTCTTGACCCTGGGATCGGATTGAGAATCGTACAGAGGCTGAGTAAGCAGTAGGTAGCACTGAGGCCAGGGGAGGAGAGAGTGCTGGGGCCAAGCCGAGACACTCACAGGTATTCCTGAAGCCCTGGGGTCACACACGACCACCTCGCCGGGGTTCAATCCTGCCTGAACACTGGAATCATCTACAGAACTTGTAACGAAACCAAGGCCTAGAGACCTTCAAGATGGCGGAAGAGTAAAACGCGGAGAGCACCTTCCTCCCCACAAATACATCAGAAATACATCTACATGTGGAACAAGTCCTACAGAATGCCTACTGAATGCTGGCAGAAGACCTCAGACCTCCCAAAAGGCAAGAAACTCCCCCACGTACCTGAGTAGGGCAAAAGAAAAGAGAAAAAACAGAGACAAAAGAATAGGGACGGGACCTGCACCAGTGGGAGGGAGCTGTGAAGGAGAAAAGGTTTCCACACACTAGGAGCCCCTTCGCGGGCGGAGGCTGCAGGTGGCAGAGGGGGGAAGCTTCGGAGCCACGGAGGAGAGCACAGCAACAGGGGTGCGGAGGGCAAAGCTGAGAGAGCCCCACACAGAGGATCGGTGCCGACCGGCACTCACCAGCCCGAGAGGCTTGTCTGCTCACCCGCTGGGGCAGGTGGAGCTGGGAGCTGAGGCTTGGGCTTCGGTCGGATCCCTGGGAGAGGACTGGGGTTGGCGGCGTGAACACAGCCTGAAGGGGGCTAGTGCGCCACGACTAGCTGGGAGGGAGTCCAGGAAAAGTCTGCAGCTGCCAAAGAGGCAAGAGACTTTGTCTTCCCTCTTTGTTTCCTGGTGCATGAGGAGAGGGGATTAAGAGAGCCACTTAAAGGAGCTCCAGAGACGGGCGCGAGCCGCGGCTATCAGCGCGGACCCCAGAGACGGGCATGAGACGCTAAGGCTGCTGCTGCCGCCACCAAGAAGCCTGTGTGCGAGCACAGGTCACTCTCCACACCTCCCCTCCCGGGAGCCTGTGCAGCCCGCCACTGCCAGGGTCCCAGGATACCGGGACAACTTCCCCGGGAGAACGCACAGCGCGCCTCAGGCTGGTGCAACGTCACGCTGGCCTCTGCCGCCGCAGGCTCACCCTGCACTCCATACCCCTCCCTCCCCCAGGCCTGAGTGAGTCAGAGCCCCCGAATCAGCTGCTCCTTTAACCCCGTCCTGTCTGAGCACAGAACAGACGCCCTCCGGCGACCTACACGCACAGGCGGGGCCAAATCCAAAGCTGAGCCCCTGGAGCTGTGAGAACAAAGAAGAGAAAGGGAAATCTCTCCCAGCAGCCTCAGGAGCACCGGATTAAATCTCCACAATCAACCTGATGTACCTGCACCGGTGGAATACCTGAATAGACAACGAATTATTCCAAAATTGATGCGGTGGACTTTGGGAGCAAAAATATACATATATTTTTCCTTTTTCTCTTTTTGTGAGTGTGTATGTGTATGCTTCTGTGTGTGATTTTGTCTGTATAGCTTTGCTTTCACCATTTGTCCTAGGGTTCTTCTTTTTTTTCTTAGTATAGTTTTTTAGTGCTTGTTATCATTGGTGGATTTCTTTCCTGTTTTATTACTTTTAAAATTTTTATTTTTAATAATTATTTTTTATTTTAATAACTTTATATTATTTTTTCTTTCTTCCTTTCTTTCTTCCTTCCTGCCTTCCATTCCTTTTCTTCTTTCTTTCTCTCCCTTTTCTTCTGAGCCATGTGACTGACAGGGTCTTGGTGCTCTGGCTGGGTGTCAGGCCTGAGCCTCTGAGGTGGGAGAGCCCATTTCAGGACATTGGTCCACCACAGACCTCCCGGCTCCACATAAAATCAAACAGCAAAAGCTCTCCCTGAGATCTCCATCTTAACGCTAAGACCCAGCTCCACTCAATGACCAGCAAGCTACAGTGCTGGACACCTTATGCCAAGCAACTAGCAAGTCAGGAACACAACCCCATCCATTAGCAGAGAGGCTGCCTAAAATCATAACAAGGTCACAGACACCCCAAAACACACCACCAGACATGGTCCTGCCCACCAGAAAGACAAGATCTAGCCTCATTCACCAGAACACAGGCACTAGTCCCCTTCACCAGGAAGCCTACACAACCCACTGAACCAAGCTTAGCCACTGGGGGCAGACACCAAAAACAACGGGAACTATGAACCTGCAGCCTGCAAAAAGGAGACCCCAAACACAGTAAGTTAAGCAAAATGAGAAGACAGAGAAACACACAGCAGATGAAGGAGCAAGATAAAAACCCGCGAGACCAAACAAATGAAGAGGAAATATGCAGTCTACCTGAAAAAGAATTCAAGAGTAATGATAGTAAAGATGATCCAAAATCTTGGAAACAGAATGGAGAAAATACAAGAAACGTTTAAAAAGGATCTAGAAGAACTAAAGAATAAACAAACAATGATGAACAACACAATAAATGAAATTAAAAATTCTCTAGAAGGAATCAATAGCAGAATAACTGAGGCAGAAGAATGGGTAAGTAATCTGGAAGATAAAATAGCGGAAATAACTACCACAGAGCAGAATAAAGACAAAAGAATGAAAAGAATTGAGGACAGTCTCAGAGACCTCTGGGACAACATTAAACACGCCAACATTCGAATTATAGGGGTCCCAGAAGAAGAAGAGAAAAATAAAGGGACTGAGAAAATATTTGAAGAGATTATAGTTGAAAACTTCCCTAATATGGGAAAGGAAATAGTCAAGTCCAGGAAGCGGAGAGAGTCCCAGAAAGGATAAATGCAAGGAGAAACATGCCAAGACACATATTAATCAAACTATCAAATATTAAATGCAAAGAAAAAATAGTAAAAGCAGCAACGGAAAAACAACAAATAACATACAGGGGAATCCCCATAAGGTTAAGAGCTGATCTTTCAGCAGAGACTCTGCAATTCAGAAAGGAGTGGCAGGACATTTTTAAAGTGATGAAAGGGAAAAACCTACAGACAAGATTACTCTACCCAGCAAGGATATCAATCAGATTCGACAGAGAAATTAAAAGCTTTACAGACAAGCAAAAGTTAAGAGAATTCAGCACCACCAAACCAGCTTTACAACAAATGCTAAAGGAGCTTCTCTAGGCAGGAAACTCAACAGAAGGAAAAGACCTACAATAACAAACCCAAAACAATCAAGAAAATGGTAATAGGGACATACATATTGATAATTACCATAAAAGTAAATGGATTAAATGCTCCAACCAAAAGTCATAGACTGGCTGAATGGATACAAAAACAAAACCCATACATATGCTGTCTACAAGAGACCCACTTCTGACCTACAGACAAATACAGACTGAAAGTGAAGGGATGGAAAAAGATATTCATGCAAATGGAAATCAAAAGAAAGCTGGAGTAGCAATTCTCATATCAGACAAAATACACTTTAAAACAAAGACTATTACAAGAGACAAAGAAGGACATGACATAATGATCAAGGGATCAATCCAAGAAGAAGATATAACAATTGTAAATATTTATGCACCCGACATAGGAGCACCTCAATACATAAGGCAAATGCTAACAGACATAAAAGGGGAAATCGACAGTAACACAATCATAGTGGGGGACTTTAACACCCCACTTTCACCAACGGACAGATCTTCCTAAACGAAAAAAAATAAGGAAACTCAAGCTTTAAATGATACATTAAACAAGATGGACTTAATTGATATATATAGGACATTCCATCCAAAAACAACAGAATACACTTTCTTCTCATGTGCACATGGAACATTCTTCAGGATAGATCATATCTTAGGTAACAAATCAAGTCTTGGTAAATTTGCAAAAACTGAAATCATATCAAGTAACTTTTCCGACCACAACGTTATGAGACTAGATATCAATTACAGGAAAAAATCTGTAAAAAATACAAACACATGGAGGCTAAACAATACACTACTAAATAACCAAGAGATCACTGAAGAAATCAAAAAACACCTAGAAACAAATGACAATGAAAACACGACAACCCAAAACCTATGGGATGCAGCAAAAGCAGTTCTAAGAAGGATACAATCCTACCTCAAGAAACAAGAGACATCTCAAATAAACAACCTAACCTAAAGCACTTACAGAAATAAGTACAAAAAACCCCCAAAGTTAGCAGAAGGAAAGTAATCGAAGATCAGATCAGAAATAAATGAAAAAGAAGTGAAGGAAACAGTAGCAAAAATCAATAAAACTGAAAGCTGGTTCTTTGAGAAGCTAAACAAAATTGATAAACCATTAGCCAGACTCATCAACAAAAAGAGGGAGAAGACTCAAGTCAATAGAATTAGAAATGAAAAAGGAGAAGTAACAACTGACACTGCAGAAATACAAAGGATCATGAGAGATTACTACAAGCAACTATATGCCAATAAAATGGACAACCTGGAAGAAATGGACAAATTCTTAGAAAAGCACAACCTTCTGAGACCAAACCAGGAATAGAAAATATAAACAGACTATCACAAACACTGAAATTGAAACGGTGATTAAAAATCTTCCAACAAACAAAAGCCCAAGACCAGATGGCTTCACAGGTGAATTCTATCAATCATTTAGAGAAGAGCTAACACCTATCCTTCTCAAACTCTTCCAAAATATAGCAGAAGGAGGAACACTCCCAAACTCATTCTACAAGGCCAGCATCACCCTGATACCAAAACCAGACAATGATGTCACCAAAAAAGAAAACTACCAGCCAATATCACTGATGAACATAGATGCAAAAATCCTCAACAAAATACTAGCAAACAGAATGCAACAGCACATTAAAAGGATCATACATCATGACCAAGTGGGGTTTTCCCAGGAATGCAAGGATTCTTCAATATACGCAAATCAATCAATGTGATAAACCATATTAACAAACTACAGGAGAAAAGCCATATGAACACCTCAATAGATGCAGAAAAAGCTTTCAACAAAATTCAACACCTCTTTATGATAAAAACCACCCAGAAAGTAGGCATAGAGGGAACTTACCTCAACATAATAAAGGCCATATATGACAAACCCACAGCCAACATCGTTCTCAATGGTGAAAAAATGAAACCATTTCAACTCAGATCAGGAACAAGACAAGGTTGCCCACTCTCACCACACTTATTCAACAGAGTTTTGCAAGTTTTAGTCACAGCAATCAGAGAAGAACAAGAAATAAAAGGAATCCTAATAGGAAAAGAAGAAGCAAAGCTGTCACTGTTTGCAGATGACATGATACTATACATAGAAAATCCTAAATATGCTACAAGAAAACTACTAGAGCTAATCAATGAATTTGGTAAAGTAGCAGGATACAAAATTAATGCACAGAAATCTCTTGCATTCCTATACACTAATGGTGAAAAATCTGAAAGAGAAATTAAGGAAACACTCCCATTTACCATTGTAACAAAAAGAATAAAATACCTAGGAATAAACCTACCTAAAGAGACAAAAGACCTGTATGCAGAAAACTATAAAACACTGATGAAAGAAATTAATCATACAAACAGATGGAGAGATATACCATGTTCTTGGACTGGAAGAATCAACATTGTGAAAATGACTATATAACCCAAAGCAATCTACAGATTCAATGCAATCCCTATCAAACTAACAATGGCATTTTTCACAGAACTAGAACAAAAAAATTTCACAATTTGTATGGAAACACAAAAGACCCCGAATAGCCAAAGCAATCTTGAGAAAGAAAAACGGAGCTGGAGGAATCAGGCTACCTGACTTCAGACTATACTACGAAGCTACAGTAATCAAGACAGTATGGTACTGGCACAAAAATAGAAATATAGATCAGTGGAACAGGACAGAAAGCCCAGAGATAAACTCACACATATGGTCACCTTATTTTTGATAAAGAAGGCAAGAATATAAAATGGAGAAAGACAGCCTCTTCAATAAGTGGTGCTGGGAAAACTGGACAGCTACATGTAAAAGAATGAAATTAGAACACTCCCTAACCCCATACACAAAAATAAACTCAAAATGGATTAGAGACCTAAATGTAAGGCCAGAAACTATCAAACTCTTAGAGGAAAACATGGGCAGAACATTCTATGACATAAATCACTGCAAGATTCTTTTTGACCAACCTCCTAAAGAAATGGAAATAAAAACAAAAATAAACAAACGGGACATAATGAAACTTAAAAGCTTTTGCACAGCAAAGGAAACCATAAACAAGACGAAAAGCCAACCCTCAGAATGAGAGAAAATATTTGCAAATGAAGCAACTAAAAAAGAATTAATCTCCAAAATTTACAAGCACCTCATGCAGCTCAATATCAAACAAACAGCCTAATCCAAAAATGGGCAGAAGACCTACATAGACATTTCTCCAAAGAAGATATACAGATTGCCAACAAACACATGAAAGGAGGCTCAACATCACTAATCATTAGAGAAATGCAAATCAAAACTACAATGAGGTACCACCTCACACCAGTCAGAAGGGCCATCATCAAAAAATCTACAAACAATAAATGCTGGAGAGGGTGTGGAGAAAAGGGAACCCTCGTGCACTGTTGGTGGGAATGTAAATTGATACAGCCACCATGGCGAACAGTATAGAGGTTCCTTCAAAAACTAAAAATAGGGCTTCCCTGGTGGCGCAGGGATTGAGAGTCCGCCTGCCAATGTACGGACACGGGTTCGTGCCCCGGTCCGGGAGGATCCCACATGCCACGGAGCAGCTGGGCCCATGAGCCATGGCCGCTGAGCCTGCGCGTCTGGAGCCTGTGCTCCGCGGCGGGGGAGGCCACGACAGTGAGAGCCCCGTGTGCCGCAAAAAGAAAAAAAAAAAACCAAAAAGCTAAAAGTAGAACTACCATACGACCCAGCAATCCCACTGCTGGGCATATACCCTGAGAAAACCATAATTCAAAAAGAGTCATGTACCATGATGTTCATTGCAGCTCTATTTACAATAGCCAGGACATGGAAGCAGCCTAAGTGTCCATCGACAGATGAATGGATAAAGAAGATGTGGCACATATATACAATTGAATATTACTCAGCCATAAAAAGAAACGAAACTGAGTTATTTGCAGTGGGGTGGATGGACCTAGAGTCTGTCATATAGAGTGCAGTAAGTCAGAAAGAGAAAAACAAATACCGTATGCTAACACATATATATGGAATCTATAAAAGAAAAAAAATGGTTATGAAGAACCTAGGGGCAGGACAGGAATAAAGACGTAGATGTAGAGAATGGACTTGAGGACACGGGAAGGGGGAAGGGTAAGCTATGACGAAGTGAGAGAGTGGCATGGACATATATACACTACCAAATGTAAAACAGATAGCCAGTGGGAAGCAGCCGCATAGCACAGGGAGATCAGCTCAGTGCTTTGTGACCACCTAGAGGGATGGGATAGGGAGGGTGGGAGGAAGATGCAAGAGGGAGGAGATATGGGGATATATGTGTATGTATAGCTGATTCACTTTGCTATAAAGCAGAAACCAACACATGATTGTAAAGCAATTATACTCCAATAAAAACGTTAAAAAAAAAGAAGAAACCAAGCCTGGATGTCCCCCTCCATAGATTCTGATTTCACTGGTCTAAGGCTCAGAAACCAGGTATTCTTCAACTTTCCCAGATGATTTTAATATTCAGAGAGGGCTGTGAACGTCTTACTTAGAAACAAAGACAACTACAAGCAGCAGGGATAAAGGAAAACATCAGATCCATAAAAATGCCAAGTGTATGGCTTGAACCATCCCTATCTTTAGTTACTGAGAGTCATTATAACTTACTAGTAATATTATAATAATTCTCTTATAAGGCAATACCTGCTTTGTTCGCCAACATGACCATCCAGGATGACGGGGCTTGGCCCACTTAAATACAAAAGGTATGTCCATGAGAAACACAAAGCTACAAATCACCCCTAGGAAGATAGGGAGTGCTGGATTAAATAAAATCAATTTCACGAAACTGAGGAATCTTCGTGAAGACTCTTGAATATGAATTCTGTCAGCAATGGCTAGTACAAGGCAAAGGGGTTAACAAGATGGAAGTGTGGACAAAAGCAGATTGAAAAATGTTTATTAGAAACATGTGGGCAACCTTCAAAAGGTAATCCAGCTATTTCCATGAATCCAGCTCTTGGCTATAAATTACAGAACGAAGGAGAGAGTAGTAAGTACAGTTCAAAAGAAGAGAATTCCCACCCAAAATAAAAAGGAGAAACCCACCCTCCTTTACTTGCCATCTTCATGGAAAGTTTTATGCTTTTTTTGGCCCCCTTTCGTTCTCTCCTTGTCTCCTGACACCCTCTAATTAGTATCTCTGCCTCTGGCACCCGTGCTTGCTGTAGGTGGCTGGTGTGACATTGGATGCCTGCCCCTGTAGTGCGATTAGGCACCCTGCGGTGCACAAACAAAAAAACCAGAAAGCCTGACCCAACTATTTTCCTATGAATAGAACGTGCTTTATCAAGATAAAAGATATTTGTGTGTGTCTATTTGTATAGAGATGTGCTATACATATAAACATAAATATAGGGGATTTTGTGCCTGTGTATTGCATGTGAGCTTCTTAGTCTGCTTAAAAGGTTCAGGGTCAGAAATATTTTGGTATGTCCTCAAATAGGACTGGAAACTCCCGAAAGACTAAACATTTGTCCTTCATGTTTGAAAGACTAAAAGAAGAGCATGAAAGTTCCTAAGCAAGCCAGAGTTGAGTGAAACTTTCTTGATCTTGAGATTCAAGAAGGTCCCAAGAAATAGTTAACCCTCTCCTTCCTCAAACTTCTTTAATGACATCTTAAGGTGGAACGTCTTCCTGTGCCTTGGAGACAGAAATCTGTGTCCCTGTACTTTTAGTCCTCTCCCACCTCCAGTGTAAGATGGAAAGAATTTATTTCCCACGGCCAGATATCCAATTATTGTTTATCGAGTGATTACCAGGGACTGAACATTCTGCCTCTTTGATCAAAGGGCATTTCAAACCTCACTGAGGTTTATTTTCCAGAGAGCTATAACCACCCCACTGTGAGTGCTGTGATGCTGAAAGATGATGATGGTGGATGGTAATAATCAATGATGAAAAAATGGTGCCGCAGAGGAGGATTTGCAAGGGGACAGTCTTCATGGGGGTGGTGACATATTTTGGAAAGTCCCAGTATTAATGCTGAAGGATTAGTGTTAGGGCCAGGGTAGTCAAAGCATGGTGACTAGTTAGACCTATCAAAGCCCACTCAACTCTCTAAACTTTAATTATGGATGCTCTCTGCTACAGTCCTTACTGATGACCCAGACCTGGAAGGTAGGTTGTCCCCTTCTCCCAATGTCTGTCAGACCCTCGAGCTGGGAACTCTTTCATAAGGGCACTAATCCCAATCATGAGGGCTCCACACTCATGGTCTAATCACCTCCCAAAGGCTCCGCCTCCTAATACCACCACCTTTAGGGTTAGGATTGCAACAAATGAATTTTTGGGGGACACAGATATTCAGACCATAGAAGATATCAGCTCTAGTGCCTGAAGCAGAGCAGGGTAGCCAATTAATAAATGTTGAGCAAGTAAATGAATAGGTGTATCAACTACCTTAAGCATGCTATCAGTTCAGAGAAGGGGAAATCGCCAAGAGTTAACACAGAATGGATTGTTTTAATGGACGAGATGGAAACCCTCATGGAAGAATGAGTTGGACTGGGGACTGCAGAGAAGTATTCCATTTCAAAAGGACAGCATGAGTGTAGGAGTTCAGACACAACCAGCTGACAGTTGAGAGGAATGAGAACTTCCTAAAAAAATAGACGCAAGGGCTCATTTCCCCTGTAACCATCACATACAATTTTGCCAACAGAAAAAAACCAACTTTACTTTCCAATGTAAGGGAAAGGAGTGACGTAGTGAATTTTAGCAACATCTCAGCTATTATTAGCTATGTAAGCCGTTACCTTTTTGAGTTTACAGTCTTTAGCCGTGAGTACTCATGTGAGTTGACTTCCCATGAAAGGCCTGACATTTTAGATATAGCTCTGAACACATTCAGAGCCTCTGAATTCTTTGAGGTAAGAGAAGAGAGTTTATTCTGACAATTCCAGCTGAACGTGAGGAAACAATGCCAAGCATGGACATACTAAAAGCCAGGGACCACAAACTCAAATGCCTTCTGGGGCCAGGCAGGTAAGGTGTGAGTGAAGCTGACAAGGTGTAAAACAGTAAGAAACAGCAATAGGCATGTGTCTTCTAGAGAGTGTGCAGCTCTCTTAAAGCATTCAAGCTAACTTTTAAAATCCACTTAGCTGGGACTTCCCTAGTGGTGAAGTGGTTAAGAATCCACCTGCTAATGCAGGCGACACGGGTTCAATCCCTGGTCTGGGAAGATCCCACATGCCACACAGCAACTAAGCCCATGTGCCGCAACTACTGAGCCTGCGCTCTAGAGGCCATGAGCCACAACTACTGAAGCCCACGCACTCTAGGGCCCACGTGCCACAACTACTGAGCCCCGGTGCTGCAACTACTGAAGCCCGTGCTCCGCAACAAGGGAAGCCACCGCAATGAGAAGCCCGTGCACCACAACGAGGAGTAGCCCCTACTCGCCACAACTAGAGAAAGCCCACGTGCAGCAATGAAAACCCAACACAGCCTAAATTAATAAATAAACAAAAATTTTAAAAAATCCACTTAGCTAACCAAAGAGATTATCTGTGAGCTGAACGGAACCTCTGGTTACCAGTTTGCAACTCACAGAGCAACAAAATACCTATATGCCATTGATATGTCCAAATAGCCTAGAATGCTTGAAAATTTAACCGAATAAAAAGGTCTGTGAGACAAGGGATCTTTGTTTGTTCCCTGATGCATCCCAAGTGCCTGGACCAGATGCTGGTGCGTGATAGGCACTCAATAAATGTTTGCTGAATGAATGACTAGCCAATGTCCCAGAGACATTTCATATTGATTATCAGAAAAGAACTCAGTGACCATGAGGTTAGGTGTCTGGGTAGATAAAAGGAAGATTGTTCTGTTTTTCTCATGCTTCAAATTTAGTTGTGGCTTTACTGGCTGAGAACCTTGGAAACTTTGATAATTAAACAGATCCCAGTCCTCCATTTCAGTGGGGAGAAATTGTCTAGGATCTGTACGCTTTGACAGTCTCCCTCTGAGCTACATTCATAGAAGATGTATTCAATACAAATTAGACTATGCAGGGAGATGTAAAGAGCCATTAAAACTATGCTGACTCAAAAGTCCATGCTTTTATAACCCAGAAGGTGATGAGATCAAACATTCTTAAAACCAAAGCTTGCTAAACCTTTTAAATGTAATTTCCACATAGGGATTATTGTGGTTCACAGGGGAAAGTGGGGTATGGCAATCATTTCCATATATTCTCAAATGCTTTGACATCACAATAAGGACGGTAGGTAGCAACTATATCCTAGACCTAAAAGTCACATTGTTTTCATCAACGTGACTAAAAGACTCAAGGATGGACTTAAGGATTCTAATTCTGCGTCCACTACCAACTGATGTGACCTTGAGCAAGCTGGTTTATCTCCAAAAAAGGTAAAGACCATAACCTGAAATTGATCTCTGGAACACAGCTTATATTTAAGAATGAATCAGTTTGCAAATTACTCTACCTTAGACAAAAAAATAAATACTAAGTTCTAACAACAGAAATGAGCACAGTTGCATAGTTTCATTAATGAAATGAACAAGCAAACACATTGAGGCATTTACGGCACACGCTATCCGCGTCACAAAAGGAATCTATAAGGCTATGCCTGGAAAGAGAGACTACTGGCTCACCTATCAGAACGGGACTCCACTCCATTCTTTCGTGTTTTAACAATGCACTTTCTGTCATTTTCAGTGTTACTTCTTGGCTACGTATTTGAATATTTTGTAGTCTCCCACAACTCTACTTTGGGCACCTCACCAAAAGAAAGAAAACGAGGTAAAGAAAGCGAGGCACGCTCTTTAAGAAAGACTGTTCATCTACCGTCTAATTTTTAAAAGAACATTTTCCTAAAGCTAAAAAAAGTTCTCAATAAATCTGTGTTTAATTCAAAATAATAAAGGGAAACACCTAGCCCAGTACCTGGAACATAGAAGTAACTTCGTGGTAGCCATGGTCACTATTATTTTAGAAAACAAAGCACAGTGTACGGCTTTGCTTTTTTCAAGGCCAGTCAAGTACACTGCCTAAGATAGTTCTCAAATGCATCTGGGCATGAAAGGAATCTGATGAACATGTTTAAAATATAGATTCTCAGGCCTCACTAAGTCAGATTATCTGGGAATCTAAAACCCCTGATTCTACATTTTAAGAAATCTCCCCAGGTTATTCTGAGGCAGATGGTCCATGGACTCACATAAGGGAAGCACTGCCCTAGATTTTTCATTAAACACCTGAAATTTTAAGAATCCAGTATATGTTATTAGAAAGAAAAAAAATATATACACACACACATATAATCACACAATTTTATGTATATATACATATATGTGTGTGTATGTGTATGTGTATGTATGTATGTGTGTGTGTGTATGTGTGTATGTGTATCTGTGTGTGTGTGTGTATTGTGTGTATGTGTGTGTGTGTGTGTGTATTGTGTGTATGTGTATGTGTGTGTGTGTGCGCGTATTAACAAAGATGCTTTGCTTGACGAAACTTTAGTCAGGCTCCTGAACCTCCTCCTAGGCCCATCTGTGCACTTTCTTATAAAATCCAGTTCTAGCTAAAACTAAGCCAGTTTAGTGAGTTTTCCATCCTCCATATCTTATCACCCTCCATATCTGAGCAGGTTCCTCAGCCTCCACCATCCCCCAGGTGATGTCTGATCCTCTTGGCCTGTCTTCAGCAAGAATCTTGTTAGGTCAATTTAGCCAAAAATCCTCTCACCCCTGATATTTTCTCTTAGTAATTTCCATCCACTGACCCCTACCCTGCTCCTTGGCTATAAATCCCCTTTTGCCCACACTATATTCAGAACTAAGCTTGGTTTTACACTGAGGTCTCTTCTCCTCTATTGGAATAGCCCTGAATAAAATCTGTTTTTACCTCTTTAACTACTGTCCAGCTTTTTCTTTGACATGTACATGTGTATGTATGTGCTTATGTATGTATGCACACATAGAGCCACACTTTTCATTGCCAATGACTGCTTCTCAAGGAGAAAGATCTTTGCCTTATGAGCATTTAAAAAGCACCACCCTGAACTAAAATGAGTGACTGAAGCCAATAAACCTCTTAAACTTATCAGGGAATCATCTACACAAGGGAACTTTTAATCTCAATACTTAAATGCATTCATTGACTTCTATAAGTATGAAAAATAACAGATATAACTCATTTTTGACAACCAGATCTGAAAATTTGCCTTTGTGCTGAAAAAAAAAGAGAAACCTAGAAAATATTATCAAAAAGCGGGAAAGCTTCTGAAATTTCCCAGGATGGGTTGCAAAATCTTTGTGTGCCCCCCTTCGCCCCACTTTACAGCCTTTCCCACTGTGAACATGGTACTCAGGGCTTGACTATATATAAATGTTTAGACCATTTCATTAAAGGATTGGAGGGGAGGCCTGGGTACAAAGGAAAACTGGGAGATCCCCTCTGTGACTGGGGAGGCCACTTGAGTCAGTGGGAAGTTAACTGACTTTCGACTGGGGCTGCGGGTACTTGTTACATCCTAGGGAGAGACATATTTTACTGATGCTGCAGTCTGATCTGTACCTGTATTCTTAAATTTAAATAATTTAGAATAAAAATACTTCTCTTTCATTCTCTCTTTTGATTCACCATCTGCAGGGATGTTCTAATAGGAAAGCTGACCCCTCAAAACTTCAGAGACTTTGGGGCCTGAGGGGATGCTGAAACAATTCCAGCCCACGTAAGTAAGGATACAAACGGTGTTGTTCATTCTCTCTTCCCCTCTCCCTCTCCCCCTCCCTCCCTCCTTCCCTCCCTCCCTCCCTCCCTCCCTCCTTCCCTCCCTCCCTCCCTCTCTTCCAGCCGTAAGAAAAGATGAATGAGCTGGGCCTGCTAACATTTTCCTGGACCCCATAGCTTTAAAGGACGAGCTCCAAGGTCTATGCCTAAGATTAGGATAGAATCGCGGGATACTTATCTCTTTTAAAAATTTGATACGCCAAGGCAATGATAATTGTCAGAATTCATGGGTCTCATCCATTACTGACCAGCTACATTAGGATGATTATAGTTTTATTATAAGTAGCAAATGGACAGAGATTTTCATGTGACTTAGGAAACGACATGATTGTTAGTTAACAATCCACATGGGAAGACAGTTGAACATAATTTTAGACGTGACCCATGATATACTTACAAATGGGTAAAGAAAACATCTCTGGGAGAAGCTTTATGATAAGTGAAGAAAGCAGATACAAAATTGGGTAAAACTATGCTGTTCACCAGTGTCTTCTGAGAAAGTACCTGCTGCAGCATGGTGGCTTGGTACATAGGTGCCACAAAAATTATTTACTAAACAAATAAACAAATGATTTGAGCTATGGAAGATGCATTGGGAAAAAAATACTGGAAGGAAAATGTCCGTGTGTTAACAGTGATTTCCTGTCTCGTTTTTGTATTCTTTGTACAAATTTTCTACAATAAGCATGTATTACTTTTATAATTTGAAAAAATAAATAAAAACAAACAAGGTCTTTTTGTTTTCTAATTCTTCGGTTTTCTCCCATCTGAAAACTTTGAGGTCTGTTTTCCTATAGCTGGCAATTCCTTTTGTATTTTATCCCATGAAGGAATTTTTTTTCCAATATTGAGAGTACAACTCTAGAGAGAAAAAGATACCCTTTAGCTAGAAGAGCTTAAGACCAACTAAGAAAGTTAAGATAGAACGTAACAGAAAACTACAACCGGGCTTGCTAACAACCAAACAGGAGCAAGTAAATAGAACAGGAAAATCTGTCCACAGAGTAGGAAGTGACAGTATTTCATCAGGTTAGTGCGCTCCACTGCTGCCATTTAGTTCATTATCATTGTGGTGTAAAAGCTGGGAGAACGGAAGAAAACTCTGCAGGCTGGCTGAGGTTTTCTGAGTGTTAATTTGTATCCACTCATTCCATCACTCATGTTACTGCCACACGCTTGTCAGTCACAGTGCCTTTGTATGAGGCTGGTTGAGATTCAGATCAAACGTGTGGCAGATAAAAGACTCCTGAAGTTCTTCCAGTCTTAAAAGACTTTGCAGATTGGACTGACTTTTACTTAAGCGAAAGAATCTCATCAACGACAAAACCTAAGGCATTCAACAGCAGAACTCCTGATGAGCTGAAATGCCCTTGGGGAGACCAACGATGGCAGCCTCCGCAGGGCCTGGAGATCAAGACTGTAATGAGTGGTGCTAGGGGGAGAGAATCTTTCATTTTGTGTAATATGCTCTATTTACATTTGTATAGAAAATTTCAAAATCCTTTCAGAGCATTAATCCCTTTGATCTCTGTTACCACCCTTTCAAGTAAATACGGCAGAGTGCATCATCCTCCTTTCACTGACGGATAGATTGAGGATCCCAAAGATGGAGTACCTTATAGACCTTTACACTGTTTTCTGGGAGGAAACTGAAGCAGGCCTGGAACAGGGTTCAGTGCCCTTTCAACATGCCTCACTGCCTTTATATGCCCTGCAGGAATTGAAAGAGTGGAAATGCTCACACCTATGGCACTGAGATACTCTTAACTGTCATTGGCATTAGGTGCACAGTCCCTGGTAATTGATCCAGTTTGATGTGTACACGGGCAAGTAATTTTCTGTTAGACATCATCATTAGCATTCAACAATTAAAATTCTCATCCCTTTAGCCCGGAAAAGCCAACGGAGAAGCTGTTCAGGTAGCTCTGATCCAAATTTCACAGACCCAAGAGGCTTGGTTTTTCCATCGAAGGTACAGTAAAGCATATAAATAATTGGCCCTGGAGCGCCGCTGAATGGCTGACCCTTCTGAGGCTTGCCGGCCACCGTGGGTTGTTCTGTTCAGACTGTCATCTGGCAGCTGCAGCTTTCAAGCAATTACCCATGGCCACTTAGTGACAGCATTAGGAAAGTTAAGTTGGGATAGCTCCCAACTCGTAATTTACCTCTCAGTAAAAATGGAAAGTTAAAAAGAAAACTAGCTTGGCTGCAGCCTCTAAGTGTTTTTGAAAGACCCAGCTGGGGCAGGGGGGTATGAAGGAAGCCATCTGACCAAGAACTTGGATTAGCTGGAGATGTTGGGGGAGGACCTGGAGAGCCCCAGGAGCTCTTTGCAGGGGACAAAGGAGCTACAGGGGTTTTAAGAGGAGGAAGTGGAAAATTTGTGCTTATCCAGAGGGTGCTTCTCTCTTACAGATGCTCAGACTAGACCCTGTGATCTCTGCCTTTTTCAGGCATGTTTTCTTTCCTCTCATTTGATAGTGCATCTTAGACCTGGTGCCATCAATGTAAACATTTAGGACTCTATTTTGTAATGTCGGGGAATTCTTATTGCTACATGTGACCATTTCAGATGCCCTAACTGAAAGAAAGTCAACTTTATCTTAATTTTGAATCCTGTAAGTTGATTATTTGTTTGAAAAATTATTTCGGATTCAAAGAACTTTATGAGAACTATAATCAAAAGAAAAAAAGGAAGTGGGGGGAGAAACCACCCACCATGCTACCACCCTAGCATTCACTTTTCCCCCTATACACTCATTTCAGGGAATTTTTAATTGTATTTTTTTTTAAATTATTTATTTATTTATTTATTTTTGGCTGCCTTGGGTCTGTTGCTGCGTGCGGGCTTTCTCTAGCTGCGAGGAGTGGGGGCTACTCTTCGTTGCGGTGCGTGAGCTTCTCATTATGGTGGCTTCTCTTGTTGTGGAGCGTGGGCTCTAGGCATGTGGGCTTAAGTAAATTGTGGTGTGCGGGCTCAGTAGTTGTGGCTCATGGGCTCTAGAGCACAGGCTCAGTACTTGAGGCGCACGGGCTTAGCCACCCTGAGGCATGTGGGATCTTCCCGGACCAGGGCTCGAACCCGTGTCCCCTGCATTGGCAGGTGGATTCTTAACCACTGTGCCACCAGGGCAATCCCTCAGGGAATTTTTTAAAAAGAAGTTTCCCACTAAAGATGCTGCATATTTCACGGGACAGGGCTTCAGCACAGCAATCAGGATAAAGTGGCAGGCTTAGGGAGGGTGACTATCGTTTTAAACATGAGTGAATTCCAGAACTCTCCCAGAAGTCCTCAGCTGGTTAATGTTTAGCCGCTTCTCCAACCTCCAGCTCTGTAGGTTCTCCCACCTCCCATGGTTCTGTTCCAAGAATTCTTGACATTGGAAATTAGCTCAGCTCCTTAAAATTTAAGCAAGACTTAATTTAAACAAATGGTTCAGTTACCATCTGGGAAAGGCCTGGCAGAGAGGTAGAAAAACCCTCTAAAACGTTTAATCGGTTTTACTCTACATTTTCCTAATATTTTGCGTTGTGTGCCTCTTTCTTGTTAGCTGTTACTAAGTCTTCATTTTCTCCCTGCCCACTTTTCACCTGTTTAACTTGAATTTCTGTGCATCTTCCTTCTCTCTCCAGTTTCCCTCCTTTTGATTTTTTCTTCCTTCCCCTTCTGATGGGCTGCTAATGTAGTGTACAGCACATCCTCATAGGCTTATTAGGAAAGGTTCCTGCAGGAAGTGTTGCTTTTTTGATCATCCTGGGCAGCAACATCTTCATCGGTCGATAGGAGAGGGACAAAAGTGCTAACTCTGGTTATGATTTCATTTCTCATCCTATTTCTAATTTTTAAAAGCTGACAGACACCAAAAGCAAAGGTAACAGAAGCAAAAATAAAACAAGTGGGACTACATCAAACTAAAAAGCTTCTGCAGAGCAAAGAAAATCATCAACAAAATGAAAAGGCAACGTACTAAGCGGGAGAGAATATTTTCAAGTCATGTATCTGATAAGGGGTTAATAGCCAAAATATATTAAGAACTCGTACAACTCAATAGCAGGAAACCGAACAATTGGATTAAAAAATGGGCAGAGGCAAAAAAAAAAAAAAAAAAAAAAAGGGCTTCCCTGGTGGCGCAGTGGTTGAGAGTCCGCCTGCCGATGCAGGGGACACGGGTTCGTGCCCCGGTCCGGGAAGATCCCACAGGCCGCGGAGCGGCTGGGCCCGTGAGCCATGGCCGCAGGCTCAGCGGCCATGG
>NW_021703776.1:31040479-31224673 GCF_005190385.1 Monodon monoceros | reverse complement strand
GTGGGATCTTCCCTGGTGGCGCAGTGGTTGAGAGTCCGCCTGCCGATGCAGGGGACACGGGTTCGTGCCCCGGTCCGGGAAGATCCCACAGGCCGCGGAGCGGCTGGGCCCGTGAGCCATGGCCGCTGAGCCTGCGCGTCCAGAGCCTGTGCTCCGCAAAGGGAGAGGCCACAACAGTGAGAGGCCCGCATACGGCAAAAAATAAAAATAAGAAATAAAAAAATAAATAAAATAAAATAAAAATTGGGCAGAGGATTTGAATAGACATTTTTCCAAAGAAGACATGCAGATGGCCAATAGGTACATGAAGAGGACTCAACTACTCATCTTCAGGGAGATGTAAATCAAAACCGTAATGAGGTATCACCGCACACCTGTCCGAATGACGCGCGGCGAAAAGACAAGAAATGGTGAGTGTTGGGAAGAATATGGAGAAAGGGGAACCCTGTGCTCTGTTGATAGGAACCGTGAATTAGTGCAACCACTAAGGAAGAGTATGGAGGTTCCTCAAAAAATTAAAAATAGAGCTATCATAGGATCCAGCAATCCCACTTCTGGGTATTTATCTGAAGAAAACAACACTAACTGAAAAAGATATCTACACCCACATATTCATCGCAGCATTGTTGACAATAGCCAAGACATAGAAACCACCTAAGCGTCCACCGATGGATGAATAAAGAAATACATACATACAATGGCATATTGTTCAGCCATAAGAATGGGAAATCTTGCCATCTGAAACAACACAGATGGACCTTGAGGGCATTATGCTAAGTAAAATAAGTCAGACAGAGAAAGACAATACCATATGATCTCACTTAGAGCTAGAATCACACACACACACACAGACACACAGACACACACACACACACACACACACACAAAAGAACTCATAGATACAGAGAACAGATTGGTGGCTGCCAGAGAAAGGGATTGGGGTGGGTGAAATAGGTGAAGGGGTCAAAAGGGACAAACTTCCAGTTATAATATAAATAAGTCCCAGGGATGTAATATACAGCATGGTGACTATAGCTAATAATACTGTATACTGTATATTTGAACGTTGCTGAGAGAGTAGCTCTTAAAAGTTCTCATCACAAGAAAAAGAAGTGTGTAATTATGTGTGGTGATAAATGTTAACTAGGCTTGTTGTGGTGATCATCTCGCAATATATACAAATATCGAATCATTATACAGTACACTTGAAACTAATATAATGTTATATGTCAACTATATCTCAACAAAAAATAAATTAAAAGCTGACAAATATCACAAACATCACAAAATCCAGACATAGCATTACATAATTATTAAAATAATAAATATCTATATTATGTATTTTATAGAAATTATATAAATATACATATAAATTATATAATGTATATAACGTACTTATGGAATGTATCTATATAATGTATTAATGTATTGACTGACCAGTCCACCATTATTTTTTCCTACATTTTTGGTTATGAACTTTTTACATAAAAATGATTTTTGTAATATCAAATAGAAGGAAGCAACTCACTATTCTTAATGTCACGTAAGTTTTTTGGATTGTTGTCAAACTTAGGAAAACTACTAAGTTTTTGTTTCAGGAGTAAATCTTAAGATTTCAAGGCATTAATCATTTGAAATACTGTAAATTGAAGTAACTTATGAATCAGTCTGTCATAGATGTCCTTGTAGTGGCCCATTGTGATTTTTAAAAAATTTTTGATCTCTGGCAGGATAAAACCTCCACTTTGACCCAACAGCAATGAGAACTAAATCTTTTACTTACAATACTAAAGTTCTGATGACTGCACAAGTTTTATACAGACTAGCTCCTGGCTGTGTACATTTCAAACCAGTTTCTTCTTCGTTACAGATATTCTTTGGTGTTGCGCAGCCTTGTTTTACAATGCCAGGTGAGGAAGCATGGTAGACCATAGGGATATTCATAAAAGCCCTCCCCACACTGGGACAATTAGCGTGACTTATTTCTACAGGAAAAAAATGGGAACCAAATAAATATATCTCATGAAATCCAAACCAAATGTTTGTGCAATTCAGCTTTCTCTTAGCTGGATCCCCAAAATGATGGTCGCCACCTCTGGTGACACCAGATGTAAAAAGTCATTAGAGGGCAAGCTGAAGAGGAAGAAGTGTATTTAATGGATTACAGTTAAAATACCTTATTATTTCCCGATTTTACAAGAACACTTGACATGTGAACACATTCCTGGTCATGCTCAGGACCTTGCAAGAAGCCATACAAATGATAACTCTGAACCTGCAGCTTTACTTGCTTCACTATGAATCTGCCTCTGCGATAGAATAAATTCAACTTGGGCTTTTTTAGAGATAGAGAAAAGCTTTAAGGACAACAGAAAACTTATTCTGTAATGAGAACTAAATTCAGTTGCTTTTACATATTTCAGCAGACAAAAATCGTAACTTTTGTACAGTGGCTGTCTGTATAGATGCAGCTGAGTAAAATTTCAGACCCGCAGATTATGAGAGGCACACGGTGACAGTGAAGGGAAGTTCCTTGTTGAACCAAGGAACTGGTGAAGCAGAGCAATTGGGAATCACTTCAGTTCAGACCCCAGGCAATTCTGGCCTTGCTTCCGGCCCCCCAGTGTTACCCAAGATATTGAGAGAATCACCATCTCATCTTCGGCAAGCAACTTCTTTCAAAACCAAACCAACCAAACAACAGTGAAAACATCAACCTTTCTTCCTCTTCCATCTCACCCAAAAACCTCATCCTTTCCTTGTCAAATGCTTAACCCAGCTGATAGGAGAAAGGAGAGTTCTTTTTGTTTGTTTGCTGGATTGGAAGGCACCTTAACTTCTGCTTTGGAGTCTATTTTGATTAGACACGCCCCTTTATAATGGGCTCTGATGTCCATCTTCTGGGTCTCCACACTAAGAAACCAGTGAAAACTCTTCCACAGCAGGTTAGGGAACATGGGCTGATCCAAGATGGATCTTCATGATATCAACAGTGGTGGAGGGGGATCTGTGTTCCTTTGCTCAGTGCGTGTGTTCTTTCCTTTTTGAAACTGTGCTCTTTGTAGGTTTTGACCCTAGAGAGTAGAAGGGAGAAGCTCAAAAACCTAGTGATGTGTAGAAGTGAAATATGACTTTGCTGAGCTGTTTTCCTCACAGATATCTCCCACTCTAATTTCCCTAACGAAACAACATCCAAGAATCAAAAACCACAGTTCACAAATTCATTCATAAAAATTCATTCACAAATATTTGTTAAATGCCAGCATTGAAGATGTAGCAGTGCACAGGGCAAAGTTTCTGTCCTCACGCTCATGACATTCTAACGAGTGAGGCCCTAAGCTGGGAATGAGAGAAGCGACAGCTTAGTGGGAAGTAGGGCATGGTGGAAGATGAGGAGGGAGAAGTGCCCTGGGTCACAGCCGCTAGAGCTTCAAGGGCCACAGTTAGGGCTTTGGATTTTACTCTAATCCATTGGAAAGTTTGTGACATCATCTGGTTATTTTAAACGGCCCACTCTGGCTGCTGTACTGAGAATAGACTGTAGGGGGCGCGCAGAGGCAAGGAGCTCTGTTTAGAGGTCGTCGGAATAAGAAGCGAGAGCTGAAGGCGGCTTGGTCTAGGGAGGTCACTGTGAATCCGCTTTTGTACGTCAGTACAAGGAACTGAGAGCTCACTGATACACAGCAATGAGCAATGTTTGACCAAGTCTGGACCCAAAACCCCTGCTGAATTTGCAAAGCCTCCTAGCTACGTTTCCCACAAATTTTCTGCATCTAACTCCAAACTGAAGATTGCAGAACTTGCATATCATCACAGCAGGGGTTAGACTGACAGACCGAGTGCCCACGCTTCCCTTTTTCATTTGTACAAACTGCACAGTGGATGACAAAGTTTTGGGGGCCAGACAGACCCGGGCTGGAGTCCATACTCTGCCAAGGAGAGCAGAGCAACTCTGGGCAAGTTCTTAACCTCAGAGTGTCCATACTCTGCCAAGGAGAGCAGAGCAACTCTGGGCAAGTTCTTAACCTCAGAGTCTCCGTTTCACAGGGTGGAAATGGAGAGACTGTTGCCATCAAGTTGTGGGAAGGACAAATTAGAATTATGTAAGTAAGGGTTTAGCAGAGTGGAGGGCATTTGATAGAAATCGTATCCAAAATATAGCCACATCAGTGTGAAAACGGCCACTTTCTGCACTTTGGAGGTAAAATTTTCTAATTACCTGCTGAAACATCTTTTGGAATAGTACCCAGATTCCTGGCAAGTCTCTAGGAAACTGACTTGATCTGGCTGATTCTCTAAATTAGCGTATTTCCAAGTAGGGACTGCACCGATTGTGACACCAGAGGTGCTTGTTAAAATGCACATTCCTGGGCAGCGTCCCATTAGTTCCAAACAAGAAACTCGACGCCGAGGGCCAGGATCTGCATTTAAGGCTCCTCACCGGTGGTGCTGCCTTTCAAGAACCATCCCCCTGCGAGCTCCAGGTACGTCCGGGGAGAAGGGGCCCCAGGACACACCCCAACGGCCATGGAAGCGTTGGAGCCAGGGCTCCGCCGTGCTTTGCAAAAAAAGCCCCCTCTGCCTTCACCGCGGCGGCCGCAGGAGGCTCCGCCGCCGACGGGAACAATTTTCGTCTGGGGAACATCTCAGTCCTTTTGGTCGTTGCAGTTATTTACCTCTTGGTTTAAGTGTCCCCTCCCGCAGCCCCCGACTCCCACCGCAGGCCAAGCCGGGCAGCGCACGGCCTTCGCGCACCTTGCAGGCTCTCACTTTTCTGACCACAGCGACACCTGCTGAGGCAACGCAGTATGTGCATGCACAACGCGGAGGTGGTGCCTCTGGCTGAGCATCCCGGCGGCCGCGCGCGGGGCAGGGGGACCGCACAGGGCAAGGAACGCAGGCCGGTCGCCTGGCTAAGGATCGTCGGGGCCGCTGCCCGGCGGGTGGGGGGGGCCGTAGGGGAATTTCAGAGTGGGCCCCGCTGGCCCGCGAGATCTTGCTAGAGGACCAAGTGTCTTTTTAGAAAATCGAAGGACCGGCGCCCTCCTGCGCCCGCCAGCCGATTAGCGTTTCCGTTAGAGTGAAATGAGCCTCACAGAAAGGGAAGGATGCGACCCTGTAGTCCAGGATGAAAAAAGATGCTGCAATCCCCTTGCAAGGAAAGTGCGGTTTATCGCAGGGCACCCTGCGATAAATCCCCTGCAACCCCTGCAATCCCCTGCAAGCCATGCCAGTCAGGGCTTGGAGCCACGGCTCCTGCTACCACTCCGCCCTGTTTATGTGGGTCTCTGCGCCTATCTCATCACTATTCCCCAAGCGGTAACTCTGCAGGAGAACCTAAAAAATTAGGTAGAGTGGGAAATGTCCCTGGGAACAATTGAAGGAAGGCAGCAAAAGAGGGGACAGATGTAGAGGAAAGCGAGAGAAATCAAGAGAGCTTTCTTAGAAAGGTTTAATCGGACAGGAGGAGGGCAGAAGTGAATGGGGTCCTAGCCCATGACACTTCCCTCCGCACCTCCCACAGCCACTCCATCTTTCTCCCCTTGCTCCTGAGTGGTGCCTGGAGGCACAGGACTTGACACTCAAGTCTCCCTCACTTGGGTATCGTAGCTTGGGCAGCTGTAACAAATATATTAGTCACTAGGTGACTTAGAAATTTGTATCACAGTTCTGGAGGCTGGGAGGAAAGAGATCAGGGTGCCAGTATGGTTGGGTTCTGGTAAGACCCTCTTCCTGGTTTGCAGCCCAAGGACTTCTTGTAGTGTCCTCACATGGTGGATAGCAGACGGAAGTCGTAAGCTCTGTCCCTACTTAAGAGGGCACTAATCCCATTCACAGGGCTCCACCCTCATGACCTAATTTCATTCCAAAGGCCAAATACTATCACTTTGGGGATTAGGGCTTATGAGATTTTGGGGTGTGGGGGGATGCAGTCCATAAAAAGGGCCCCTCAGGATATCTGGGGGGATCCTGAGATAGAAGTAATTTAGTCTGTCACATTAGATATTATCGCCTTGTGCTCCTTCCACTCTCAGCTCTATGAGATATGAGACTTTGTGTCCCTGTTGTACCCCAGTGCCTGGCATATGGTAGCTGCTTAATGCGTATTTGTTCAATGGACAATTCTAAAACACACTAATTTGGAGTTTACTGTGTGCCAGGCAGTGTTTTAAGATCTTCACCTACAGTAACCCACTAACTCCTCACTACAACTGTAGGAGGTAAGGTTTTCAGATAAGGAAAGCCAGTCATCCCATAATGTACATGGGGTCACACTATGGAGTCCTCACAGCTAACCAGGGCACCACACTGCCTCTTATGAATGAATTCATAAGGTTTTCTGGAAAAAGATACAGGCTTTTGGGCTGCAAAAGGCCTTAGTAACGAGGAGGCCTTCTGACTTAATGTTGGGGAAGAAGTGGAGCTGAGCCCTGGGGTCTCTAGGCTCCTAGACGAATGTCTGGCACCTCACCCACAGTAACCAGCCCCTAGGGGCTCTTTCTCATGCTTCTGGCTATGGCCATGGTTCTCAACTTGGTCTGCACATTGGAGTCACCTGCAAGAGGTTTTTTAAAAAAAACCCAGTGGCTCAGGCCACCCCTTAACACTAACTGAATCAGAATCTTTAAGGTTGAGTCCCAGCCATCATTTCAGTACTTCTGAAAGTTTCCCCGGTGATTCCAACGTGCAGGTAAAGCTGAGGATATGGGGAGTTGGCTGGGAAACAGGAACCTTGTTCTTAAACTGTGGCCATTAATCACCGATTCAGAATCACTGGGTTTGCTTGTCTACAGTATAGATTTCTGGATCCCATCCAGATTTACTGAATCTAAATCTCTTGGAGTGGGTCACAGGATCTGCTCAAAAGAAGAAACAAAACACAAGCTCCCAGAGATTTACATGCACTCTGGAGTATGAGAACTGCTACGGCAGCTGTTTTTAAAGTACGGACCACCAGCAGCAGCAGCATCACCTGGAACCTGTCAGAAATACAAATGCATTGGCTCCACCGCTGACCTCCTGCACCAGAAACTGGGAATGGGGTCCAGCAGTCTGCATTCAATGAGGCTCCAGTCGTCTTGGTGCCCGCCGCAGTTTGCAAACCACTTCTCTGAATAAAGGGCCTCTGGTTCGAATCCCAGCTTGGTCACTCACTAGCCATGTGACCCCGGAAAGCTTATTTAACTCCTCTGTGCTTCAGTTTCTTCATTTGGGGTGTTATTGGTTGAATTATGTTCTCCCAAATGCATATGCTGAGGCCCTCACGCCCAATACCTCAAAATGTGACCTTATTTGGAAATAGAGTCATTGCAGATGTAATTAGTTAAGATGAGGTCCTACTGGAGTAGTGTGGGTTCCTAATCCGATATGACTAGTGTCCTTATAAAATGGGGAAATTTGGAGACAGACAAGCACACAGGGAGAATGTCCCATGAAGAAAGGTGTTATATTGCCACAAGCCAAGGATCTACCAGAAACTAAGAGAGAGAGACCTGGAATACATCTTTCACTAGTACCACAGAGGGAGAAGGGCTCTGCCCACACCTTGATTTGGGACTCTCGGTCCCAAAGAACTGTGAGACAATACATTTCTGTTTAAGCCACTCTGTCTCTGGTGCTTTTTGACGGCAATGCTAGCAAACTAATTTGGGGGCATTTGGGATGAGACACGGAGCACAATGCCTGTACTAGTGGTTTCCCAATAAATGGGAGATTTTGTTATTTAAAAAGAAGGGAGGAAAGTGATTCTGTACACTGTCTCCTTAAGTAGGGGTTAAACCTGAGAATCAAGAAATGAAACAAAGCTGAACATTCCACCCAGTGGACTGAGGCCGGGGTGGGTGGCAGTGGTGGTGTGAGTCAAACCTCCCCGGCCCTGGCTGGAGGCTAACAAGCAGCGGACAGATGGTCACCATTTCTGGTCACTCCCGATCTGGATAAGAACCAAATGAGGGATCCAGAGGCAATGGCGTGTTCAGCTCTGATGTAGCTGTCCTCATCTCTAAAGCTCTCTGTGGAGGCCTCAGCTGCCTTCCATGAATTGTCCCAGCCCTTCCTGGTCAAAAGCATCCCTGTCCCGGGGACCAGAGTCTATTACCAGTCCCCTGATCTAGTCAGATCCTCCAAAACTGTGTGTGTGTGTGTGTGTGTGTGTGTGTGTGTGTGTGTGTGTGTAGTCAGATCCTCCAAAACTGTGTGTGTGTGTGTGTGTGTAGTCAGATCCTCCAAAACTGTGTGTGTGTGTGTGTGTGTGAGAGAGAGAGAGAGAGAGAGAGAGAGAGAGAGAGAGAGAGACAGAGAGAGAGAGAGAGAGAGAGATTGATTCATTGAATCACCTGAAATGAAATGAATATTAGTGAAGCAGAACAAAAGTTCCCTTCATCACTCTCGCAGCATAGTTATGTGGCTGATGGTTAGACAGGGCCCAGCCTCTGTAAACGAGTAACTTCTTTCGCTTCTGTTTGTTCACCAGAGAGCAGGAAGGAGCCAGGCTGCTTCAGACTTCCTTCTGTGCATGTTACCTGAGCAATTGGGGATCCACTTCTTTCCTGCCAGCCCCATTCTACACCATGCCTGGCACTGGAGATTGGAGCCCATTTTGTAAGAGTTTGTCCCAAGGCAGCTGGCAAGCCAGGTTTATCAAGGGAGTGGGGTCTTATGCAATTTCCAAGGTGCTTTCCATTTTAAAGCCTGCACCACTTCTTCCAATTCACCAAGGAGGTAGAGATCATCTGAGGGACGGTGTTCCCCAGTGGCAGCTGCTCAGTGACAAAGGGAATCATCCCAGCAGGCTGGGCTGACTTCCACCACTGCCCTAGGACCTGCGCAATTTCATGGCAACTTGGGGGAGTTAATCAGGCTCAATCATGCCATATCCTCACAAGTGTGACCCTTAGGGCTGCTGTTAGCTGACTTCAGTAGTTAACAGTGAGAGGCCTTCTGTTCCAATAGGAAGCTAGCATTCCAACCAACTGTAGAGTTTAAATTAAAACTACCTACTGACATCACATCCAGTTCTTGAATATCCTCTTTTCCCTCCAGGCAGTAAGGGAAATAAGGGGCACCAGTCTTGAGTTAGTAAGACTCTGCGGTGTGAGCTTGTGCAATTATGCAACCTCTCTGAATTTCAGGGCTCTGGTTTTTCTCCTTTAAAATGGATTTAATAATACCTCTTTGGCTTTTCTCATAAGGCTGTTAAAATTCAAGGAGGTTGTGTATGTAAACAATAAAGAGTGATACATATGTAAGCACTGCACAGTAAGGAAATGGATCATGGCATTGTAAACGTATCCTATCCTGCTTGTTGGGTGGGGTTCATTGACCTGGGTATAATGGCTTTGCTTATGTCTTTAAAGAATGCAGATGAAATTCAACAGTAAAGTAGCAGATTGAATAAGAGCAGACTGAAGAGAACTAACATCTGTGGGCATTATCTCATTTAGTTCACTCAAAAATCAAGTGAAAGAGAAGCTGTAACCGAGTAGAACCCTATGGGGTCTTTCGAGGACAGACCCCCTCAAGTCCTCTGCCTGCCTCTTGTTTGTAGAAAAACTTTAGCCTCCTAGGCCTTCCCGGAGTTCCAAAGAATCTATTTAATTAGAGACATGAGAAGATGCAGAAGCAAAGGGAAACGTCAAGCAAGACAAAATAATGGTAATTTAGCCATTAAACAAAGTCGAGGACCTTTAGTTCCTCCTCAAAGGCTGTAGATAACATTCTGAGCCAAATCCTTTGAGCTGTTTTGCAGCTACTGAAACCCCACCAGGTGGAAGAAGTTAACTGCACGCTGCCCACAAGCACGTAGACCCACCCCAGACCAGCTGGAACCAAAAGGTTGATGTTGTTAACTCCCAATTACCTCACCACGAGCTGATCACGCATTCCCAACTCCCCTCCCTTACCCTGTCTCTAAAAACCTTTCCCTGGGGGCGCAGTGGTTGAGAGTCCGCCCACCGATGCAGGGAACGCGGGTTCGAGCCCCGGTCCGGGAAGATCCCACGCGCCGCGGAGCGGCTGGGCCCGTGAGCCATGGCCGCTGAGCCTGCGCGTCCGGAGCCTGCGCTCCGCAACGGGAGAGGCCACAACAGTGAGGGGCCCGCGTACGGCAAAAAAAAAAAAAAAAAAAACCTTTCCCTGAAAGCCTGAACTCCTTGCTTGGTGCCCTGCGATAAACCGCACTTTCCTTCACCACGACCTGGTGTCAGTAGACTGGCTTTACTTTGCACAGGCCAGTGGACCCATTTGGTTCAGTTACAAAGTAATGAACCAAATGTTAAACCAGAGGTTCCCAAACTTTCTCAGTTCATGGTCCTCCTAGCGTGTCAGCATCCCTAGGAAAGGAAATACCTGTTTCTATTTATTATGTAGTCAGGTTCAAACAATTTAATCCATATTGATAGTCTAACTACTTAGCACCTGTTGGGCCCTGCACATCTTCACAGATTTTAGAATCAGATACAATGGCCAACTCATTTCTCCTTCCACATTCCTTTCATACAGTTCTAGTATTTTATCACAGCTGCAATTTTTGCTTGTCATTAACATGACATCAACAGAAGGCACACAGTGATTTAAGATTGAAAATGAACTGTCTCAAGCTAGTGGTTCACACAGCATTGGACCAATGTTGCTGTGTTTCCCAAGAAATGTCAAAGTATCCCAGAGAACCCCCCGTGAATTCACTAGGGTGCCTCAGTGCACAGGTTGGGAACTAAGGTAAAAAAACTAATGCTCAGAGGTGTGAAGTAACTTCCAGTCAGAGTTTTTCAAATGTTAACATGCACAGGGATCCCCTTGGGGTCTTGTTACACTGTGGGCTCTGATTCAGCAGGTCTGGAATGGGGCCCAAGAGGCAGCTTTTCTAACAAGCTCCTCCTGAGTTTGGAGGATACGGCCAGTTCATAAACCACGCTCTAAGTAGTGAGGCTTTAAGTGAAGCAGCCAGGAGAGGTAGGGCAGTGAACAGTCCACATCTCCAAAGCCCATGCTCTTTCCCACAACCATACTGCTTCTCATATAACTTCTAGAAATTAGAACTTCTAGAAATTCTAGAAATTAGAATTCCAGTTTCTAGCTCTGCCCATAATGAGGCTTGAAAGTTCTCTCTCCCATCCACAAAATAACCAAGAAAGCTGAACAAACCAAAATTCAACAACTCCTCTTACGTCCGTCAGAGAACTGAGGTCACAGGACAAGCCACTGCCCCCAAATCTGGAGAGACCAACAGGCAGACGCAGAGAATCACAACTTACCAGAGCAGAAACGTCCATGGAAACCAGTGCCCGGGAAGGAAAGGCTGAAGTGTATTTGATGACTTGCTGGAGAGTTAAAGCTCCTGGGAGGCACCCACACTTCTGTGTGTTACCTGAAGGAGCCCTGCCAGGCTCTCACGGGGAAGATCAGAGAAAAAGCCCCTCCTACTTCTGAGCAGGGGAGGGGGAAAATAGCCTTTATTAAATACACCTGGAAAATTCCATTCTTCTTAATTAACAACGCCTGCCCTCAAAAGAAACCAATTTACCAGAGCCTAACCTGCTGAGGTTTTACCAGATTCTAACCAACCTGGGGGAATGGAAATACCCAACTCAGCCCTCTCTAGCCTCCCTGTCTTGCCGAAAAGGGAAGCAAACAAGACAAAACTGAGAAGCTCTTGTGAAGGTCACAGCCCGGACCCAGGCTCACTAAAAGGGCTGTGATCTAATCACAGGACCATAGACGCTTTCCCTCCATATCACCTTCCACAGCACTAGGGCTCCCTATAACAACTGGGGGATACACCTGGGAGAACTGTGCCTCTCAGAAGATTTAAGAAGCCTCTGGGGAAATCCAAGGGCAACATGAGAGGTAAAAACAAGGACACTGGAGGAAAGATTAGCCTGTAACACCTACAGCTCCAGCAAACAGAAAACACAGCCCAACCCCAAGCCAGATAAACACAAAGCCTCACACTAATGGCCTGTTTCCTTCAGTTCCTTGTACCCAGTACTTCATGTCCCGGCTCACGACAAAAAAATTATAAGGCACGCTAAAAGGCAAAAACCACAATCTGAAGAGCCTCCAAACCCCGGGCCCATGTTTCATTGTCCCATCAGACTTCACTTACAAAACACAAATTCAAAACTAAAATAATTCAGAACTTCAGGACAGAAACCACAGAGCATTACAGCCCAAGCAGGCCACATGTCTGTGAAGCCAGCCTGCACGTCAATCACAGTCTGGTCAGCAAGTGTGACTCCGGTTATTCACAGCTGAACTCTGTCTCCTTCAGATCCTGCCCGAGAACTAAGTTCTGGAAAGCACGGAGTTTTGAGCAGTTGGTCTTACCGCATCCACTGTGTTTTCCTTCAAATCACAGTACAGGCGGACCTCGGAGCTATGGTGGATTTGGTTCCAGACGATCACCATAGAGTGAATGTCACAACAAAGCAAGTCACAAATTTTTTGATTTCCCAGTGCATATAAAAGTTATGTTCAGTGTGCAATAGCATTACATCTTAAAAAATAATGTACATACCTTAAGTTTGAAATACCTTCATGCTAAAAAATGCTAACCGTCAACCGAGCCTTCAGCAAGGTGTAGCGGCAACATCAAAGATCACTGATCACAGATCATGACAACAAATACAATAATGAAAAAGTCTGAAATATTCTGAGAATTACCAAAATGTGATACAGAAACACAAAATGAGCAAATGCTATTGGAAAAATGGCACTGAGACACTTGCTCCACGCAGGGTTGTCACAAACCTTCAATTTTCTAAAATATCTGTAAAGCACAATAAAGCAAAGTACAATAAAACGAGGTCTGCCTGTACTGTTCCTGGGACCACCTGTAGCTCAGCGGGCCTGTGGTAGCCCGCGTGGTTTCTCACTAGACGCATGCCTTGGCCCTGAGGGCAAACCCTCTGTCCTGCTGCAGGACAGAGCCCCCAGTCCTGTGTATGTATCTGCCATGCTCCATCACACACTGAGGGATGTCTCCTCAGTGCAGGCACGCTTAGCTGTTTTCAGATGGAAACAGTATGTATGAAACGCTGCATGTCATTTGCAGAAGCAATTCAACCGAAAGACACTCTCATAAGATACCTACTTAAAGCAAATCAAAGCTATTCAGTAAGACAAACAGTAAAACACGGGCAACATTATCTCACTGCAAAGAGGACTGCCTCACCAACAGACACTCATGGCCATGAGAACATAAGTAAAAACGCAACAAATCCCTGGTCCCAGTGGGTGTTCTGTCAGCCATCAGAATTTAGGCACCAAACCATAGTTCATGCAGCATGTTAGAAGCAGTGGAGGGTCAACTGAAAAGGGGAATCATCCATGGTTAATGACTAATGCAACAGTAATTGTAACAGGGATAGAAATTGCTATCTACCATCACAAGTGCCTTTTTGAGGGTGGATCCTGGAAAAATGAAAGGCTCTTTCATTCTGCCCAAATGGGTTTGGACTTGCAGAGTTTGGCTTGGAGCTAAACTTTGGTAGTGGGGATGGTAAGGAACTGAAATTGGAAGGATCTGCTTTTCCTCCTAAAAGGAAGGCAGTAGAGGAACTGAGGAAGCTGGAGTTTGCACTATGGAAAAATGGCCAAGTGATTTTTTTTTTTTTAAATAAGGGATGTCTTGAATTCAATGTTAAATTGTATGTGTTGCTATATTAATGGGATGGTACGAAATGCTGATTGAGATCCATTTCTGACTCCTGAGGTTACAAAGTGGTGCTGTGATAACAACGGATACAGGGCACTGTAAACAACCAAGTTCCCAGATTCTCCAGGTCCAAGGGGCTACCAGCATTCATATGGGATCTATGTAGACAATGAGTCAGACCTGCAAGGGGGACCAACTCCTGCCATCAGCAGACACATAAAGGTAAACCAGTGTGCAGTAAAGGGTTAACCTTTTTGCCCAAAGAAAGGCTGGACCCACGTGAGGCTCCTGAGTTAACCTCTGAGCCCGTGGAAGAGCCTGCCTGATCAGTGTCTTTGTTTACCTAGTTGACTTGGACCACAACGAATAGTCTACGCCAACAATGTGATTTATGATGGAGGCCTTGGGCCATATGGTATCAGCTTGACCTCTAAGGGCTGGAGACTGAAGTCAGTCATATGTGTGGTCAGCCATGCTGACATGACTGACCCCCAACTAAAACCTTGGATACCAAGGCCGGGGTGAGCTTCCCCGGTAGCGATAACCTGGGCACGTTGCCGCACATCACTGCTGGGAGAAGTAAGCACTGTTCCATGGCTCCACTGGGAGAGGACCGATGGAAAAATCACACCTGGTCGCTCTTGGACTCTGCCCAACACATCTCTTCCATTTGCTGTAATACCTCATAATGGTGAGTATAATCACTTTTCTGAGCTCTGTGAATCCTTCTAGAGAATCATGGAACTTGAGGGTGGTCTTGGGGATCTCCTGAACTGCAGCCTGTCTCTTCTTCCCCTCACCAGGTAATTGCAGAGAAAATAAAGGGTGGGGGCCACAGAGCATCCCCATCCCCTTCCAGTTCTGCAGGCTCAGATCCCAGGACCCTGCCCTGCCTTGAAAGGGGTGATACTGACAGGAGAGTGGAATTTTAGAAATAAACAGCATGGAATTTTTGTGACCAGGAGAAGACTGTTAGAATAACAAAGTGATTGGAAAGTAAGAGTCAGCCTGAGATGTGGAGGGAGCCTGCCTGATGCTTTAACAGAGGCCAGTGGGAGGACTTGTTGAAAAAAAGGTTCCTATTGATACCGTACCATTTGAGATGCCTCAGTGAAGCTGGCCTTCACACAAATGTTCTTTCTGCATAGGGCAGTCATTTCCAACCCAGACTGCACTTAGAATAAGGCCCTAAGGCATGTGGGCCTTATCTGCAGGGATTCTATTTTAATTAGGGTGGTCTAGAGGGTTGCCATTACTAATTTTTTTAAAATTAGCTTTATTGAGAAATAATTTACAAAGTATAAAATAACCAGTTTTAAATGTACAATTTGTTGAGCTCTGAGAAACGTACATACTAAAAACACTATTTCCATCTCCCCAAAATGTTCCTGTCTAGGCTGTTTAGGCTGCTATAACAAAATACCACAGAGTGGGGAGCTTGTAAAGAACATACACTGATTCCTCCCAGTTTTGGAGGCTGGGAAGTCCAAGATCAAAGTGCCAGTAGGGTCAAGTTCTAGCAAAGGCCTGCTTCCTGGTTCATAGCTGGTACCTTCTCTCTGTAACCTCACACAGTGGAAGGGGCTAGGGATCTCTCTGGAGCCTCTTTCATAAAGCGTGAATCCCATTCATACGGGCTCTGCCCTCGTGTCCTAATCACCTCCCAAGGGCCCCACCTCCTAAGACCATCAACTTTGGGAGTTAGGATTCAACATATGAATCTGGGGTGGTGGAGGCCACATTCAGACCACAGGAGTTTTCTTGTGCATCTGTACCTTCGATACATTCCTCTAATCCCTGGCCCCTAACAGTGATCTAATTTCTGTCTTTATAACTGTACCTTTTCTAGAATGTATATAAATTATATCGTATGTAGTCATTAGGTCTAATGTCTTTCACTTAGCATTATGTTTTGAGATTCATCCACATTGCGCTTATCAGTAGTTTGTCATTTTTTTATTGCTGAATGATTTCCAATCTCTGTATATACTGTAATTTGTTTATCCATTTACCAGTTGGTAAATATTTGGGCGGCTTCAATTTTTGGCTCTTATGCCTAAGTCATCTACAAACATTTAAGGACAAATCTTTGTCTTGACATAGCTATTTCTCTTAAGTAAGTATCTATGAGTGGCAGCGCTGAATCGAATGGTAAGGATCTGTTGCCAAACTGTTCTCCAAACTGGCTGTACCATGTTGCATTCCCACCAGCAATGTAAGGGAGTTCCAGTTACTCCACATCCTTGCCAGCACTGGTTTTATCTTATAGGTCCTCTTCTATCAGAGTTTGATGATTCTTCGTTTTACACTTTCCCTGTTTAACCTCCTGTGTGGTTTTCAGCTCCAGATTGGATGCAGGCAAATTGATACAGATTTTAAACCATAAATTCAATTTCTTCAGTTGATATAGGACTATCATGTTATCTATTTTTTTTTTAAGTCTTTACTGAATTTGTTACAATACTGCTTCTGTTTTATGTTTTGGTTTTTTGGCTGTGAGGCATGTTGTATATTGCTCCCCGACAAAGGATCGAACCTGCACCCCTTTTATCGGAAGGCGAAGTCTCAACCGCTGGACCGCCACGGAAGTCCCTTATCTACGTCTTCGTGAGTAAGCCTTGTTAGTTTATGTTTTTAAAGGTATTTGTTGGGGAGTGACATCATCAAAATGGCAGAATAGAAGTTTTCTACTATATTCCCCCCAAAGAACACCAATCTGACAATCATTCACGTATCAGAGAGACTTTGTGGAAGTCCAGGAATCCAGCAGAGAAGTTCCAGCGCATCACTGGAGGAAAAACAAAAATTCCGAGATTGGACACATCAAAGAGGGTAAGAGGAACAGCTGGCTTGACCTACAACATGCCTCCCCCGGGTAGCTGAGCTCAGGGGCCAGAGAGCCTTTCTCTGCCTGTGATTTCTCCTGTGGGAGAAAGTGAGTGTGTGAGTGAGCGCCTGGATCCCCCAGCTGTGTGGACGCTGCCAGAGAGGCTCATTTCATCCAGAGCTCTAAGTCAGGAGCTGCACACATGGACAAACCTTTAGCTAGACTAACTAAAAAAAAAAAGAGGAGACTCAAATAAAATCTGAAACAAAAGAGGAGATATTACCACTAACTCGCCACAGAAATACAAAGGATCATAAGAGAGAATGACGAATAATTACATGCCAGCAAATTAGATAACCTAGAAGAAATGGGTCAATTCCTAGAAATTTACAACCTACAAAGACTGAATTGCGAAGGGATAGAAAATATGAACAGACCAATAATGAGTAATTGAATCAGTAATCAAAAACCTCCCAACAAAGAAAAGTCCAGGATGAGATGATTTCACGAGTGAATTCTACCAAATGTTTAAAGAAGAATTAACACCAGTCCTTCTCAGACCCTTCCAAAAGACTGAAAAAGAGCGAACACTCCCAGGTTCGTTTTACGAGGCCAGTATTACTCTGGCCAGACAAGGACACTATAAGTTAAGAAAACTACAGGCCAATATGCCTGATGAATATAGATGCAAAAATTTCACTAGCATATGAGCAAACCTAATTCAAAAGCACATTAAAAGGATCATATACCCTGATCAAGGGGGATCTATCCCTGGGATGCAAGGATGCTTCAACATCTGGAAGACAGCAGATGTGATACACCACGTTAATATACACATAGACCAAAGCCACTGTCAAAGTACTGTAAGAGCTTGCTGAAGTTGCAATGGAAATACAAAAGATGGGCACATGGTCCAAGTGGACAGAGAGGGAGGGAGCAAAGTGAGGGATCAGATCAGATATAGATTGCCAGAGAAAGTGCAATCTAAGAAGAAATGTAAAGGATGGGTACAGACCAGATAGATGAAGAGAAATAAAAGAATCTTCTATGCCAATAAATAGTTCTCAATCCTGGCAGTATGTTTTATTTTTTTAAAAATAATGTATGTAATTTTGAGGTGAGTGAAGAATCTATTCCAGGCCTCTCTCCTCGGCTTGTAAATGGCTGTTTTCTCCCCGTGTCTTCACACCATCTTCCCTCTATGAATCGAGGTGCATAAAAAATGAGATGAGACTTGTCCCAATTTCCCCTTCTTATAAGGGTATAAGTCATATGGAGTTAGGGGCCCCATCCTGCTACAATATGACCTCGTCTTAATGAATTACATCTTCAATGACCCTATTTCCAAATAAGATCACATTCTGAGGTACTGACGGTTAGGACTTCAACATATGCATTTGTGGAGGTAACAGTCCAACCCATAAAATGTGTATGGTAGCAATTATCAATTTACAACTTCATGTCTTTGAGAAGAAAATCTCCCAAATCCTAGCTTTAGGAAGCAGATGACATTACCCCAGTGGTTGCTGGACAGTGTGCTACCACATTCTGTACAACGGGATGCACAACTGAGCCTCCTCTGATGCCTTTCTCTGCCTTTCCCTGAAGATGTACCCACTCTGGTGACATGGCAGATGAAGTGCTCAGTTGAGTGAATCTCAAGTTGCAGAAAAGAACAGGTGATGGTCTGTATGAAGTTATCTCAAATTGGCTACAAAGAAAGACTGGTCACTTACCAAATGCTGGATAACTCTGCCTTGTAGATACAGAAGGAATCCCAGTGGAGAAGAAAGCAAGAAATACTGAGAGAATATGGCAAAACTGATTTTTTAAAAGTATTTTAAAACTTTCCCTCCTAAACTGGTGTCCGCTTATACCCCCATTCACTGTACTGCCGCGGGCACAAAAATATTGAACACTACTGCTGCATTAAATGACCTGTTAGATGAAAAGATTAAACGGTTGGCTCTTAGGTGATTTGGGGGCACTGCTGGGCTCTCATCGTGGTGTTGAGGTCTTGCTTTGGCTGCCTGCCAATCAGACAGCCTCAAAACCCAGCATCCAGGGCAGTTTGGAGATGCTTACTCAAGAGGGATTGGGTCTGATCTGGGACGCTGAGAGAAAGTTTTACAGATTAATTTATTTCCTTAGGGCAGAAGAGGCTCGGCTGCCTTGCAAGCATGCGGACCACTAGATGGCGCTCCACGCTCATACTGAATCTGCCAGAATTCAGCATCTCCAGAGTCTGGCGGGCTTCCAGTACTGGCTTATCCTTTGGGCACCACAGGCACAGGGCCTAAGGCCCACGATACCTTTAGAAACCCATGGAAGTATTTTAATTTCTTCTAAAATCATGAGACAACAAGGAATAGAATACTCCCTGACTATATTCAACTGTATACAGTGCAATTGTTAAATATACTTTCATATATATAAATACATATATATACACATATATATTATTATTTCTAATGCAGGAAGGGGCTCATGAAGACAAAGTGTCTAGGGCCCACAAAAGTCATAGTATGGCCCTGTTTCCCTGCATCACATCTGGAGTATTGATCAAAAATATCACTGAAGGCTTCCCTGGTGGCGCAGCGGTTGGGAGTCCGCCTGCTGATGCAGGGGCCACGGGTTAGTGCCCCGGTCCGGGAGGATCCCGCATGCCGGGGAGCGGCTAGGCCCGTGAGCCACGGCCGCTGAGCCTGCGCGTCCGGAGCCTGTGCTCTGCAACGGGAGAGGCCACAGCAGTGAGTGGCCCGCGTACCGCAAAAAAAAAAAAAAAAAGTCACTGGAATTGAATGTAGTTCCAGGGCACACCTCTCCTTGTGGACGTATTTCAAGATGCATGCATTCATAAACTTATTTAACTCAACAGATTTGTTCTCAGTCACATGTCCTCTTGATTTTACCTCCTAAATCCCTCCCCAATCTACCTTCCCTGCATACCTATGCTGCCACCTTAGTCCGGGGCACTGGAACCTTCTCTTGGACTTTACAGCTTCCTACTGGCCTCTCTGCCTCCAGGCCCTTCTCTAAGCAGCCAGGGTCATTTCCTCAAAATCAAATCTGATCATGTCAGGTTTTCTGCTCTCATCTAAAACCTGCCATGACTCTCCACCGCCTACAGTAGTGGTCTCTCAAACAGGGTATGTGTACTAGAGGAAGCAGACAAGACAACTTGTAGGCGCACAGAGAGAAAACAGAACTTCTACTTATATTTACCTTTTATCTGCTTCTTTAAACATTTCTGTTTTTTTGTACGCTTTATTTACACAACACATGCGCATTACTTATACATAAGTATACATGTATTAAGAAAGGTGTCGGTTTTCAACCTTTTTTTCCACCAGAAGGATGCATCATTGAAAGTGTTCGGAAACTTTCAAAATGATGTCCAAGCCTTTTCGAATTGCACACAGGGCCTTTTCGAGATGAATCAGACCGACCTTTAGGATCTTCTCTGCTTGCTCTAGTCACACAGAACACCCCTTAAGCGCTCAAAGCTCTTAAGCTTTCCTGCATTTACAAACATTTCAAGCATAGGCTGCACCTCCCTAGTCAGCATCCTCATCGGAGCAAGTCCACCTCCCCCCTCAGCAGCCAGCCCCTGGCTCCTGCCCTCTGCGGCCGCCTCTCCTGGCTCCTCTCAGCAGCCCTGCTCTGCCTTGTGCCGCCTTAACCATAGCCTATTTATTTGTTTATGTTTTCTTTTTCCTTTCTTTATCTTGTGATGAGTTATGTGGGTGGGTGTCTGGCTGTGTGCGCATGTATCCACAAAAGGGTTGTGTTGATAAAGCAGCTATTAGATGCTGGGCACTGGGCTAGGCCCCACCTAGGTGTCATTTCAATTCATCTCTCATGTAGGTGACCAGCTTATCCCAGTTTGCCTGGAACTTTCTAGGTTTTAGCTCTGAAAGTCCTGTGTCCTAGGAAACTCCTGTCTCAGGGCAAACGGGGACGGTTGGTCACCCTATACAATAATCCCAATATACCAGGGAGAAAACTAAGGCTCAGAGAAGTTATCAAAACTTGGCTAAGCTCACAAAGCTAATTAGCACTGGGACCTGGCTGTGTACCTCAGAAAGTCAGCACTCTTTCCACCATAGCATGTTGCCTCTTCATGGGCAGGGACCGTGTCTTATTCAACTTTGCGTCTTCATGCCTGTCATGATTCCTGCATATATTAAATAGTTGATGGATGAGTGAATGAATGAATGAATGAGTGAACTCTCCAACAGAGAATCAAAACAGCTGTTACCTGGTGACATAGTGAACTAACCAAGCAGTGTCTCCTCCCTCTCTATGATTCTACGTCATCTCAGAATGTAAGAGAATTGGGCTCAGAGAGCATAAATGACTTGCCCAAGGTCACAGCTCCTGGAAGAATGCGGGGCAGGGAGCAGAACTCAGGTTTCCTGACTCACACTCCAGGGATCTTTCTACTGGAACACTGAATGAAATAAACCAAAGGGCAGAGGAAATAGTGGGAGAAAACTGGGCTTATTTTTTAACATCTAACTGAAGACGCTAAGCAGCTCTGAATTGCCAGAATTTGCATCATTTAAAAAACCCCTAAGAGTGGGAACTTTTCTTAAAAGAAAAGAAACATAACCCTGTCAAAAAAGAGTGCCTCCAAACGAACTTATCTACGAAACAGAAACAGACTCACAGATACAGAGAACAGACTTGTGGTTGCCGTGGGGGAGGGGCAGTGGGGGAGGCATGGATTGGGAGTTTGGGATTAGCAGATGCAAACTATTACATATAGAATGGATAAACAACAAGGTCCTACTGTATAGCGCAGGGACCTATATTCAATATCTTGTGATAAACCCTAATGGAAAAGAAAGAATATATATATGTATAACTGAACCACTTTGCTGTAAAGCAGAAATTAACACAACGTTGTAAATCAACTATACTTCAATAAAATAAAGTTAAAAACAAACAAGAAGAGTGCCTCCACGTTGGGAGGGCTGAGTACCAGAGCATGAAATACAGGAAGTGCCGTATTTGTCGTCCAGAGGGAGCCTTTGTTCTTGTCAGTCCTCCCCACTGTGACCCAGAACGAGTCAAGCCTTGGGTCCACAACAACCTGGCATCTCCAAAGTGGAAGGGCTATTTGGAGAACCAGTGGCCAGGCTCTGCCAGCCAGAGAAGGGGCAATGCCCCACACCCACCTCCTGCACCACTCTGAAATGCCCATTTATCTCCACGCTTATGGGCGTCTTTTGGCTTCCAGGCTGTGTTTGTGCTTTGTCCCTGGCCTTTATTGACCTCTTTGATTCTGTGGGGAAGCTCGGCCCCGGGCAAACGGGAATTTCAATGCACAATGGAAAACACAGGGTTCCTCTAGGGCCGCTGGCTGATCCCAGCCTCTTGACCCTGTCCTTTCCAGAGAAGTTGTGGTCCCAACCCTGCCTGTGCCAAAAAATAAAAGGAGCCCAGTGGCGACCACTGGGGCCAATGCAGTGACTGAGGGGACTTGCCCTTCTGTTCCTTCTGGGTGTGCCCTTAAGGCTCTTTCCTGGGAAAGAAGGGGAGGGAAGGAAATGAAGCTTTGTCTTTGCTTTCTGTCCCCCCCCGACCCCAAACTGGGGTGGCAGGCTGCCCACTGAAGCCACACCTGGTAATGTTCCAGCTGCATATATACGGCTGGGGAAGCAGGGTTGAGAGAGTGAGGGAAATGCTTAGCCCTCGTGGCATCTGGGAGTGGTCAAAGTTTAGCCCTGGCAGGATTGTTGGGGTGACGATGCGGGGGTGAAGGCTGAGCAGAGGACAAGGATTCTCAGTTCCCCTATCAGCGACAGTGTCGTTGCTGAGCAGGGCTCAGCTAATGCCTCCCCTGGTCTCCGCTGAACTGTGGACAGTGTTCAGAGCCTCGAGGAAGAATGTGACAATGGTGGCCCGGGGCCCCTGGACTGACTGCTGCTGGCGCAGACCTCAGGCCTGGCTTACCTGGAACCTGCTCTGGGACAGGGGACTTGGATTTACCCTGCAATAAGCATTCAGGAATGTGCTGGAATCACTACCAGCTCCACGGACAGGCAAACACCACAACACTGGGAGGGGCCAAAACGACCTCGCTGCGGCTCCCCCTCCTTTCAGGTCTTCTCAGCAAGGCTGTGTTAGTGTCCTGGTGTAGCTATGACACAGTCCCACAAACTGGGTGCCTAAAACAACAGAAGTGTGTTGTCTCTAGGTTCTGGAGGCTGCAAGGTGTTGGCAGCGCTGGTTCCTTCTGAGGGCTCTGAGGGAAGGGTCTGTTCCAGGCCTCTCCCTTGCCTTGGAGATGGCGTTCTCCCTGCGTGCATCTCCAAATTCAACATTCTTATAAGGACACCGGTCCAACCTGATGGCTCACACCCAAAGGACTTCATTTTAACTTGATGACCTCTGTAAAGACCCTGTCCCCAAATAAAGGCACACTCTGAGATCCTGGGGGTTAGGACCTTAACCCATGAGCTTTGAGGGGACCCGATTCAACCCGTAACAAAGGCCTTTCCTGGCTACCCTGTCGAACGTTTCCCCCCTCTTCCTGGCACTCTGCAATCCTCTTCCCTGCTTTAGCTGTTTTTCTTTAGGAACTTCTTATCATCTGATGTACTAGTACATATTTTCCTTATCTGTCTTATTGTCTCTCTCTAACTGGATCGAAACTCCATGAAGGCAGGGATCTTTGTTATGTTTGTGGCTGTTTTCCCATCACCTAGAGTACCTGGCACATAGTAGGTGCTCAAAAAATACACATTAGATGGAGTCGATGAAGTTTGTGGCAGATTAACAGGTTACTAATGAACGAGAGGGGGCGGGCTTGCTGGTTGATTTAAAGGAAGTTAAACATTGGCAAGTGTAACCTCAGGCACAGGGTGAGCTGTCCCTTCTTCTGTTGGCCTCCCCTGCTTTTCTGCCTTACAAAGGGGACTTCATCTCCAGCCAGGGCTCAGAGTCTAGGCTCAGCCCTTTCGTGCTCACACCAACTGACTAAACGAAACCAGAGAAAGTTGTCCCAACTGCAGAGGGCACAAGTACAGAACAGTAAGCACTGGTCCTTCTCAGTTTCATGTCAGAATTAGGATGCTTCTGTGTTGCTGCCAGGACACCTGAAGCTTGTGAGGGGAGCTGCTGTCCTGGAGTTCCCGGGCCTGGGGTCCGAGCAGAGGGACAACAGGGAAAGGGGTGGAGTGGGACCAAGGAAGAGCCCTTCCGGGAGCTTCATGGAGCCCGCAGAGAGGTCGTGGCCCTTGATCCGATGTGCACAGGCTCCAGGTCTGCTCAGCCTTTCTTCTTCCTGGGTCAATATGTTAATGACAATGTTAAGACTAACAACACCATTACCCCAGTTGTGCATGCTGTGTCAGACATCTTCCTACAGATCAATCGGCAAACATTCAGGGAGTCACTGCTTTGTCCCAGTGTTGAGCAAAGCATGTGGGGATTCAGAAGGCAACCTCACGTTTGTATCTCACTTCAGTGCGTACAGAGGACGCTCACACGCATTGTCTGTTTCATTCGCACAGCTGCCTGGCGGCAAAGATGTTGCTCATCATCTTGTGGGACAATCGAGAGAACTGAGGATGAGAAGTTATGGGCCCACAGCAGAGGAGAAACGTGGGTGCAAATCTTCTGGCATGCATCCAGGATTCATCCTCATCACAGTTATCATAGAGCGTTTTCATTGAGTGTCTACTACGTACCAAGCATTATACTAAGGGCGTTACGTCCATTTCCTCATACAACCTTGTAAGGGAGGAGGCATATGAACCCCCATTTTCTGAGGTGCAGAAACAGCAGCTAAGATCAAGGTGGAAACTTTCACCAGTTCTCCCCACTCTAAAATGCCTGAGCCTGATTTGAACCTGGCAGTCTGGCCTCAGAGGCTACACTGTTAACCCTTTTCCTCACCCTCGAGGCAGCCCATGTAGGATGGGTGGACAGATGCTGCATTATGGGACCTGCTGTAGGAATTCAGACAGGGATAAGGGGGTTCAGCGGGGGACGGGGTCCTCCAGGAGGGCTTGGGAGTGCACGCGCCTTCCTTGGGGGGTAGGGAAGGGGGGTGGAAGAGAGAAGAGCCTGGCCAGACTTGAGTGCCGGGTCCAGGCTGGGTGCCTGGGAGAGAAGGCAGGGTGAGGCCATGTTGTGGGAGCCCGGAACACAGTGACAGCAGAAAGGACGAAGTTCGCCTTTGCTGTGGACCTTCCTTACCCCTCGGGAGGTGGTGGCCAGCTTAGTGCTCGGTAGCAGGCCCTGCTGCGTTGACTCCAGGGCTTTATTTGGCTGTTTACTGCAGGCCTTGATCTCTGATAGGACTGTGGAGTCAGCACCAGGCACAGGACGGGGGAAGGGGCGAGGCGTTCCTTTCCGCCCTCGTCCCACTGCCTTTCCCTTCCAGCTGGGGCCCAGCCCAGGTCAACGGAATACAAAGGATCATGAACAGTCCTTTCTTCCCACATCAGCCAAGTCACTTCCTGAAACAAAACAAAACCGATTATCTCTAGCAATCGCAGATCTGAACCAGTTTTCTTAACAGCCAGGGGCTGGAAGGGATCTTAAAGGTCTTTTCTCAGAGCCTCCATCTGATGATCGAATTGCTAGTTGGTTTTAGGTCTGTCTGCACAGCTCTGGTAGGAAAGAGCTCATGATTCTCAAGGCAATTCTGGTGATCTGGGCAAAGCCAGTCAGAGCCCCTGCCCCAACCCCAGCCAGCTCTGAATACTTCCCAGCCTGGCTTCAAGATTTCACAGCTGAAAAGGAGCAAATAAGTCTCACATACACTGATTTATTTAGCAAACGTTTGGTGCATTTTTTTTTTTTTTTTTTTTTTGGCCACTGCCACGCAGCATGCGGGATCCTTAGCCCCCCAAGCAGGGATTGAACCCATGCCCTCTGCAGTGGAAGTGTGGAGTCTTAACCACTGGACCGCCAGGGAAGTCCCAGGTGCATGTTATTTTCAGCTGGCATTCTTACTGGTATGAATCAATGAATCTCCCCGAGTAGAAGAGCAGTTTCAAGGGGATGCCAAGTTATTCGTCTTCTGGAGGCATCTTCCCAATCTCTTTGGCCCTGGACAGGTAAGTAGAGGCCAGAATGTGAACTTGCATACTATTGAGGTTTAGTTCTATAGCTTGGAAGGTGCTGCTGAAGGATTCTGAGCTATAGGACAGACACGATCAGATCTGTATTTTAGAAAAAAAAAAAAAATTGACGGGGGAAATTTAGACTAAAGGGAGGAAGCCTAGGTAGACAGTTGCTGTAATGATTAAGTAATGGATAGTGAAGGCCTGAACTCATGCAGGGAAAGTGGGGACAGAGCAGCTGGTGGAGAACTTGATGAGCAAGGGGTGCTGGACGTGAGGAATCAAGATAGTTCGTTCCCATGGTTTGAACTTGGCCGTCACTGGCCATACAAAGGTTTCCCAGGAGAAAGGGATTTACCTGTTACGAGACACCGAAGAGCCACCGTTGCTGTAGAACTTGGGAAAGATCTTGCCACTGTCTTAATTCTCGCATGTGGGCTCACTGGTTTTGAGCCTTCAATCTCTCTGCTGCATTGTTTTGTTTGTTGTTGGTTTTTTTTTTTTTTTGGTCGGGACTCTCAAGACCGAGGTGACCACTGCACGGATTTTCTCAGAATGTAACTATTTTCACTCAAGTTCTAACTAGAGATTATAGCCTCTAACCCTCTAACCACACACAGACAACTTGGGAACCTCTAAACTTCTCAGAGGAGGAAAGGGGCCTTCGGGAGAGGCGGGCTCAATACCACTTCCCAGGGTTGCATCTCAGGCGAGTAAGGCTCCACGGTGGGGTCTGCCTTAGGGTCTTCTCTATTAAGGCGCACCTGCTGCCTTCAGAAGCAGGGATGCTTTACTGAAGGACATCAGCAAGTCTAAAGCTTTAGGACTTTCATTCCTCTAAAGTCGTAAACGGAAAACAAATACACAAGTGGCTCATTGTGGATCCAGAAGACTTCGAAGAGCTGGACCAGACCTGGAGCTCTCATCCTCTGAAATCCGATTTTGTAGCTAGTGCACCAGGACCAGAAAGTTCATTTTGAGGTTTGCTAGAACAAGAACCAGCTTCTGAGTCTGCAGGAGCCTTCATCTTCCCAGTACGGGCAATCCCAGCAAAGAAAATCTCCGAGAATCCTGAGCAATGGTGATTTCCCTTTCCCCTCCGATTCCCTTCTGAAGCTGGAGCCTAGGGCTTCCATCCTCCCCTCATCTCCTGCGTTGCTCCAGATCCAGACCTGAGCCCACAGATGTAGTGATGATGGGTCAGAACGAAGCATCCAAGCTCAGTGGTCCTCCTCTCTCTGCTCCCCAGGGTCTGAGAGCCCATTCCCCCACTTTGCCATCTCTTCCCATTTTCCCCTGTTACAGAGAGTACCCCTTCCTAGTGATCAAGAACCCAAGAGAATCATCTGGTCTTTACCTTTTCCTACATAAACACTAGCCCTTTGCATGGATAGAGGACAGCCGGTGGTTTTATCCATCAGGTAATGTGCAAAGTCAGTACTATCACCCCAACATGGACTGAGGGAAAGGGCCGTTTATCAAGAAAGCAGTGTCCTGGAGACTGTATTAGTCAGCTTCGGTGAAATTCCACCCGGGTAGTCACCTACCCCCGCCCTGCCACCCAAGTGCAGCGGCTTCTAATGGTGATGTTTTATTTCTCACTCAAGTGACACATCCTTCACAAGCTGGAGAGTCCAGTGGATGGAGACACCTTTACTTGGACACTGCGGGTCTCCTAGCAGAGGAGACATGGCAGCCACAGGTTACCTCAAAGCTTCGGTCTCCAAGCCACACGGGTTGCTTTTCACTGGACAGAGGAAGACATTTAGCCGGTTCTCAGCTCAACATGGTAAACGACATAATCCTCTTGCAGGGGGAGGGGTCAGCACCTGCCAAAGGCCAAGCTTGACATCAATGGGCAGAATGTATAATTCTTCCGGAGGGAGGGGGAGAGAAGAGTCTGAAGGATAAGTCTACCCCAGTGTATACGACCCTCATCTTTCCATTCCAGTAGAGCATCATTACCACCCCTTTGCTTCATCGTCCCACCCGTAGCTTTTGTCCTGCTGCTATTCCAGGCCTAGGGCATCACCACCAGGGCTTGGAGCTTGCCTCAGTGTCTGGGCTGGTAAGGAAGGGAGAGTACGTGGTCCCACTTGAGTGGGGTGAGGTAATGACAGGGGTTGTTGGAGTCTCCACGTCCCAGAATACGATGCGATTTCCAGGGTCTTTAGGTTCTACAATAACTCAATGGCAGCACAAGTGATTTAGGCTTCCATGGGTCGCCTGAGAATCTCTTCACCTACTTGTAGCGCTGTCAGCAAGTAAATGATTTCTGAGTTCCACACATCTGAGCGTAATATGCTGCTGGAACACAGGCTACAGAGCCCCCAGACATCACAAAGCAAGAAGCTCTGAGGCATGAATAGTATCTTTAACATCATCTTATATTTGGAAAAGAAGTTTTTTAAAAAAAACACTTGAAAATACAAGATAAGGTAACAGTGACTTATATGTAAGTTTTCACCTTATATTGCTTGGCCATTTTTACATATAAATTATTGCTTACTAGCTTTGATAAATACACAGCACAGTCATATATACAGAAGCAGAAAGCATGAAATATGAGAAAGAAAATACTGTTAATGGCAATTCTGGTAATTCCACAAATGTTTCATATTTACCAGCTCTTCTAATGGTGGAAAACTACAAAGTGTAGTCCCTGAGAAGTTAGGTAGATGCCCTGATTGTGGGTTTTCTATCTTCTGTTAATGCAAGCTGATAATGTCACAGCGGTCCTAATTAATGATACATTAAAAGGCAAGAGTCCTTGCTTTTGGTCATCGATTTCATCCTAGTATTTGATGACAGTGTAATACGAATAAATAGGCTATGCAAATAAATATTACTCTGCTAAAAAATGTTTAGTATATACAGCTTTGCTTTATATAGTACATTTTCATCTAACTTTTTGGCAATTTTTAAAAACTTTTTTCCAGCACTAGTTTTAAGCACAATGGCTCACTCGTTAATAAGCAGGCTGAAAATTTAAGGACATGTCTTTGAAGCATTTAAAAGAAATGCTATCCATGTTAGATCACCAGAGTGGACCTGGTCTTCTCCATTTTAATGTTTTTGCCTAGTTTCTGAGAAGCTCAGATTAGCTGTGCCATCTAGGGACACTTGGAATCTGTGGTGTGTGTGATGGCTGCAACAAAACCACTGGGCAGGGATCGGGGCAGCATTGGAAGCCCAGCTCCAGGTATCAAACATCACCAGCACCTTCTCTTTGATGCCACTGTGTCTCCCTACTTGGAGGTGGGTATGCATTAGTGCAACATCCCCCTACAAGCTGGGAGGTATGGGTTTTTACTTTGTCCCTATGCTTCTGAATTTAAGGTATTCTCCACCCAACTTGCTTGTGGACAGGGGTCTAGGAAAATGAATTTATTCTAAAGAGATACTAGAATAAAGTGAACGCAGGCCATAATATGTATCACTACAACCATCTGGCAATTATACAGGTTATAACTAAGAGTGAAGTTATTATAAAACACTGTAGTCTTTGGAGCATCTGCAAATGTGTATGGAAAAATTTAAAAAATTCTTTTGAGTGGTTGTGATTTTGCCGATAGGAACTTGCCCTGTGCTAACTTCTAAGCAGGGCTGGTTTGCTGACAAATCCAAAGACCCATAGGACTGTCTGAAAATTGTGCCATAGCAAAAAGAACCCCCTTAGAAGTGCCCACACACCCGTCGCTGGTGAAGGTCTCAGATGATAGGAGATTTTTCAGAGTGAATAGAGATTTCGTGTGATTGTGAAAATCTAACAGAGTTAGAAAAGAGCTTACAGGTCCTCCTGGCCACCCTTCTGGCCAGAACAAAACCTATTCCGAAGAGGCCTTGGCAGATATATGCAGAGGGAATATGACCCATCCCTATTAACAGGGACCCTGCTTAAGTCCCCTGCAGCCTGTTCACTTGGACAGCTCCAGACTCATTAGAAACAGCTTCATGTTGAGCTACATCTGGTTCCCATGATTCTGCCTTGAATTCATTGATTCCAGATTCACGTCTTCTCATTGCTTCTGAAAGTTCTGAGAGCTGCTGCCTGGGAGACCTCTGCAGATCGTTGTTAAATTTCAGGAAGATTTAGAGATTTTGACTTTCAGAAGACAGGGATGGAAAAGCACATCTCAACAAAACAAAATCCTTCCCTTTTGCTGCCCCAAGAGCCACAAGACCATGGCTGGAGGAAACAGTGGGCAAGCGCCGTTCTCTCCCAGTCTGTTTCCACCCATACCACGTGGGGTACTCTGACTACACCCTCAAAATCTGTTTAGGTGTGATGTACGTGTGGATTCGTTTGGCCACGCACACATCTGAGTTGAGGTCCAAGCAGCAGGTCCTGTGCTAAAACAGTTCTCCACTGGAGCAATTGCAATACTTTTTGTTGGAGCAATGTAGATCTAATGTGAATAACCATTTAAACTGTAAAACACAAGAGACGATGTCCAAATGGCCTCGTAGGATTAGAATGGCCCAATGCTACTCCCGAGCATAGAGAAAAGACCAGAACACACACTGGTGCTGTAAGCCCACAGCGTCCTCAGTAATTGCCAAGCGGAGCGCTTTTCCAGTGTTTGATCAGCCACGAGAAAAATCTCTTTTCCCTGGTTCTGGTGGGTCTGATCTCCTCCAATGAGTCTCATTCCATTCCCAGGAGCCTGGGGCATTTCTCTGAGTGGACCAGCCCTGGATGGTGCCTTTCTATAAAGCCCTGTTAATGTTCAGGACTGAAGATTGACATGCTGGGACAGACTCTCTTTCAAAGTCCTACCCCAAATTTGCTCCCTGGGGCTGCTAACAGGGATCTCTCAAGCCCAGTGCGGCTCCCGAGCCCAGGAAACAGCATTGCTATAAAGGTGTAAGAAAGCATTGGACACATCTCAGAAATGAGGTGCTGATGAGACAAGAAGAAGCGATTCTGTACAGGCACCAAGGAGGGGACCAGGTAGGAGGGGTGAGAGGGGCACCGGGATCACGTGTGTGGAAAATGAATGAACCTAACAGGCAAAGCAGGGCCCTTGTATTTTAGCAAAGTGACAAGGATCTAGCTGGCAGGGGTGGATTTCATTACTGTATCCCACAGGCTTTTTTGTTCATTTGAAGGTTGAGGGAAATCCTCTAACCAGTTCTTGAGAACAGCAAGAGGTCATATTTACTGTAGGAGCCCCAACCTGTAAAAATGGGAATAAAAAGACTTAAAAGACTCTGAGACTTTGGGGGGGGGGGGAAAGGCAAATTATAGAAAGGCTCCCTGCCTTGGTTGGGAGGCAGACTATAGGACTTCTAAGTGTCCAACATACATAAGACATTTAGATCTTTGGGGTTCTTTTCATTTGCTGAAAGATGGGCAATCACCACTATTTTAACTCCTTGTTCTTCTCCAGGGAGTGCTAAGTGCTTCACACATCAGATCCCACTTAAACTCCCTGTATGGGCCGTTCTCATTCCAGAGTATGGGCATGAGGCTGCTGGAAGCAAGCAACACACGAGGGCATCGCCAGGCACAAAAAGGCGGGCCTTTGTGACCGTCACCCCCAGAAACAGTTAAGAGTGCCTGCAATGTGTCAGGCACTGTGCTTTTGTCAAAAATCGTATTGTACCCGAGATGAGAGCCTGCTGGCACGTGGAAAGAAAATCCCCAGAAATTCAATGAGTCGATTTCTTAAAAGTGACTGTTCTTCCGTGTTGGCAAAGCAACTTAGTCTAACTTGCCTACAGTTGTGAATCAGTTGCGCAGAAACGCATTTCACCTGCGAGCATACATCGCTACGTGACTGTGGATGCCAAGAAATGCATGCCTTGACATTTCTCTTCTGGAGATCAGAGCAGGGATGCCAGCTGCCAGTCCTAACTCCCTAGACAAAAGTGGCTTTTGGTGACGTCATAGTTCATAAAGACAGAGACCGGTGCATCTCCCTGGAAACCTAGAGATGCCGTCACTGTCTTCAGGTGTTCAAATGAGCTCCCGCTTTGACAGCCTAGAAACGCAAAGTAAAACTCCTCCCAGGCTCACACATGCTCTTACTGAGACACCTGGTCACCGTAAGACAGGAGACGGTCTCTCGTCTTGACGCTGGCGCATCTCAAAGTGAAAATTGGATTGGTTCAACAAGGTGATCCTAAGAAACCAGACTTCTCCATTTCGAGAAAGCTTCTGCCTTCTCCTTCCGACAGCAGCCTCTCCGCATCTCTGGCAGCTGACATCACTTCGCAAGCACGCTCTGGCTGGCTTTCCTGTGTATGTCTTGTGATACGCTGATAAAACTCAGCAACTTCTTTTCTCTCAGGAAAGCAACGTGCTCGGCGCTGCCATCCCCGGAGCTCCCGGGGCTGCGGTTCCAGGGTGGCGAGGCGTGGGGGGGCTCACACCCGTGGCTCGATCCTGTGCGACAGCGCAAACAGGGCCTGCTGGCTGTCAATGACGCACAGGTGATGAACGTAGGCTTTTAACTCTGGGTGCTCTTTTGGAGATATGTCACCTCCTATTTTGGGGAAGGAAAAAAAGTCAATCTCATGAGAGCAGTAATGCTGTTTCTGAATACCAGTAACACCCCACCTGAAGGCGTAGAGTAAACCCAGAAGGCAGACTCGCATTGGTCAGAGTCCCAGAAGAGATATCTTTATCCTAATCCCAGAGATGCTTTTCCAGCTCAGACCAGATGCCTCAGGTCAGGTAATTAGACTGGCAAGATGTCTGTTCTACCAACATTGATAGAGCAATTTCTCCTAATATTATATAGTATTTAGTGATTGTTATTATCTCCCTCTACAGAATGTGAAACAGCACAGACCTAGCAGGTACGCGGCAGAGAAGGACCAGAACCCAGGCCGTGAGGCCCCCAAGTCCATGGCCTCGGCTCCCACGCCATGCAGCTTGTCACAGCGACTGCCCCATTAAATGGCTTTCACAGGCTCTTATATCTCAGGCTGGAACTGTCAGAAATCACTGCTAACCTGGTGACTGCACGGACACATTAGTTCTTTTTTTTTTTTTTTGATTTTGTATGTCCTTATTTTGGTAGGAAAATCTTTTGGTGTCCTTATTTGGGGGGAAAAAAATTAAGGGAACAATCAAATGAACGGATATCACAGAAGTGGCCTCAAGGTTTGCTTTGCAGGCAAAGCAGGTTCAGAAAGTGTGTGGATGGGGTAACGTCCACGCAGCGAAGGACAAAGCAAGGGAGTTTCTACTCCCAGACGCAGGGCGGATAAAGGGCCACAAGAGGCTCTGGTGCACTGTGAACCCGTGTGTGCCATGCTGCTGACAGCTCTGATAAGGAACCAGAGATAAAGTAGCCTGGACAGTGGGGCAGGCCCACTTCCCATGGTCAGGAACAAACAAACAAACAAAAAACGCATTAAGGCCTGGGGAGATGGGCTAAGCTGCCCTCCAGTGACACAATGTAACTGTGAGTCTTCTTGTTTTGTGGGATTTCAGAGGGAGAAGCCGGGGGTGAGGCTGGAGTTCAGCTGGGGCAGAAAAGGGGCCCCCAGGAGGCTGAGCATTTTAATTCAGAAATTTTATCTCTTGGTGAAAACGCATTTTTTCCTCCTCTGTGACAGATACGTTTTATGAGGAAATAATTTAGGGCTTGTATGTCATGGACGGCTTGTGGTTCTTAGGTTACATAGAAGCAAGGCTTCTTGGTTTCAACAAGTAAAAGCACCAGGAGTTAAAGTTTTACCATTCCCCCTTGTTTGGTTTAGAAAACATGATGCTACCGAGATAGTTTTGTTAACTTTCCAGCCTTAAAAAGACGGCAGGCGGAATGCTTCCAACCATGACAAGTGACCCTTGCATGGCACTCTGTAATCTCTAAGTGGCTTCATTAACATTGTTTTATCCCAAGGGCTGACGTTGTTTAACTCTGCCTATATAAACTGTCAAACTGAATTTAGATAATTCAGTTCCAAACTTGATTTTTAAAGATATATAAATACAAAACACAAACTGGCCTGACAGTTATTTAAATTCCTCCTTTGCCTTTTGCTATGCAGACTTACTCTCTGGAGATGGGAGGCTGGGAGATGGGAGGCTGGCAAGGTCAAGGCCAGCCCCACTGGTATAACCTTCCTGCCCACACCTGCAGCGTATATAGACCGGAATCCCTTGGTAAGTGAGACTGAGGTCTCAGAATTAGCTGAGTACCCATAAATACTTGGGAAGCAAAGGGGGGTGAAAGAGATGCAAATCCTTTACTTATCAGCAACAGAATGCTTGTACATTTGAATGAATCTCCATGACAATGTTATTGCTGTTTCTACTGAAACTGCATTGTACTTGGGTAGTTACTGGACAATTATATAAGCATGTATCAAATGGTATTCCTTGATGTGAGCACTTAGAAAATTAGGTCCTGTATTTATAATTCTCTCTTTCAAACAGAAACTTTGTAATCCACACAGAAGTTCAGTTGCTTTGTTGGAGGACAGCATTACTACCCAAGACGGGCATGAACAGAATGAAAATTCTTAAGAATATGTACCAAATTGTTAGGAATATTTTCCTTAGGAAGTGGGACTTTGATTGTTCTGCTTTAAAGATACTTCTGTATTGTTGAAAAAAATTGGTTTACAATGAGGATGTATTGCTTAACAAAGTAAGTTTTACTTAGTGGTCACTTTTGATTGATTTATAATTACTGAACTCTCTGTTTTTTTAATTGCCCTTTATAATTATAAAGTCTGCACAAGGTGAAGGAAACGGTATGGGCTGGGCAGTCAGGTACTCGGTCTGAGTAATGGCTGAAATTTAGCCTCTCCGAGCCTGAGTTTTCTGCTCTGCACCCACAGGGTCTATAATCTCCATTCACCAGCATGAGGGTCAGGATCCCACTGCCCATGTGAAAGCTCCTTGAACTCAATACAGTTGATTTCCTTCCTTCCTGCAATGTTTTAACATCATTTAAACACAGTGTAAATTATTCTTGAGATTTAAAAAGGAATAAATATTCCTACATACATCAGTCTCAGTGGGGAGTCAACAAAAGCGCTCAGAAAAATACTTTTTCAGTGAAAGGCAGCTCCAAACAGGAAGTTTTCATTGGAGAGGAGAAAAGATTCTGCAAGGCTGCTTTAGGCATTTTTACAAACTATATTCCTATTCCAGGAAGGCTCCAAGCAAGGAGGTTAAGGACAGGGTCACCCCTGATAAACCCACGGGTAATTCTGAGCCAGCAGGCAAGCAAACAAGACTTTCTGGGTCAGGGGTACAGCGGGAGCTTCTGATCGTCTAAAGTCACTCTGTACAGTGTACACTTGCTGCCAGGAGAGGATAAAAAGCTGCCATTTCTTCTCCTACTGTGCCTCCCAAACATGCAGTGATGAAACAGAGAGAATACAGTATATGCATGTGATGTGCATATTATATTTTACAATCTTTTTTTTTTTTTTTTTACCACCAATAGTTGTGATATGGCCACAGTCCATACCAACGTACGATAGACTAACATGCCATACCCAACTTCAATGACTCACCAAACTGGTTAGTCCTGCAGTGTCTCAGTGTTCGGACAGTGTCTGCAATCATATGCTGGAAGGCAAAAGAGGAAACACATCAGCGGAAGGGTCATTTCGGGTGTTGCTGAACTAGCGGTGCTGTGAGGCTGGTTGGATAGTCTAACACCTTTGGGTGTAAATAGAGGAGCTATATTTGGTGCGGGACCTAACTTTAATTGATAATATATATTGAGTTCGGATTACAAAAGAAAATTTGACCTTGTCTTCAGAAACAGTGGCTCTCAACCCCGGCTGCACAGATTCTAACTGAGCCATGGGAAAACATACTGTTAAGAAATGCAGTACAAGACAACCTACTGAATGGGAGCAAATATCTGTAAATGATATGACCAATAACGGGTTAATATGCAAAATATATAAAGAGCTCATACAACTCAACATCAAGAAAACAACTCAATTAAAAAATGGGCAGAAGGGGCTTCCCTGGTGGCACAGTGGTTGAGAGTCCTCCTGCCGATGCAGGGGACACGAGTTCGTGCCCCGGTCCGGGAAAGATCCCACATGCCGCGGAGCGGCTGGGCCCGTGAGCCATGGCCGCTGAGCCTGCGCGTCCGGAGCCTGTGCTCCTCAACGGGAGAGGCCACAGCAGTGAGAGGCCCGCGTACCGCCAAAAAAATAGGGCAGAAGACCTGAACAGACATTTTTCCAAAGATGATATACACTTGGCTGACAGGTATATGAAAAGATGCTCAATACTGTTAATCATCAGAGAAATGCAAATCAAAACCACAATGAAATATCACCTCACACCTGTCAGAATGGCTAACATTAAAATGACCACAAATGTTGGTGAGGACATGAAGAAAAGGGAACCCTCCTACACTGTTGGTAGGAATGTAAATTGGTGCAGCCATTATGGAGAACAATATGGAGGTTCCTCAAAAAACTAAAAATAGAATTACCATATGACCCAGCAATTCCACTCCTGGGTATATATCCAAAGAAAATGAAGACACTAATTCCAAAAGCCATATGCACCCCAATGTTCACAGCAGCATTATTTACAACTGCCAAGATATGGAAGCAACCTAAGTGTCCATCAACCGATGAATGGATAAAAATGTGGTATATATGTACAATGGAATATGACTCAGCCATAAAAAAGAATGAAATTTTTCCATTCCCAACAACATGGATGGGATTGGAGGGTATTAGGCTAAGTGAAATAAGTCAGACAGAGAAAGACAAATACTGTATGATATCACTTATATGTGGAATCTAAAAAATACAACAAACTAGTGAATATAACAAAATGAAACCGACTCACAGATATAGAGGACAAACTAGTGGTTGGTTACCAGTGGGGAGAAAGAAGGAGGCAAGGCCAAGACAGGGATAGGGGATAAAGAGGTGCAAACTATTATGTGTAAAATAATAAGCTACAAAGATAGTACAACACAGCGAATATGGTCAGCATTTTATAATAACTATAACCGGGGTATAACCTTTAAAAACTGTGAATCACAATGCTGTACACCTGTAACATATAATATCGTACATCAATACATACCTCAGTTAAAAGAAATATTTAAAAAAATATATTAAAAAAATGCAGCGTGTCCACCCTCAACCTACCTGTCCACATTTGCATATGCTTTTACTTCAGAAGGTGTTTCACCTTCTCCCCATGAAGTCTTTGTGAGTTCACCTGCACTTGGGAAGCTCCATTCTCAACCTTCCCACTGCTCTGTGTACAGTGTTTATTGGGTTTGTGTTGCTGTAATCACTTTGTGGAACTTTCTTCCTCCTCTAGAGCAAGTATCACGAGAGGGCTTTGTGTATCCAGCACCAACCGTACGGCACACACGTGGCCTCACACGTACTTGCTGAATGGAGGCCAGAAGTTTTGTGGAATCAAAGACTCAAGTAACTCAAATGGTGACAGGAGATGAGATATTTATGAAACAGGTACATTTTCTAAAACATCAATATCTTTACAGAGACCGTTTTCTGTTTATAATGTACATTCCCTTTATAGTCTTCAGTTTTCTACTTTATTTCTCTAAGCTTCCTACTGATCTCCAGGCAAAGATTTCTTAAACTCACAGCTCCTTCCTTTGGACAAGATCCCCTCGCCTCATACTTGTGTACCTGCAACCGCCTTCTAGCTCTCTCTACCACGGTAAAGGAAACACAGCATTTAGGACCAGACCAATCTCCACTACACTTCCTCCTGCGCAGTTGCCAGAACAGTCTCCAAACACTTGTCATCATGTTCTAGTCCTCTGGAAGGCAACAGTGACTCCATACTGTTTCATACAAAATCCAAACATAACCCTGTAATTCAAGAATCAACATTATTCATGATCTGGTCCTCCAAACCTTCCTAAATGGGCCATCATATTTTTTTTTTAACAATTGAAGTACAGTTGATTTACAATATTAGTTTCAGGTGCACAACATTAGTTTCAGGTGATTCAAAATTTATAGATTATACTCCATTTAAAGGTATTATAAAATATTGGCTATTATTACTGTGCTATACAATATATCCTTGTACATTATTTACTTTATACATAGTAGTTCGTACCTTGGGCCATTGTTTTTCATGTCCTGCCTACACACATTGAACATAGGATCGTCTATATACAGCAAACGCTCAACAAATTATTGCTAAAATAATAATGTTAATACTAAAAATAAATTCACTTAAAATTCAGCAGACCTCCAGAAACATTATTTGAATATGACCTACTTATTAAATTGTTCTCACAGGCTGCATTTCTATTGTATTTCTACTCAATAGTGAAAAATAAACAGGACAGTGATTACAGCAACAGCTCGAGTTGCGTTTGTAAAGGAAATGAGACCTGACTCATGTCTGAGAATGTATTGTTAAATTTCCTTCCCCCAATTTTACCACTATTCCCAGGACAGTTCTGTCGTTGTTTTAAGGTATGGCGTCACCTTGATTTCTATCACGTGCCATTTGCACAGCTGATGTAAGGTGAGGTACTCAGGGCAGCACTGAAACCAGAGCCCTGATCTCATCTTTAGGTTTTCTGAAGGGAGCGGGGAGGAAGCTACGATAAAAGATGATGCTCTTAACACTGAGTGATAAAGAGAAGAAAAGGAGAAAGCATTTGTTTCTTCATTATTTAACGGTCTGAGGCTGAAACATTTGGAGCTGCCGAGGCAGTGTGGGGGACAATGGAAAACTTATTAGGTCCAATAAGCACTTCTGGGTTTCATGTTCTCTGACCTAAAGCGTTGGCCTGGATCAGCCTGATAAAGATAACACACCGAATTATCTGCTCACTGGCTAATATCCATCATGAGGAATTGGCTTCCCACAAGTTAATTCAGTTAGGTTCTACTGGTTCATTACTGTGAAAGATGATGCTATTTTATCAATAGCTTAAGTGAAACCCTGTCTTTTGCTAAGAAACGTGCTGAAACTACTGACTCTACTAGGAAATTCAGTTTCACTCTCCAGCATCCAAGTACAACATAGGGCTATGTACAATGTAAAATACAGTTTTGTCTAGAAAAAATTCTGACTTCAGCCTGTCTTCTCTGTGCAAGCAGTGAGGGTCAGCATGAGGCATGCTGTACCTTAAATGCCATCTGCTTTGAGGACCAGGAACCCAGTGACCCTACACAATCTGCTCTCTTTAGAAATGATGTGATGGCAAGCACCTGAGGGGTGAGCTTGTGTGCCGTGGGCCTGCTGCATGCATGTATAACTGCACTTACCTTCTAGCTGTCTTTTTAATAAGAGTTCTCTTCAGGAATTTAAAATAAAAGATTACCTATTGACGCCATGTTATTTCCTTAAGCTTTATTAAAGGGTTCAGGGTACATACAATTATTGACCCTAGGAGCAGTACTATTAGTTAGACTTTGTTTCAGTCCCCACGGTTAGTTTTAAGTCTTGTCTCTATGAAAGCAAGACCCTAGACTACGTGAGTCAGCATTAAAAGGCTTCCACTGGACCACTGGAGAAAGCAGGGGAAAAAAAAAAAGAGACGCTGGTCAGAATGAAAGAGAGAGGGTGCAGGAAGCTTTCCATCACTCTTTCCCATGCTTGCCTTTACTGAATTGTTCTCTCACTTGGGGAGCTCCATCTGGGGGGAAATGACACAATGAACTTAACCAAATCACTGGTTCTCTTTGGGAAGGGGGCCAACCACCACTGTACCCTTAACAACTGACCACAGTCAGCGTACAAAGAGTACACTGGCTCTCGCATGTTTCCTCTGGGTTAGTCAGAGGGAAGGGTACTAGACCTTTAGAGGGAATTCCACTTGGTGTGACACAGCTCGTCCCACATCTCTTACATGCTCGCCAAAGCTTATTTGGCATTCTTAAGCAGAGGTGTTGGCCAAGATTTGAAGTAAGTATTGACCAGAGGCTTCTTATTCCTGCAATCATTTCATTAATACCAAACACTGAAGATTAACCTGTCTACAGACTAGAACGTTAGGGCCTACATGTAGTCTTTGGCTACAAAGAGGGGCCCTGGGATCTTCAGAACATTACTGGGTGACACCAGAACAAATCTCTAAAGAGTAAGTACAAGAAAACCCAACATTTTAAATATCTATTTCGGGCTGTGTTGGTTTGACTGTAGTATCTAAAATAACTGAGCTGGATTCCAAAGCACTTAGTGCACAGAGAGACTCAAAAAGTTATGGACATGTCTACTTCAAAACTAATGAGCCAGAAAGCGATCACCCTCAAATCATTAAAACTGAGCTAAGGCAAGCTATCCCAAGACGTCAGTCTTCCAGATTTAGCTGCTTGGGTTTTCAGGTTGTACCAGAGCCTCCTGCACTGGCTCTGCACCACCTCATCCCGTGTGTGGCGAGTTAACCTCACAATTAGAGCGGGGCACCTCTGAGGCAAAGGTCAGAGGCCAAGCCTCGTTTGGACTCATCAGGTGGTACTGTTCTTTGGTCATGGTCTACGGCCCCCGTCTCAACCTTCTCTCAAATGCCTGACCGAGTCTCACAGGGAACCGGGGATCCATTTCTGAAAGAGTTCACACAAATCTATTACCATTACTGAAAAGGTCACTCAAAGGTCAGGGTCTATGGACAGGGGTCCCGGATACCATCTTTAACCGTGCATGGCAGGCTCACCTATGACACTAAAGTTCAACTGTCAGACAAATGCATTCTTGTGGTCCCCAGGGTCTCTTTGGGGCACTCCTATTTCACAGTTGCAGGTAATTCCTCCTGTGCCCACAGCCAGTGAGAAAGGCTAGTAGGAACCCGCTGCATGACAAAGCACCTGAGAATGTCCTGGAAACAGTTCTCAAACAGGCATTTCAGTGACTTGTAAGAAGGGACTGGCCACGGACCCCTTTCTGGTGAGCTCACTTTCTCACTTTGCACGAGGTGATCTCTCCACAGTGGCACCATCTGTCCACAGGCTGATAGAGGGGTGGTCCTTCCCCTCCCACGCAGACCCTACAAATTCCATCTTCATATCCAAGATGGACATATCTCCCCAGAAGGAGAGCTTTGTCCCGTGCCTCAGAAGCAGCGTAAGCCAAGACACAGGGAGATGCCTTTAAAGCAACAAGGCTGAACCTCAAGACTGTGAACTCCTGCTGACAGGAACCTTACAGCTTTCATTCTAGTTCAAACACATACACTCAACCACTGATGTCAATCTAATGAAGTTCCGTTTTCAAAAATAAAAAGCAGATTTTCATATTTGGCCCCAGAACTTGCCAGCACACTTATTTTTAACTGGAACGCACTGTGTTGATAATGTACAACATGCAGCAAAAAAATCACCGCACATTCAGAGGAGAAAAGCACTTAAACCATTTGTTTCTTGGCGCAGAAAAGCATACACTTCCCTTACAGTGGGAGAAAGGAGAAATAGTGAAGTTTTACATACCAGTTTTTCAAAATTGACAAGATTATCCAAAAATGTTTTATTTCCTTCATGAATGAATGTTACATCTGAAAATTAAAAACAAAAAGATATATGTACCATTAGGAACGGATCATGACGCAGAGTTGAAGAGGTACAGATGCAATGCAGCTTATTAATTTTTCTTAAACATCATGGATTATTTCATGCAATTGACCATGCAACTTGAAATTGAATCTCAATAGTATTTGATGTGAGGGGGCATAATGTATGCGTGTGGAGAGAAAACATTATAACACTCATGCAAGTATGTATCTTGCTTTTACATTGCAGGCTTTGACTTCAACCTGCTTAATATCCACTAACACTATTCTATAACTTAACTGGTCCATTATGTTTTTAGGCCAGAACACCGAGCAGAAAAGAACTGAACCCCCAGAAACAAAAAGGATTTTTAATATTTATGTGTTTGCTTTTTAACAATCCCTGGCAAAGTATATGGATCTGCTTTACTTAAAGCATTAAGGTTTAGATTTTTGGTTTTCAAAGCCAGGGCCTGACTGCGTATCTGAAGTGAATGAGGAATGGGACAGGTTTGGAAAAGGCAAGATTTCTGGGCCTATTCACTGATGAAAACAACATAAGGAAAGTAGGATGAAGATACATTTTCAGAGGACGGGAAGGTTAATTTGATTTGAGCCTCACTGCATTTGAAGTGAAAGAAGATATTCAAATAAAAATCTCCTTTTGGTCGCAAAACTTACTGGAGTGTCTCTTCAAGAGACAAGGATTAGTTACAATAATAACAGCAGGTGAAGCTCTGAAAGGGGGTGGCTTATAAAAACTCAAATCAGAGGGTCAGTGACTGAGCATTGGGGAGTCCTCACAGCGGAGAATCAAAGTAAGAAATATACTACAATTTAAAGAACATGCAAATAATCATGTTATATCACAGACATGGAGGACAAACCAAATGAACACCACTTTCAAAAATCTTGTTAAAATAACATGATATAAAGAGGGAAACGAACAGATTAAAATTCCTCTAAATAGAAAGGAAAAGCATTTGCATTTAATCAAGACTTTGATTCTGCTGGTCCCTATGGGGCAATTACGAGATAGGTGCTTGGGAAATCTGCCTGCAACACACCCAGCCGCTGAGCTTTGACTGCTCACCAGGGGGCAACACCAGTTCCACAGTTACAGACTACGCTGATGACGACCCTTTTCTCATGGCATTCTTTATTCACAGCTTCCAGCCCCACCAGACTGCAACGTTTTCCTAAGTTTTCTCCCCTTGATTTTTTTTTTTAAACTGATGTCTTAGCAGGGAAGCAATTCACAATTACACAGTCATCTGACAAACTCTCTGGTTATTTTCTTTCGCTGTTTTGCTTTCAGAATAGAATTGCAAGCTTTCAACCTCTGACACAATATTTAGAAAAAGAGTAGCCAACACAGTTAGCTTGTACCTTGTTTGTACAGCAAGCAAAGCACTGTGTGTACTCTATCTACATTAAACACCACCTACGAGCCTAGTAACTCCTCACTCGCGGAGAATTCGGATTACAAATGCCCTGTCAGAGTTTCTTCGTCCATTCCCCCAGTGTTCCAAAGTTTGTCATCCCCTCCCTATGTTCCCAAAGATGATGATAATAACGCAGCTTATATTTATTACCAGCGTCAGACATAGCATTAACTCATTTAATCCTCACAAAAGACTATAAGGTAAAAGCCCTAGCAGGAAAAGAATGTGAAGAAAGGATGGTCCAAAGAACAAGCACAGCTGGCCCATGATCACAGCTCTAAGTCTCAGAGCCAGGACCCAAGCCCAGGCAGCCTGCTTGCTCTCTCCACGGTGCCTCTCTGGTACCCGAAAGGACTTGGACATTTCTGACCACCCGTTACAGCCACCTTGCTGAATTCATGGGAGACGGGGGCCTCTGCAACTTTTACAGTGTTCCCTTTGTCCCTCTTTCTATCTCCTCCCTCTCCTCTGCGTGGGTGATCTTGCTTAATCTCAACTCTCAAGGACTTGTCGAGGCCAGAGCATGAGGACGGCGGCTCTACTGAGGGTGGGGGGCTGTTAGGCTGATGCTGGCCTGAGGATAAGGCAGGGAAGGTGTGTCTGGCCAGGTGGGGAGGCAAGAGGGGCTGGAAGGGGCTGCTGCCCAGGAGAAGGGGGTCAAATGGCTGAAGGTTTTGATGCAGATGAACGGCAGGTGTGTGATGAGGCAGGCGTGAGAGGGATAAACCAATACAGGTGTTTGAGCTCAAAAACGGGGGTCTCAGAACCTAAGTCATGGGCTGTGAAGCAGTTCAGGGTTCAGAGTGCTAGAAATGAGCAACCGCCAGACCCCTTTATCTGGAGACATCTGAACACGCTCCTAACACTTCATATAACAGGACGGGGGATGAAAGGACTCCGTTTGAAGAGATGGCAAGTGAAAGAGAAGGAAGAAACATATAAGCACCTCAACATTCCATTTATTTAAACACCCCCGCAAATGTGCAATAATAATCTGCGCCCCAAGATACAAACACGACCTCAGTTTACCTTCAGACACCTGTTGATTATTCACTCTACTGGAAGGACTACCATCTCCCAAAACGCCGTGATACAGATTATTCAACTGCTTATGACCTTTAGCTCAGCTGGATCCTTTCCCCAACACTTCCTTAGGGTTTCTCACTCACTACTTTCTGAACTGGATTCCACAGTAGGGGGGCGGGGGTGGGGGGAAGTAAGTCAGAAGTAAGAAATTCACTGGGAAGTAGAAAAGCTGATGGCTGGAAGCATTTTTAGGTTACCTGCTCACTTGATAATCTGCATGGTATTGGGAATTGACTATCTCAAAAAATGAAACATGGGAGCCCTAATCCTTCTTAACACCCAAGGAGTTCAGTTTGGTCTCTTTCTGTAACCAAAAGCAATGCAAAGCAGGAGGCACAAGAGGGGAGGGCTGGGAAGTTTTCATGAAAATGTTGGTTGCTCTAGTTTACAGCAAATTTTAAAATAATTTTGCATTTAACAAAAGCTAAGAATGTCATTTATGTTTTCCAAAATGTCTTACCTCAGATGTGATATACACATATTTAAAAGTTTCATCCTGTTTTCCTTTGGAAATTATTTCAGACAAAAATAGTAACTTTAAATGCAAGAGAGTACTAACGTTTTATAATGACAAAAAATTAAGATGAAGGAAAAACAAGTGCTTCTTTAAACTCGAGCTTCTAATGAAAAAGAAAATGTTTAATTTACTAGCGGGAATGAGAGAATGTATTTTCAGTAGAAAAAAGGGAAATTCGAAAAGCTGCTCAACATCACTAATTATTAGAGAAATGCAAATCAAAACTACAATGAGGTATAACCTCACACCAGTTAGAACGGGCATCATCAGAAAATCTACAAACAACAAATGCTGGAGAGGGTGTGGAGAAAAGGGAACCCTCTTGCACTGTTTGCGGGAATGTAAACTGATACAGCCACTATGGAGAACAGTATGGAGGGTCCTTAAAAAAACTAAAAATAGAATTAGCATATAACCCAGCAATCCCACTACTGGGCATATACCCTGAGAAAACCATAATTCAAAAAGACACATGCACCCCAATGTTCACTGAAGCACTATTTACAATAGCCAGGTCATGGAAGCAACCTAAATGCCCACTGACAGACGAATGGATAAAGAAGATGTGGTACATATATACAATGGAATATTACTCAGCCATAAAAAGGAATGAAATTGGGTCATTTGTTGAGACGTGGATGGATCTAGAGATTGTCATACAGAGTGAAATAAGTCAGAAAGAGAAAAACAAATATCGTATATTAACGCATATATGTGGAACCTAGAAAAATGGTACAGATGAACCGGTTTGCAGGGCAGAAATAGAGACACAGATGTAGAGAACAAACGTATGGACACCAAGGCGGGAAAGCGGCGGGGTGGTGGGGTGGTGGTGGGATGAATTGGAAGATTGGGATTGACATGTATACACTGATGTGCATAAAATTGATGACTAATAAGAACCTGCTGTATACAAAAAAATAGAAAAAACCCATTTATTAAAAAAAAAAATTTAAACACACACACACACACACAAAAGAAAAAAGGGAGATTTGTTTTGCTGCCGACAAAGAGGTCTAGATAAACTCAGTAAAGCAGAAAATTGCATCCAAGCTAAGACATAAGTGTAAGGCACCTGACTGCATTAAGTACCTTGGGGGAAAAACCACTAATATATAAAAGAAAGCTCAGCTCATATCTAATTAAGTTAACGGGACATTGTCGACTGTTTTCTCATTACCTTAAAAACATCCACTGTTTCAAAATTTTGTCTTCCTAAAATCAATTCCTTTCCCAGATCTGTCTTCGCTTCCTAGTTTTCCTCTTTGTGTCTAAATAATTCTAAGTGTCACTTCCCACAGGCCACCGCCCCCGCTCTCCAGCTGGTGTTTTATTTTAAATAAAAATCAGAAGCCTGAATAAACTTATCTTAGAAATAAACATGAAAAATTAAATGAACTTTTAAGTTGGTATTCTGGCTTTACAATCTCTCCTTATTTCATCCATTTACATTTCGCAGAATCTTTTGAGCTCGAATGAAGCATTCTGTGTGACTCTCAATTGTCCTAATACATTATTGTTTCCCAGAAATTCTTGCTTTATACTAGATGAAGATTGAAAAAATAGCTGCAGGGATGCATAGCAACTCAACACTTCTCCAAGCTCTGGCTGTTCTTGAGAGAAGCCGAAAAGCGAGCATCAGCTTTTTTGCCAGTGGGGCCGGCGATGGGGGGAGGTGAGGGAGGAGACGGCCAGGCCAACCAGCAATCCAGTTCCCAGGTATTTCACTTCCAGAATCACATTTATGGGTGTAGGCACCGGGGACTGAGCCAGCAGAATTTACAAGCCTCTGAAGGGTGAAGGCAATATAAAAGAGTATTCCTATAATCCCTTGGAAAGAATCAAAACACAGCCAAGAAAAATGACCAACCCGCTTTTCCTGGAAAGCACATAGGTAGGATATATACTAAATGTCAGGAGCATAGGCCAGATGAAAACGAACTTCACTTTCATTAATCCCCTGGGTCTGAAAGAGACCCCTGAGATCATTAGTAAATTTAACTAACATGTTTCATGATGAATGATCTGGCGCTCTCTACAGAAGACAAGTTAGTCGACTAACTTGGAGCTGTCAGATACTTTCCCAACTGGATTCACTCCTGGAAAGAAGAAAGTACATTCCCTACCAAAATTCTTCATACACTACACTGCCTGGGTTGACCAAAGGTACTTCTCACACAGCAGCAGGCCACGGGTTGAATCTCTGAAATTTAAGTTGCAAACATAGACCGTGACTGATCACTGTTTGGATTCTTTATGCCAGCCTTATTCTTGGTTGAATTAAGTGAATTGTAGACTCAAATAAGACGATGCTTAAAGCAGAGTAAAGTAAAAACACAAACGTTTCCAGTGCCAAGTTTTGTGAGTCAATAGAAAACACTTTGATGTCTGCTTAAGTACAATTAAGTATTTTAAGCATTTCAGAAATAATTGAACACTTGAAAAACAGTCACAAGCCAACACAGTTAGGTCTGAATGTCAAAATTACTTTAAAGAAATAAACTATGATTCCTTTTCTTGCCCTCTGTAGAGTGATAAATTTCTGGAAGATAGAATTATATAGCATAAAAGATAGAAAACCGTTACCTTTAAGCAATAAGGGCATGAAAGGGATTTTGGGCGGCTTCATCTTTTTGAATGCATCTCGGTAGGCTTTGTGATTCAGGGAAGGATCCTGCCGAACCAAGAAGATTACAAAGAGAAAGAAAAATCAATGTGCTATAGAAACAATTCTAAATCCACTTTTACTATACCATTTGAACATGATTTAGATATAGAGTGGTTCTTCCTAAGAACAAAGTAGATAAAGGTTTCCTAGGAGAATAAACTCACTAAATTAGGGCAGGAAATCTAGGCAATGAATGAAAGTCAAGTTACTGGTTGACAATAATGGGAAATGACTGCAAAGGACAGACACCTTTTGATTGCCCTATTATTCTTCCCTCAAACAGGTTCCTTAAGTACAGTTTCTTCTCCATAGTTTCTACCATGAGGCAACCCCACAGCCTTTTGTTAAGCACACTGCAAAGAAAAACTGTGCTCGTAATGCACAGATAATGCAGAGAAAACAAGAGAACAGTTTTATTGTGATCTGAAAAGAGACCGAAAATTGAGTATACTTAAAAATCTGCCTTCTGAATATCATGCCAAGAGGACCATTCTCACTACCTTTTTCCATGGAGAGGAAGAAGTGTTAACTTGCTTCACTCCGTAAGAAGCAAAGCTACATTTTCATACACAAGTGAACTAGCCTAAGCTACCTGACACGGTAGAGTGCAGATACCGACTACTGAAATCTAGAAAGAAATTGGACACCAGCAATCAGTTTGAAGAATAAGTCTACTCCAGCTCAACTACTTACTGTTAAACTTTCAAGTTCAGAAAAAAGTTTCTTAAACTTCCCAGGGATTTTCTAAAAACAAACAAACAAAAAAGAAAAGGTCAAAAGAAGTCAGTTATTTTGAGAGGCACTAAGGGGAATGTTCATTAAGTTGTGTTATATATGTCACATTTCTGAACATAAATAGCTCTATCATCTGGCTCTACCCTGATTGCTTCTCATTATGCAGTTTTCATCATTCCTTAATGCGACTTTCCTTGGGAATGTTGCTAAAGACAGTTTAAAATAAGTAACAGCCACATGAATCGGGAATCCAGCTGGTTAAACATTCCACACACTGGTGATCTTTTAATAAAAACTTGGATTTTGGTTCTGTATCTTACCTCTGACAAATGCCCTCACCTTTTTTTTCTTTTTTTAACTTATTATTTTGGGCTGCTTTGGTTCTCCGTTGCTGTAAGCAGGTTTTCTCTAGTTGTGGAGAGCGGGGACTACTCTTCATTGCGGTGCATGGGCTTCTCTCATGGCGGTGGTTTCTCTTGTTGTGGAGCACGGGCTCTAGGCACGTGGGCTTCAGTAGTTGCAGCATGTGGGCTCAGCAGTTGTGGCTCGTGGGCTCTAGAGCGCAGGCTCAGTAGTTGTGGCCCATGGGCTTAGTTGCTCCGCGGCATGTGGGGTTTTCCCGGACCAGGGATCGAACCCATGTCCCCTGCATTGGCAGGTGGATTCTTAACCACTGCTCCACCAGGGAAGCCCTGCTCTCACCTTCTTAAACAGTCTTGCTGAGTGGGAAATAATAATGTTGGCTGATGTTTTTTGTATAAATGATATAATTATGTTTCACAGCAGAGGGCTAAATAGTGAAAGCCCATGAAAACCCTAAATGATGAAGCCTGCACTTTGATGGATAGAATCACTGAACTGTAAAGATCACCCACACCAACTGGTGGCATGAAGATTCACAGAGGATGGAAACATAGGTCACCTTCCCAAATAAAAATTTGGGCCTAAGGAAGAAGGGCCTGGAACTTTCCAGCCTGCCTTTATTTATTTATTAATAAATTTATTTATTTATTTATTTTTGGCTGTGCTGGGTCTTCACTGCTGCGTGCAGGCTTCCTCTGGTTGCGGCGAGCAGGGGCTACTGTTCATTGTGGTGCGCGGGCTTCTCATTGCAGTGGCTTCTCGTTGCAGAGCATGGGCTCTAGAGTGCAGGATCAGTAGTTGTGGCTCATGGGCTCTAGAGTGCAGGCTCAGTAGTTGTGGTGCACGGGCTTAGCTGCTCCGTGGCATGTGGGATCTTCCCGGACCAGGGGTCGAACCCGTGTCTCCTGCATGGGCAGGAGGATTCGTTTTTTTTTTTTAAACATCTTTATTGGAGTATAATTGCTTTACAATGGTGTGTTAGTTTCTGCTTTATAACAAAGTGAATCAGTTATACATATACACATGTTCCCATATCTCTTTCCTCCTGCGTCTCCCTCCCTCCCACCCTCCCTATCCCACCCCTCTAGGCGGTCACAAACCACCTAGCTGATCTCCCTGTGCTATGCGGCTGCTTCCCACTAGCTATCCACTTTACGCTTGGTAGTGTCTATATGTCCATGCCTCTCTCTCACCTCGTCACAGCCTACCCCTCCCCCTCCCCATATCCTCAAGTCCATGCTCTAGTAGGTCTGTGTCTTTATTCCCGTCTTACCCCTAGGTTCTTCATGACCTTTTTTTTTTTTTCTTAGATTCCATATATATGTGTTAGCATTACAACCACTGCGCCACCAGGGAAACCCCAGCCTGCCTTTAACATGGTGAAGTGAAAAGCTAGATGCCTCAGGGTAAGTCACTCTGAATTTGAATTCTGCCCCTTTCTAGCTGTGTGTCTGCAGTGAGTCTCCACATTGTCTGATTGAAATGGAGATAACTCATAGGAAGTGTACAGTCCGTGGTCGGTGCTCAGCAAACTCCAGCTATTAACACTTATGACTGTTCTAGAAGATTTGTGAGATTTTCTGTTTCTAAAACAAATCAAAATAATGAGGTAGACCCCACAACAGACTTTTAAATTATTCAAAATTATCACATTGATAATTTTGCATCTGGACAGCGCACAGGTTGTTTGATCTGGCAGCTACCGTTACACACACCAATACACGTGTATTGATAAATGCAAGACAAATCAAGTGAGAAAAGGTAAAACACAGACACCTGCAACTGATGGCAATTGCTCCTCTGAGCTGCGTATCTTAGTCTGTTGGATATTCCACACGAATATCCCGGTGTCATCTCAAACTCAACATACCTAAAGCCAAACTTATCTACTCCAGGGGTCAGCCGTGGGCCAAATCTGACCATCTGCTTTTGCAAATAAAGTTTTACTGGAGCACTGCCATGCTCATCATTTATCAACTAAGCATAGCTGCTCTTGCACCTCAATGACAGAGATGAGTCACAGCGGTGGAGACCACATGGCCTGCACAGCCTAAAAGTATTCACTATCTGGCTCTTTCCCCAAAATGTCTGTTGACCTCTGTCTTAGTTCCTTAAACCGACTTCTTTTCCTGTACTGCCTATGTAGGACAGTGCGATCACTTTCCAGGCCTAGAGACACGGAGCTCACCTCTGCGAGGGAGGCCCACCCCAATGCCCCCAGCAACTCCCGACTCAACTTCCAAGGCCCTGCTGCTTAAGGCTTTTCAGCCACCCTGAGACAGCATGATTCCTCCATTGCTCTGCTGGGGTCCACCTGGAACCAGTTCAAGACCTCCTTGACCATAGCACACCCTGTGCTAATTTGGCCACGTTCCACCTGCCACGGCATTGATGCAGAGCTGCGCACGTGGCAGGCGGTCACTGTGCACGTGAAATACACACTATGTGAATTTCATTGAATTGTTCTCCTTTCAATGTTTGCAGATCAAGCCTTCTTTCCGGGTATAATTTAAAATTCCACTCTCCTGCCCGGACCCTTGCTAGCCACTTGTTTTCCTCCTGCTCTGATCGACTGTGGCTTTTTTTGCCCACCTCCTTGAATCTCATGAAGTGTGTGCGCATCTGGTTTGCTTAACCAGAGATGCAAGCCTTTTGTCGCTTTTCTTTTGAACCCCTTTAAGGAGCACTGACCCTGACCCTCAGGTCACCACCGCGCATTCCATCAAAGTGTGGCCCCTGACGCAAAGAAGGTGAACCCCAAAGCTGCCCACAGACCGTCACTGAGATGGAATGTGAGAAAAACAACAGTTGGCCTGTCAGCTTCTCTCCTGCAGGAGTGTGAACTGGGGACCATGAAGAGTGCAGGGTAGGCAGGAAGAACAGCTGAATCTGAGAGGGTGGGGAGAGGCCGAGGGAGCCACAGCGAGCCACAGCAGGCTGGACCCGTAAGGGAGAAGACTTGACGGTGAGAGAGGAAGGACAAGAGAGAGAGAAATGGTACGGGGAATTAGGTACACAGTCAGTAGCGAATGGAGAGAGAAAGAAACGAAAGCCCAAAGAAAGAAGGTGTCGGGGTCATGGGGGAGGCAGAGGGCCCTACATCCGTGTCTGGCTACATTTAGGGACACCCCAGTTTCCATTCTTCCCACGTAGACCCTCAGAGTCCCTGTTTCAGAACGTGCGCTAACTTGAGTGGCCCTCTCCCACTTCGAACCCAAACAGCCTTCATCATACAGCCCTGACAGGCAGAGCCAGGATTGGGGAGGCCCGAAACTTAAAACATTTTGTGAGTCCTCTTTAGGAAAAAGGAATATAAAATTACTTTTGCAGATTTTGTAAAGATATCCATCATCCACATGAACATACTGCCAGAGGCCCCACAAGTGAGAAGACTGGTAGCTTAAATTCATTAGCATCTCTGCAAATCTGCTTCTGGACACACAGGTGAGCTTTTGAAATGACCAAGAGGGAACTGTAACAATGCCATCACAGGAGAAAAGCAGAAAACTAATTCTAGCTGGGAAGCATTTTACAAGCTGTGTTTCTTTCATATATATTATAGAACCATTTTGAAGACCATTCGATGAAAATAGCTCCTGGCGACTTGAGACACTAATTTTTTAACATTTTTTTCTAGTGCTACATATCTCATTTAAACCGTTTATTTTAAATAAAGACTGTTAGCTGGACCACTTCCCGTTCAGTTTTATTTGTCCCCAACTCCACCCTCCGTATGGACCCCCAGGGCTCACCTCCCAGGTCTGGGACAGCCGGCTGACAGAAGCAGTGTTGAGACCCATCACAATAGCAAAGAAAGAATTCAGGTTTCTCTGGGCTTTGCAGCTATGGAATAAAAGAAAGCAGAAGGCACTCTGAGGCAACATCCTTTCACCAGATGATCACAAAAGATAAAGCTGCCAAGACTCTCCCAGGCCACAGAGTTCAACCTCTAGGGCAGGGTTGAACTCTGCTCTGTGACCTACACAGTCTTGACTGTCCCTGTGGGATGGGGCGGTATCCCCTCAACACAAATGAAACGATTCCAAATGCTTCCTTACCTTTAGGAAAAGATCTGTGTTCTTGATACCCTCTGGATACTTCAAAAGATTCCTCCCTTTTAAAAATCTATTTTGGATGCATTGACAATTTTAACTGAAAGCTCTTACATTCATATTTCTGTATATATCCCATACTCATTATAACAGCCCCTGATTCTGTATCTTTAATCTGTATGTTGTCTTTCTTTTTTGAGAAACAAGGCCCTCTTACCTCACAGGGCCCCCTCCCGTTACACTTAGACATATTTTCTTTGCTCTCAACAAAATAGCTACTATGTTATGTATGTATTTAAAATGTGGCATATATTACGGGGACGGCGACTCACATTTCTCATTTAAGGAATAAAGGAAATAAAATGCAAAATAAGACCATGTTGAGCTCCATTCACTCTGGAAGGTTATATGCTCTGCAGAACGTCAATCTTGCCCTTCAAGTTAATCAGTCAAAACTCCATTAATTTTCAAAGCCAGCAGAGGGGCTTGAGGCAGCAGAGGGAAGGGTGTGCCTCCAGGTTGGCCGGAACAGCCTGTGAATTCCAGATATTCCTTAATCTGGGATGTATTAGAAAACGACTTCTCTGAGGAAAGATTTAAAAATTTTAAAATTACCCTGACTTAATAATTAAATGTGAAAAAAGATGAAAGTGCTCAGCAGTAAGCCAGAGGCATAAAAAGTCCCTAGTGTGTGTTGATCGAGCTGCCCTCACATGTCATCTCTTCCATGACATCTCCATCAATGTCTCAAATGGAATTTGGGAACAGTATATATACAACTCTGTATCCCGATTTTTCAGTTTTATACCGTGTTATATAATATATTATGGATTCTTCACTGTTATCATTAATGGTTATAGAACACTTCATCAAAAACGTATTTCATAATTTGTTTACTTATTCCCTTGTTGTAGACATTTAAACTATTTTCAATTCAATACAGTTCAAATCAATGTAAAATGCTACAATAAATATCTTCTGTGAAAAAAACTTTTTACTGTATTTATGATTTTCTAAAATTAAGTTAGACTTCCAGTCATTACATGATTGATCAAAAGCTATCATGACTTTAAAGGTTCTCAACACATATTAAAAACTTCTGTCTCTCAAAACTATACTGATTTCCAGTCGCACAGGTGTGTACAGGAGCATTGATTCAGCACCAGGAAACTGTTTTCGGCTCTTAAAGTGGTAATACATAGAGGTGGCTGTGCCCTGGCCGGTCCTGCCTAAACCTGCCTGTTCCCAGAGCCAGCCTCATGGACTGGACACTGCCCAGTACAGCTGCGCGTGGGTACCAAAGCAGTGGGGGTCAGCCATTTGGGAGCATTTTGGAAATTCTAGCTCCACTAACAGGGGAACCTGGAAAGGCACTGCTGCCTATGCACCTAGTGTCCAAAATACCTGGGTGAACACAGTCCTGCAAGCCCCTCACTGCTGAGTCTCCACTGGGCATGGTCTGTTCCTTTCAGTCTTCCTGTCCAGCTTTGGACTCTGCCTATAGTTCCCCGGTAGGCAAGAGGACCTGAAATTCAGTCTAACTGGCCCCTTTCGCTGGTTTCTGCCAACTGTCTCCTGGGTAGACATACCCAGGTATATTCCATGAACAAACAAACAGGACACTTCCCTGGTCTATGGTTCAGAAATCTTCCTGTTTCTGAGAAACTGGTGCCTAAAGGCATCAACACTACAACTCTGCTTCCCTTCCGCCACTCTCTTCCCTCATTCCGCCCCTTCTGTCTCATCACACCCTGGCAAGTTCACACCAGCCAGAAGAGACTTGAGTCAGCTCCATCTCTTGATGAGATGATGCCAGGCTCCCCTGCCAAGACGCTGAGGTCAGAGAGAAGTGCCCCATCCCTATGCCAGAGGCACTGGATGCCCTCCCCTTATTCCCAGTCCTCCCACCTTACTGCATGATGGAAGCCCCACTGGTTCTGTCATGGCCCACCAGACATTTTTTATACTCTGCCCATCACTCAAATGCAGAGTAAACAGCAAACCTTTCAGACAGCAACTGCCGGAGCTGAAAACAAGACTTTTCGGGGAAATCATTTTATTATTAGTCATTATAAAAAGTTTATTCTTCTTCTTCGTATTCAGAATCATTTACCTACACAAAATCTTAGATATAAGTCTCATCTTTTTATCTTTTATCTCCCCATAAACAATTTTCCTGGTTCAGATCTCTTTTTTAGTCATACTTAAAAAAACAAAAACAAAAACCCACATATACCTAACATCTGAATCTGTAAAAAGAAAAAAAATTAATATAGAAATGATTTCTCTATAAGACGAATTGATACAGTACAAATATGGGTTACCATTCCCATCTGGAATCTTCCTTTACCAAGGTTCGTTCATTTCAAGGTAAGAACAGACTGACACTAAAACATTCCAGTTTAGTGTCAGTCTAACACTCCTTTGTGTAAGGAAATAAAATCCACTCAACCCACAGAGGTGGGGGGATGGGACTGGTAAGAAGGAAGGAAACATGAATATGCAAATAGGATGCCTTAGGCAGGGAAGACACTTCATGATCCCCGACATGATTGTTTTCTCTTGGCTATTCCTACCAGTATGATTATGAAGAATTTAACTTTGTGTTTCTGTTGGCATTCTATTCTATGGGCCAGGGATAGAGACCAGTACAGCAAACAATTCAAGAGCATGGGGCCATATGGAGAAGATGTGAATATACATATTTCATTTCCCTGAGGACAGATATAATCTTACACTGGGAACTAAGCTATGCGGTGTCATTTTACTCCTTAGGACATTCATGTCCCATTTCACCAAGCAACTGGCATTTATGAGAAAGTTTTTGATCCCAAAGAGCCTCACATTTAAGAATGTCACAGGCTATTATAGAAAATGTACTGGCCAAACAAACAAAAAAGGAGCATTCATCATAAAAGCAGTCCAAGATTTAGGCATATCTGTTATCTATCTCTCCTTCCATCACCAGTCACATCAAACACCAGGTCAGGAACCGCCATTATCTCTCACCTAAGTAAACAAAATATCCTGCTTCTGGGGTCTCCTTACCGACAGTTCAGTCTACGTGCTACTTTCAGATCAACCTTCCTGAGGGACAACTTTGATCATATCCATCTCCTGCACAAAAACTTTCAAAGAATCCCTACCACCTTCTCAATTCAGTCTAAACTTTTCATTCTGAAATTCAACATCCTTTACAATTTGGTCCCATCTTCCTTTTTAGATCAGTCTCCCACAACTTCCTTACAAATGCCTTCCGCTCTGGCCAAACTGGATGAGGTTCCTTTCTCTGACCACATGCTCTCTGCCTCCAATGAACTGCTTTGCTTCTCTCTCATGAGTCTGACCTCCACGGACAGTGTGCTCTTTTGAATTCATACCCAGAATTCAAAATGCTACTTTCTTCCAAATGGTTTTCTAATCCTCCTTTCCCACACCCTTGGCATATAAGCTTCCCATCCTCTAAAGCCCCTGAAAGAAATTCATCTCATAATAGGGCACCCTCACGTTCTATTTTGCAAATTAGACATTTGAGTTATAGAAAGTATCCCCCCAGCCGATTGGGTGCAGGCTCACTCTGATTTCCCCACAATACCCTGCATGGATGTGCAAACATTAATGAGTGATCAATACATATTTCCTACATATATTACACTGACATGTACTCAGAAACGGTTTGATATAAAAACTACTTTGAAAAACAAAGGAAAAAAAAAAATGGGAAGACTGGAAGGTAGAAGGAACTGGGAAAGATTTTGCTTCATGTTGCCTGTTTCTGTTGGGAAGCTGTCCCAAGAGTGGTTTCAGAATATTCATCTGGTATTTTAAGAGATGCTCCCAGGAAGTTACTAGAATGTCATTCAACTGACTTTACTGAGTCACTGCTATTTACCAAGTTCAGTACCAGGCACCCCAGGTACAGTGATTGATTAGAAATGGTCCCTGTCCTTTGGAAGCCAACACAGTCCACTGAAGGAATTCTATATAAAAAGGTAAGTTTAGGGCTTCCCTGGGGGCACAGTGGCTGAGAGTCTGCCTGCCGATGCAGGGGACACGGGTTCGTGCCCCGGTCTGGGAAGATCCCACATGCCGCGGAGCGGCTAGGCCTGTGAGCCATGGCCGCTGAGCCCGCGCGTCCGGCGCCTGTGCTCCGCAACGGGAAAGACCACAGCAGTGAGAGGCCCGCGTATCGGAAAAAAAAAAAAAAAAAAAAAAAAGGTAAGTTTAATCAATAATAATAAAGAAGTTTTTTAAAAAAGGAAAAAAAAAAAACGTGTGCATGGTAGGGGGAGGTCAGGGTAAAAAGGAGTTGACCCTGCATTTGAAAGTCAGGGATGATTTGAGGAAGGAAGCAACATATGACCTAGGTCTTGAAGAAGGATAGCAATTTGCTGGGTAGAAGCGGCCATTCTTGGCAGAGCTAACAACACATGTCCAGGCTTGGATGGTGGTGTGCATGGGAAAGGGAGAGCCATTTAGAGTGGCTGCAGCATGGGGTGAGGCTCAGAGGTCAGGTGTGACCAGACAGTGCAGGGCCTGCTAAGGAGTTTGCAAAGTTCATACTCTGGGCATCAAGGAGCCAAAAGCAGAATCTTGAAATGCATCTGACTTTCAATGGTTCTCACCCCCCTCACATCACCTTCCCCCATTTTCCTAACCTACTGTAGCTCACCTGGCTACAAGGGTAATTTAGCTGCACGATGGGGCATGTGTGCACTGCCTGCTTTTTTCTACAGCATAGAGCAGAGTGCTTTGGTCTAGTATTTTGACCTTTACTTTAAGATATAAATACTTCAAAGGCGAAGAGAGAAATATTCAAAAAGAGACCTTTTCAATCATTTGGTCACTTAACTCAATAGTACCTTTTTGCATCTCATCCCTTCTTATCATCACAAGGAAAATAATGTACCCTCTCAAAGAGGGGAGAAGAACTGCATTTTTTTACCACTAGAAACTCACTGAGCAGCAATTTTGATGAATTTTTTCACCAGCTGCACTCTCTTGCCCAGTTGGCTGCAGAGCAGAATCTCCGTGGCCACCCAGAGCTGGACCTCATTGCATCTCTGGAGTAGGAGGCTCAGGTTCACTGTGTGGTCCCCACTTCCTTGTCTGCTGAACGTGAAGTAGATCAGCTCTTGCTGAAAGACAATGTATTCATACAATTGTTTATTGTTGTAGCACAGAGTCAAGTTGATACAAAATTCATTTTTAAGAGCTACTTCAGGTAGGCACTGTCATATCATAACATGTTAGATATAACAAATAACAATATATTAAATTCAAGATAATTTATCTTGACTTCCAGAAAAGCCTTCACGCAGAAGCCTTACATAACTGTAATTTTTTAGAATGCAAGGATGACACTTTTCGTGAAAACCTAAGACATTCTAAAGTTTAAGTCACAGGCTGAATCAAATCCAAACTTCCCAAACTTGTTCTATGAGCAACTTCAAGTGCAAATGACTATCATTACATTAGACCCTCACAGGTAGGTTCTCTAGACAAGGGTTCTTACATTTCAGTGTGAATCCAAATCACCTGGAGGCCTGTTAAAGCACAGATTGCTGGGCCCCACCCTCCAGATTTTCTGGGTCAGTAGGTCTGTGCTCTGGCCCAAATCTGCATTTCTAACAAGCTCCCAGGGGTGCTGATGATGCTGGTCTGGGTACCCGCTCTTTGAGAACCACTGACATAAGACATCGGCAAATCACAGAAAGACAGCAAGATTAGGACAAGGTACAAAACTGACAAAATCGAGTCAGACCAGTAACTAGTGACATAGACTGACCATATGCAAAGCAAAGAGATGTGTTTCTAACCGGAGGGGTGTGCATGTATATTTTACAGGAGTAATTCACATTCTCCTATTGCATAAGCACATAAGCAGGGATACATCCCACTCTACTACCATTTGCAAAGTCACAAGTCATTTAGCTTGAATGAGTTCACTACTTGCTCAAATTTAGATCATCAGGTTGGAATGTTGTCAGTGAGAAAATATGAGGACATTTAAAAAACGTTCCAAAGTGAAAGTGAAGCTTGGGGGTCCCTAAATTGGGCACGAGTTCCTTCTTCAGGAGGAAAGGCCTTCTTGTAATGAAACATTTCACTACACAGCAAAGTAAATGCAACATATTGTAGCACAGAGCTGCCTCGTTTTTCATCTCCTGATTCCTGTGAGCCTTTCCACCAGCTACATTTATTCATCAAATGTCAGTAGCATGTTGCCCCGCATCTACTGTTTTATAAATGTTTAAGCTGTCCTCAAGGGAGAGGTTGATGGACATACAAATTTGAAATATATCTCAAAATTTTCAATAGAGTACCTGAAGTCTTGCACCATAGTCTAAATGTATAGAATGTTCTTGGGAATGTGTGAGTGTGTGTGCATGTAGGTACATACATAAATGTGTTTCTCATATAAGTACTGTAAAGCTCTGTAAAGCTCATGGAAAAATAAAAATGTCAATATCAAAGGTATCGAATATAAAATGTCTCTTCCACCCCATTAGACCTATATATATATATATATATATATATATATATATATATATGAATACATGTTTTCAAACAAAAAAATAGCATATTTATACTACATTAACACAAATATCCGATTGTACAATATTAGGTGCAAATAAAGCATGATCATGTATTCTGATTTTCCTAGGTTTGGGTCAGTCTTTTAATATATTTAAAGTCCCCAAATATTTTGGGGCCATGGTATCCTAAAGCATAACTAGATCACCAGATGATGGATCTTCTTAAAACCCAGTCACAAACAAATGTTCTTCAAAAAGAACTCACAGTTATACTGGCACAAGCATTTATTTTATCATTTCCCTTCTTACTTACCTCGTGAATTGAATTGAAGAGGCTCCAATCAAAATTCATTAATTCCAGAGCAATATCCCAAGTGTTCATTCCCAAAATCCTAATCGACCTTTGCTGTGATTCTTCATTTTCTGCAAAAGGATTCTAAGGTGACAGACAAAAGTAAAAGAATCCTCAGTCAATTCCAAAATATTTGGCACTGAATTGTCTGGCTATCGAAAGGCATTCGAAGCCCACATTAGAAAAAAACTCTTGTCTGAGCGCACTTAATATTTTCCCTGGTCCGTTCACTTTCTGTGAGTTACAACCAATTTAGCAAACAGCCTTGGAAGCCGGAGAATGTGATCAATGATACTTCACTGAGTTGCCCCTCCCCCCGACACACACACACACACACACACACACACACACACACACACACAAATCTGATTATAAAACACTGCCCCGGGCAGACAACATAATGAAAGTAAAAGCCCTGAAGTCACTCTGGCTTCTGGTAAGAATTAATGTGCCAGCAGGGTGAGTATAAAAACAAACAAAAGAAATGTCACAGTGCACTTCAATAAAGACAGACATGGCTTTTACAGAAAATATGTTTGACGAGTCTCATCCCAGACATACATTTACAAATTTATTAAAATGCCCATGGAAAGCAAAAAAAAAAAATTTTAAACAGGAAATAAAAAATAAGTTACTTCATTTATACCATGGTGGATGATTATTTTAAATTTTTTTTTTTAAGGGAATAGTTTTTTTGTTGTTTTTTTAAAAATTTATTTATTTTATTTTTGGTTGTGTTGGGTCTTCGTTTCTGTGCGAGGGCTTTCTCTAGTTGCGGCAAGTGGGGGCCACTCTTCATCGCGGTGCGCGGGCCTCTCACTATCGCGGCCTCCCTTGTTGCGGAGCACAGGCTCCAGACGCGCAGGCTCAGTAGTTGTGGCTCACGGGCCTAGTTGCTCCGCGGCATGTGGGATCTTCCCAAACCAGGGCTCGAACCCGTGTCCCATGTACTGGCAGGCAGATTCTCAACCACTGTGCCACTAGGGAAGCCCAATGGATGATTATTTTAAAGTATCAATTGCTTTCCCTATACAAATGGATATGAGTTTGGTAATCATAGTATTTCCTTAAAATCTGATGTAAAATTATTAAATGCCACCACAATTTTAAATCTATTGTCACTGTTAAATGTATTAAAATTATCTGGCACCTTTTAAAAATATTTGATATTTTCTAATTAAGATATAAATTCTCTCATCTGACTTGAACAGCTAATGATGTTAAAATAGTTAATGACTTGGGAAAAAAAAGAAGGGGACTTTGCAAAAATAAATGCCATAGCAGGATAAAGGGAACATTTCAGAATCCAAATATTAGTCTCTATTTTTTGAACTGCAAAATAAATTATTAGCATTTTCAAATTCTTATATTTATGTAAAGGTTTCCTAATTTAAAAAAATGACAAAAGACCTTCACAAGCTTTTCCACAGACTTGATTCTCTTCAGAGTAGGTTTAGGTACAAATTGTCCCTGTACCCCCAGTGTGGATATGGAGTGGAACTCAGTAAGGGCTAAATGAATGACGTGCATGCAAACACTGAGGTGGGGGAGAGCCCAGGTTTCTCAGGAATTGGTCTGGCTAGATTGGGACCAGATGGACACCAGGCTGCACTGCAGACATTCAAAGAGCCACGAGTTGGGAAGTAACACAGATCTCTGCTTAGTAATTTGGAGGTGTAAGGGTATTTTCACTTGGCTTTTTATCCCTCCTACTTTCTCCCTAAATGTGCCCCTTATCCTGGCACTGCCCTCTGGTTACTCAGGTAGTCCACTGCCCTCTCCAAGAAACACTTTCTATTTCTCTATTCCATTCATTCAGGGCTATGATTCCTGCTTTCCACGAAGGCTAATCTATGCACAAGCACAGTGGATATGAGTGGTTTCACATGTTATCCTTCCCTTGCAATGTTCCATTTCAACTGAAATCTTTTGGAGATGAAATCACCTAAACTTTGATTCCAATGGGAAACTTTTAGGTGGTGCAAAAAGCTGGTGGGGGAAGCATCCGAGTACAGGATAGCATCTGGCTCAACTCGGAATTCACAGCACCTGTTTATCCCACAAGACACTGCCCCAGGCCTGCCCTCTACTCTTCCGAGGCCCTCGACCGCAGCAGAAGAGCGCTCTGGGAGTGCACACGAGGGAACCGCATGAGGGGTCTGTGTGTGGTGGGTGAGGGCTGGGCGGTGGGAGACAATTAGAGTGTGGGTCCTTCCATCACCAGGAGCCTAGGGCAACTGCATATTAGATTCTCCTCCTTCACAAGGTGTGGGGGAGGGTGGCGGGCAGTCACATCAATCTCATTATCTACTCAAAGATGCTGTGCAGCATCCTGTCTGTCAAGTTTCACTGGTGGAATTACATCGTGTAATTCCATCGTATAATTACATCATGTACACAGGCCTGGTGACCTGCAGAAGGACACCCAGCATCGGGAAATCCCAAGTAAGACAAAGGGTTTCCCTCTCCTTTTCTCCCTCACGATGTACAAGGAGGAAGGTGCAGGAGCTCCAGAGTCAAATATAACTGGAATGAAATCCTAGCCCTCTCCCTGGCTTGGCTGTGGGAAGCTAGAGTAAGTCACTCAGCCTATCTGAACTTCACAAGGTTAGCAGGAAGGTTAAATGACATACTGTATGTAAATTACTTAGTACATACGTGTCTGGTAGAAAGTGTGAAGATAACAGTGACTAATGTCATTATGGTAGCTTGATATCTTGCAGATAATTTTACATAAGATACTTTTATTATAAGCAGTTTTGGTTAAGCCACATGGTATACAGATTCCTCCATTATATATACAACAGGAGCCAGATGGAAAGACCCATCCTTGTGATGACTCCATGGAACAGACCAGGACCATGAGTCTGGATGATACAATCACGATCTGGTACAGCCCACTTTTTATGGGCGATGGATCTGAGGCCTGACCCTACCGTTGAGAAAGCAACCATGAGACCAAGGTTTTTAGGAACAACAACAAATCATCTAGTTAGGCGTAAGTGTTCTTAAATTTAGGACGGAAAATAACATACAGTGTGGGTTCTATATTTCTTCATACGCTTACACTTCAGTGGCATCTGATGTTGCACTGTTAGGTGCCATTTTACACAGGGAAGGCTAACAATCCACCCTTTCTTCAAAGGAATGGCACACTCAAAGTGTACCCAGTGGACAGGAACTAAGGACAGAGTCTCTTTCCCTTTAAATCCACACAGGATGCGGTCCTCAGCCTAACCTCCATAGAGCCACCAAAAAAGAAGAATAGAATTAAGATTCCATCAGAGAAAGAGTCACATCTCTCAAATCCCTTGTTTCACAGGGACTCAGAGAGAAATAGCGTTTGACTTAGGAGGGGTTGAGAGTCCCTAAAGATGGGCCTGCCTTTGATTTGCAAACGCAGTGTTGTTTGAAAAGTGTATTGTTGACTACAGGAGGAAACAGCTTGATGTATTTTTCTAACATTCATTTTAAAACATACAAATACATGGTCTCAGTCTGACGTTTGGGTCTGTGTGTTTCAAGTACAACGCTAAAGGTACTCACCAAAGTGTCAGCCAGGTCTTTCCGGTAGACATATATCCGACCAGATGCTTCAAGGGATTTGGAGATGGCCAAGTCATTTGGCTGAAGTTCATGCTTTTCTTTATTTACAAAAAAGAGTAATTAGAAACACAAGAACACCTAGTAGGCATTCACAGTACATCTAAAGAGTGAAATTTGCCAAAGAAAAATATTTAAAAATAAATGGGATATGAAGTAGATTTAATTCAGTTCTGCATATGCTATACAATGATACCAGAAAATCAATGCTCATAATCCATAAAGAGGTACCCTCTGTGATTCATTCTTATAATATTTAGTCATTCTTTACACAGAACAGCTTAGGGAAGAAAGTAAAATTCATTCATAATCCCATCACTCTAAAGTAACCATATGATAGTAATATTGGTAACAGTTGAGTATATTTCCATCCTGATCTTTATGCAAATATGTGTGTGCACACATGTACGTATGGTCAAAATTATTATTTATATGTTTGCATTAACAATCACTATAGATACATGTATTTGTAATTATTCCTTATGTGGTTTTATATTCCTATTTTAAGTACTTACCCACTTGTCAAAATTATTTATAATGTCGTGTCATGTGTAATTGGTTATATAACTGTCTATTATGCCATCATTTAATCTTTCCTCTGTTGTTGAACATTTAATGGTTTCCAGTTTTTTTTGGTCATATAAATTAGATGGCAAGAACCATGCTAAATACTAGCACTGGGACCAGCACATAACAGGGGTTTGATAAATGGGATCTATTATTACAGCAGCCATATATATACTGCCAAAGTCAACATCTTTGTGCATAAATCTTTGGCTGCTTATAGATGATTTTCTTAAGATAGATTCCCAGTAGTGGAATTCCTAGGTCAAAGCGAAGGAACATTTTTAAAGTTTTTGATACAAGCTGCCAAACTGCTTTCCAATCCTTACACCCACCAACGCTCACCATTCTTTTGAATAAGTTTACTGTTTTGCTAAAATCAAAAATAGATTCTCGGTTTACTTTGCATTTCTTGACTACTAGTAAAGGTGAATATTTTCATCTATTTTTTTTTTTTCATCTATTCTACTTCTATTTTATTCCCCTATTGTTCCTGTCCTTTGGCCATTTTTCTACCATAGTTGGACTCTTATATAACACAATAGGCTTCTCATAGAAAAACGTCCTCCCCCCACCTACAAGATGCAGACGGGAATCGACCAAAGTGATACTCAACTTTATTCCACTGTGACATAATCAGCCTCTCCTAAGGTAGCCCTCCAGTTACCCAGCATGGTTGGAAATACCATATGCCACATCTCTTTTTCTAGATAATCAGTTCAAGCACCAGATTTTGTTTTGAACATTTCTGTTTGACACAGAGTACACAAATGATACTCGAATACATTCTTTATGGCCCAGCATTGCAAAGATAAGTAGTATTTGTCATGTCGGGCCGTTGACGTCGGCAGTAAATGGTCCCACATGGCCGGGCTCTGACGTTCTTCTATCTCCTCCCTCTTTAGCTACAATTTCTTGCAACCCTCTGTGTGCCCATATATACCTTAAATCTGACTTTGTAAGAGCCATTCTGCATTTGCTATGGAATTTGCATTCTGCAAATGCCATGGCTTTCAGACAGTAATTTTTCCATTTGCTAAGAAGTGTTTTTCTTACTTTCAGATTTGTCACTACACCATGAACGATGAAAGGATTTTAAGCTCTGAGTAACTGGGTAGGTTTCTGCTACTACATACATATATACCTAACTTGGGTACAAAACAGCTGGAAACCTACTGAAAGCTGTGAGGGTAATAATACCAGTCCTTTTAGAAAAGTCCACAAAACCTACAACATGGCCAATATCTCTAAACTTTTTTTTAACAAAAAGAAAATAACTGTAGATCTCACTGTCATTTCATTTTGATGTAGCGTTTAAAACATTTATTAAAAATTACGTAACTAGAGCAAGGAATACATTAAGCTCTGTGGGCTTTTTTTCTTCATAAGAACATTATTGCTTGGGGGATATGAAGCAGCAGGCAGAAAGGTTCTTAACAGACAAAACTACTAATTGATGGAAAATGACGGCATATTTCCAAACCTGTGAGATAATTCAAGAGATAAACTGACATTGCTAGTGATGATTCGCTATGAGTCTATACACATTAGAACGACAGATGAATCTAATAGGGTGTAAAAATCGTATTTCACAGCCATCAAATAGATATTGGGTAGTAAAAGACCCACTCATTAATTCCCAGATTCACGTGTGGCCCTGGGCCGACTCTGAGTCGGCCTCCAAGGGGGTGTGGGTCTCAGCTGTGCCACCAGGTTCTCTCAGGGTCCTTCTTTCTCCAGCACCTTCTGTCTGCATGGAGACCCAATGATTACTTTCTGTTATGGTATTGCCTTGAGAGGCACATGCTGATTTTGATGAAGCTTAATACTGTTTAGAATCATTTAATATCTTTGGTCACTTAAAATTAATATACAAATATCATATTTATCTGGAATACCTAATATATTTTATTAAACATTCAACTACTCCCTGATTAAAATTCATGTAGTCCACATGTTTCTGAAATTTTTGCTCTTTTTCTTTAGAGAATGTTTTGATGGGAGGCACAACGCCCAGGGAGAGGAAGGAGTGCCTCACTTAACTAGGACGGGGAGATGGGCTGTATTTGTTTGAATATGTAATCAACTAGCTTGTAGGCCCATTTTACCTGCCTCTGAGTAACAAAGCGAAAGAGGCAATGCTCCATCACATAATGCTTTCGCATCAAGTACAATACATTCTGATCTTCTTCTCCTGACTCTAGAATGGTAACAAAGGGTAAACAGGAATGCCCTTTATCTGCTCCCCCCTCCCCGGCCCGCCCCATCTCTGGCTGATTAGTTTACACAGTACTCCCATTTTTCAACTACTGGGACTAAGTCACTTTCTTTGTATTTTTCTCAGGGTTAATGAGATATTAAATAAAGATCGTAAGCCAAAAAAGGAGGCCAGTGACACTGAGATCTGACAGGCTCCAGTGAAAACGCAGGGGTCTGTTCGGGTCACACAGATCAATAGTATCAGCTTGTAATCTGTGTGATCTTATTCAAAACAGACAATAAACCATTCTCTGAGGATAAATAAGGCCCAACAGAGGCAAAAACTATAACCAGGGCTCCCTCCCCACGTCTGCCTGAAGGAACACTGCCTATGAGCTTTCGGCTTATTGTACAGTTTTTATTTCCTTCAACAGGGAGTCTTTAAGTATTAAACTGTCAGCCAGCAAAAAGACTAGTTCAAGGCTGCCTTTCTTTTTTCTTCAGAAAGTAATTTCATCCTTTAGCAATTTCCCAAGTTAATTTAAATATGAAAACAGAAGGCTTATCTAGAGTACAAAATATGTAAAGCTTTATAATATATTTCAAAACACTGGCGCGCCTCTCTGCTCAGTTCTTGGGGAGGAAATTCAGCATCCAACGGTACCCAACTGTTGTCATGGAAACACCTCTGGTAGGTGGCTTCTTCTTGTTAGAGTGCTCATCCAGCTGCAGACCCAGAAGGGACGCGCTGCACATCTACTCCATAAAAATGTCAACTCTCTCCTTCTGGAGGCAATCCAGTGAAAGATTAATATTCAAAGACAGAAAATAATTTACCCCCAGAGAATGTGACGGCTACCAGAGCCAGATCCTCTTCCGCATGCTGGATCTTTTCCGCCACAACTCTCAGGATCTCTTGGGCTGTACTGGAAACTTTTGCCTTCACGCTGACATAGGAGTGCTCCGTGATATACACGTGACAGAAAACTACATGAGGTGAAAGAACTGTGAGTAGACAGAGAACAGCTGTGGCCATGAGGTACAGACGTTTCACCCAAATCAAGGCACCCGCCACACTATTCCCTGTAGTACAGAGCAGACACAGCTAGATTTACATATATATGTGTGCACACGGGTGCCTGAGGGCACAGCAATGCGAGCTTGCACACACGTGAGACGGAGACGTGATAAAGCTGCTGAGCAAGGTGGAGTAGCGCTTAAGCATCCCATACTGTAGTGAGAGACCCACACCATGCAAAAGCGTCTGCTCAGGGTAGAGGCAGCCTGGCCACAACACAGTGGGATCTGTGCAACAGGGACTAGACTTCGGAGTCCCTTCTGTGAGGGTTACTGTGATCTCCCAAAGCAGTCTATTAAAGCGTCTAATTCAAACATTTTTGTTTTACACTTCACCTCTGGACAGGCACAGTGGCTCAGTAAAGACCACCACATTTTGTTATTTGAATTCTCATAAGCTTATCTAAAAAATCTGTCACTTGCTATGGTTTTTGGCTTCAGCCTTCCTGCTCGTATAAGAATGAACCTCCGTGTGCCGTCCCTCCACCCATATCAAGGTGGTAGTGAGTTTAGTTTTCAAATGGAGGTCACATTTCCAGCCTTTTTAATTTCCTTTTTCTTGTCTGTGGTACTAATCATTATTACTAGGACATTATCACTATCAGGGTGAATGGGCCATGGAAAAAATGTTTCTTTATGATTTAATAGAAGAAACTGTAGCAATGGAAATAACTGACACGTTATTTGTCTCTTGTATCTGCCATTCTGAATGTATAAAACACCAGCTTCTTTACTAAAGACAGAAGGACAATAATATATTCTTCTCTTCTAGATTGCAAAAAAAAAAAAAAAAAAATGGGTAGTGCAGGTCCTAGAGAAATTTCATATGCAATTTAAATGGCACCACAGAAATAAACCCAGGAATGTTTGCACAGAAGTGCAAATGAAGCAAAAGACAAACTAGGGGTTTACTAGTACAAACCTCAAAGTAAACACGCCACCAAGAGGCACTGACAGTATTTTGTTTTGGTTTTGGTTGGGTGTGTCACTAAAACCATAGCATCTAACAAATAGCTGTTTTATGTGTTGTCAACAGACTTGTGAGAGACAAAATGTTTTTTTCCTTCCACAAAAAGACGGCATTTTGGAGCAAGGCAAAGCTGCAGTCTACAAACTACTAAATGTGAGAAAAGTTTACAGCCTGCTCAGTAAGATGATAAACAAAAAGAGGAGGGGGGAGGTCTTGAAATACTCAGACTCTTTGAAACTCAGCTTGGAAAATTATACAATTAAATGTAAGACAAATGGGAAAGGAAGGTCAGCAACTGAGAGATGAGGAGGTAAGGTCATTCCATTTGTTCCTCCACTTGGTACAGGTGACACTTACGACCCAGCGAGTGCCATCATGTTTGGTTATACACAAACAATGGAACAGAAGAGGTATCCTGTGACATTTTGTTGTTTAAACATTCAATAAGTTGAATAAATATTCAACGTCCACACCTAAAATTTCAGCGCTGTCGGGAAAGGCGAATTAAAAGAGAAAGTCTCCAAGTCACAATAGCATGCACATTTGAATTGCTGTGTTTCCCAGCTCTGCCCTTGACTCAACCTTTATCTAAACAGGAGGAAACCATTTCCAGTTCCGTTATAAAACAGTAATGTAGCAAAGCACGCCAGGGGCTTCTCTGGTGGACCAGTGGTTAAGAATCCGCCTGCCAATGCAGGGGACGTGGGTTCCATCCCTGGTCCGGGAAGATCCCACATGCCGTAGGGCAACTAAGGCCATGCACCACAACTACTGAGCCTGTGCTCTAGAGCCCACGAGCCGCAACTACTGAGCCTGCCTGCTGCAACTACTGAAGCCCGTGCGCCTAGAGCCCGTGCTCCACAACAAGAAAAGCCACCGCAATGAGAAGCCCGTGCATCACAACAAAGAGTAGCCCCCGCTCGCCGCAACTAGAGAAAAGCCTGCGTGCAGCAACGAAGACCCAACACAGAGAAAAATAAATAACTTAATTAATTAAACTTTTTTAAAAAAAGCACATCAGCACTTTCAGAGTGCTACGAAGGTGTCTCCCCCTGCACTGATGGAGCAGCCCTCTTCAGGGTGGGTCACGAGCCCTTTTGCCAGCAGCACTGATTGAGGACACACTGGACGTGTGGCACTGCCCGGCAGAGCCTTGCCTTGGGGGAGTTTCGACTGCACATCCTTCCTTTCATCATTTTCTCCAAGATATTCTTCTCTAAATCTCAGGGACTGACTCAGCCAAAGCCCTGCACGGTGGCTTTAGGGGACTTTCCAGTGAGTCACAGGCGATGGGCTGACAGCAGGGGAGAAGGCAGCCAAGGGGAAAGGTTGCCTTTCCAGTCCATTTTGCACATCTCCCCAAGAACGCAGGGGGCTCTTTGCAGTCTCCTTTCCTTACCTGGGGCAGCACTCTGTGATAAAGAAACTGTAACGCCCACAGCAAGCGAAGAAAAACTATCACTGTGGATGCTAACATGCGTGTCTTAGGGGTGTGGCAGCTAGAAAGGGTTAAAGGCAGGCTGATGTGTTAAAGTTGGAGAACGATGGTGATTAGCTGCTACTCCACCTGCCCCAGAGCCTTGTTCAAACCATACTCACTTTCCTCTGTTTCCGTCACAGTTCCTCTATGCTGGAGCCAGTTCTCCTTAAGACTGAATTGGTGGAAAAGGGCTTTATTCTGCAAGAAGGGAGAACAAGAACAATGAATGAATGTATTGCTGCCCTTTGGAAAACCAGAGCTGTTTGCAACATGTTCCAAAAGAGCGTGCCAGTTTTTTTTTTAATATGAAATCCACCCATCTAATCTTAGATGAATAAGCTGGGAGCTGCCTCAATTAATGCATGTGGAGGTGGAGAGTCTGAGCAACATGATAGACCTTGGCATAGGGAAAAAGCCCCCCAAATGATTCTCTGCAACATGCCGGAGAATATGGGCGTGATTTTTAACACTCGCTACTACAAACATCCATAGCTTCTTCTCCTGAGAAAGACATGGTTTCCCCACCCCAACAGCAACCTTGCTTTTGGATAAAGCCACGTCGAGATAGTTTCATACTTCTGCTGTAGTGCAATGACTTGCTTAAGAGAAACAGGTATGTGATTCATTATGATTATCCATCACCTGATATATCAGCTCCTACAAAACTTGTGCCTGACATCTCATGTAGCATTTCCCCCCCTCAAGTTGAAGAGGAAACACATTCATTCTGGCTACCATCTCTCTTTCTGTTGGGTTGAAGGGTTCCAACCTTCTTCTTACAAGACTTCCTTACTCTTGCAGGCAAGAGTCTTGCATAGACGGTTTTCTATCTTTATATCAATGACTAAAAATCAAATTTATATCATTCTGGGGACGTTGGGGAAACTCTGAGACTCCAAAACGCACCACAAAAATTCAGAATGTCATAAAGTCTAGGGCACCTGGCTGAAACTGAATCTGCACAAGCACAGGGAAAGCTAGGTGAGGTAGGAGTGGGGAGGCAAGGTGCAGCCCCCGGCTCCCCACCTGGCCCTCCTCTGCTAGAGGCAGCTCATTAATTATGAAGAAATACCAAGTGGGCCAAGGCCAGGCCTCCAAACCAGATCACCCCGTTTCAGACAGAAGGCGCTGCCTTACCTTCCTTTGTGGTGAATATTCATCTACAGTGCTGAAAGGAAAAGGACAAGACATCAGTCTTTGTCTCAAACCCAGAATAGTGTAGTGATTGTCACAGAGACTCCTTTTCAGGCAGCGGGCAGAGGCTTTTGCTTTTCAAAAAGATAAAACACACAGTGTTCATTAGTTTACTAAGCATAACACACTTGACACTGGGCTCTGGATTTCCAGTGAACCAGGAAGAAAAGAAGCTATTTATTCAACAGGTATATTTTGCTTTCTACCCATAGAAGCTGAGCATTGAGGAAAGAACTGGATTTATTTCCACAGAAACTCTACGTTTTCTCATATTTGGCTAGATTTTCGGTGAAATTATTCTTCTTTAGATAGCTAAATAAGTCAGCCAAGACAGATCTTTTCCAGGATGTTTCTATGTGTGGTGGAACTGGGGGATCTTCTGCTGGTCCCCAGCTCAAATCTTATTCCAGAATCTAGAGATACTTCATCACCTTGTACCAAACACGCAAGAATCATGTCTTAGACAATTTTCTTACTTAAATCTTTTATTTCCCAGTTTTATGTAAGTTTTAAAATGGAATGTATTAAATTCCATTTATTTATTTAATGCATTTAAATGTGTACTAAACCAGAATTAAATTTTCCCAACTGTAAGAAGGCCTGCCTTACAGCATAGATCAACTTCCATGTAGGGGATTATTCTCATGTAAAGGTTTCTTTCTTTTTCTTTTTTGCTTCATTTGTTTGTTCATATTTTCATACTAGTCTTAGGCTACCCAAATTTATTACAGTGTAGACTGTGATAAAAGACGACCACCAAAATTCACAACATTCATTTCTAACACCCTGCCCCTCATTTCTGAATTTCTAAATGTGTGATTTTCCTGATTGGGACTAAGGTTTATACATAATTTGTTTGCACCCTAAAAGTCTTTATATAGCCTTTACTAAATAGGATCTCCCTTTACTAAAATTAAGTCAGCCTTTAAATCTCAAATCGATAATCTGAAAGGCCTGAATTAACATTTTCTATGAGAAGTGCATTTGTGACTGCTGAAATCTTAATAGAAGTTTTTCACAACTTGACAACAGATGTGTTTTATGTTTAAAAAGTAGAAACTACATTGTAAATCAGAGAACAATTTTTCCCTTCAGATTAACTTTGCAGCTACATCTGAAAACTGAATAATGACTTGATGTTTTCATTTACCAAAATTAATAAAAGAGTTAGTGGTAAATCAGAGTAAAGTTAGGTATTAGCAGTATGAAAGACTAATGATAGACACCTCAGTGATACACCTTGGATATGACAAAAGTCACTGAATAAATGCTTTCCTTTAAGTTTTCTGAATTGATAAAGAAACTTCAGGGAATCCATAAAACTGAACTTTAAAAATGCACCATGACTTGCTGGGACCTATTTATAAAACGTTTTTCCTATTCATTAGAGATAGCTATGAGCTCCCCCAAATGACAAGTTAAATACTTACACTTTTAAAACCAAATAATAGTTTATTAGATAATTGTTCTTAATGCACCCGGACTGTCATGGCGCAGTTTGTTTCTACCATACCACACAGGGTTAAAAAAAAAAATAGCCAATAAGCTTGATTTAGTGTTCATTCATCTTGAGATATAAAAACAAATATTTACTACTAGAGAACCTAAGGAATCAAGATAAATCTCAGATTCAAAATGTTCCAAATGATACATATGAGACACCCCCAATTCTATCACATGTGCTGCTTTCTTTTACTAACTGTGATGAGGAAAATTACTTACTGACGACGGTGCATTCCAAGTATCTTTTGAAATTCTTTCAGTTCTTTTTCAAGTATTGGGTATTCATATACATCATCCAGTACATTTCTGTATATGGTCTGGGGGAAAAAGAAAATTTCAGCTTAATTGGTTTGATGCCTATTTTGTAAGGATTAAGATTCATAGAGTGGTTAACCTGCTCAGGGAAATAAGTGGAATCCAGAACAATGCTGGGGGGTAAACCAGGTACCAATGAGATCCTGAGTGGGATTCCACCTCCTAGCCCCTCGCTCAACTGGTGTGGCTCTGTGGAAGCTTTTACAGGCTATAGGTAGGGAATGGTGGAAACTTAAGAAATCTCTGGCTGGCTACTCAAAATTTCCATGCCTGTTCTAAATTTTTAGAAATACTATCCACATAACCATTAGGGAGTGAAAAAATCCATTGAATTAAACTACCCAGCTTTTTTTTTTTTTCTTTTGCGGTGCACGGGCCTCTCACTGTTGTGGCCTCTCCCGTTGTGGGGCACAGGCTCTGGACGCACAGGCTCAGTGGCCATGGCTCACGGGCCTAGCCGCTCTGTGGCATGTGGGATCTTCGCGGACCGGGACACGAACCCGTGTCCCCTGCATCGGTAGGCGGACTCTCAACCACTGCGCCACCAGGGAAGCCCTACCCAGTTGTTTTGAAAACAACACTAGTTTAGTCAGAGACTTGATTTAAACCAGTTTTTAACTGGATGTCTAAGTGATATCTGAATTTTGAAATAAAAGTGATTTCCTTCATGAAAGGCAAAATCAGTTTAGATACTTGCCTATTCTGAAATAGAACTCTTCCCTGCTCAAATTCCACTGTACCCCTTCTCTGTGTTAACTTGCACAGCTAATACGGTTTTGGTGGCCAAAAGAATCCAACTGTTTACAAGCCATCTCCAGAGAATCATCGGTATTGAAAAGACACTGCAGCCTACTAATGATTAGACACATGTATCAGCTTATCCAATTTCAAATATAAATCTAGGTTAGTATCTATTTTATAGGTTATTACTGCTCTAATGTCTCAAAATATACCAGGTCCTGAAAAGGTTTCATAATGTATACATTGTCACTATAGGTTTTAAATGACAAATGTTTTATCCCATTATTGTAGATATGGGAATTGTTAGTTTAAAGTTATAATACATTTCAACATATTAAACAGTATCAAGTTTTAAAGTATCTTTTATTTTACGTTCCATAATTATTTCATTTGCAGTCAAAATTCCCATGACTTATATAAAATAAATAACCTTAAATGAGTGATGATAAAACTTGCCTTCTTCTATGTAAGGAATATCAGGCTTCAGAGGTCAAAACCAATTAATACTTTGAATCATAACTTCAATATTACAAACAAGTTAGATGACTGTAACCTACGAATGAGATTTTTGTTTTTGTTTTTGTTTTTTTGCAGTACGCAGGCCTCTCACTGTTGTGGCCTCTCCCGTTGCAGAGCACAGGCTCCAGACACGCAGGCTCAGCAGTCATGGCTCATGGGCCCACCGCTCCGCAGCATGTGGGATCTTCCCAGACCGGGGCACGAACCCGTGTCCCCTGCATCGGCAGGCTGACTCTCAACCACTGCGCCACCAGGGAAGTCCACGAATGAGATTTTTGAAATGAGTCATTTGGCATAAAAGAATTACTCAATAACTGGATGTTTTACATTACCTTTAAAAACATTTTTGAATGTTCATCTTCATGTAACCAGTCTTTGTACAGAGCAATCCACTGGGAAACAAGATGCAAGACCTTCCGTTTCCGACAAGGAACATCTGAGTTTTCTTCTTTGCCTTGATACTTCTTAGCAGAATAGGTGCAAATGGTTAAGGAAATTACATTGTTGCAAGTAAAAAATGTGAAGAGATCCGTTTATTCTTGCTTTCACAAACTATGCTAAGGCACATTTCCCAAAAAATCTACAAGTACCTGAATATGCAGGAAGAAAAGAATATGTGTAGGGAGAGTAAAAGGTGTGCACTGAAGAGGGTAAGCCCAGGAAAACGATTTACATAACATGGTGGCAGGCCGTGAGGATAAAGACTGGACGACAGAACTGACAGCTGCTGACATAGCTCCACAGGCAGCATGGGTTAATGCCACCTCCAAGAGACCCTAGGTGGCCCATTAATCACAAGAGATTAAGGGGCTCCAAGAGATCTGGCCTCACTACATAGGTGGACACTGTTTCCATAAAAGTTAGATCAGAACTGGGCCAGATATACTTTGATCATCAGAAATTCACATTCTAAAGTAGCGCCAAATGAGCACAGATTTCTGGAGCATAATTTGTGATATGATTCAAATGCTCACCCTAGGAATTTATGTGAAAAAAAAAAGAAATGGATAAGTGTGCAAATGTAAGTAAAAAAGGGCTGCTAATTTTCATTTTCACTGTAATAAAAAAATATTAAATAGGAATAACCTAAATGCTTCAACCATTGAGGACAGTTAAATAAATTACTGCATATCCATTTAAAGGGCTTTTCTATAGCCATAAAACTGATGGTCCAGCACTATATTTACTGACACAGGACATTCACAGTATACTGTTAAAGTAGGAAAGCAAGTAAGAGAAGTATACGTTAGGATCACCCATTTCTATTAACTATGCTTATTTATATATTCGTTACCTGGAAAGATATATACTGATAGTTTAACAGCGACTTCTTAAGGTAATGAGATTTCAGAGAACATGAATTGTTTTTATTATACTTATAAGCATTTCCCAATTTGTATACAATGACTATGTATTAACTATGCTGTTAAAATTATATAAAAATAACAACCTCAAAGGCAACATGCTTAAAGCCTTAGGAATGAGACAGAAGCTTGGTGCTTTCCAAAACAACCTAGCATTTTTGCCCCCCAAATTATCATTCTGAGTATCTTGGACACACTGAAAAGTTAACTAGAAATAGAAAATGCTATGATACCAAACGCAGGTAGGAAAAGTTAACTAGAAATAGAAAATGCTATGATACCAAACGCAGGTAGGTTTTGGGGTTACTGGACGGGATTCTATATTCTTTAATGTTGATATATAATTGCAAAATAGGAATCAATTCTGTATCTGGCTTTGTAACTATTTTAAAACATAATTCAGTCACTGTCTCCCCAACCTGCAAAAGGACATCAAGGACTGAATGGATAAAAAAGATGTGGTACGTATATACACAATGGAATACTACTATATATATATATATATATATATATATATATATATAAAACCGAATCACTTTGCTGTACAGCAGAAATTAACACAACATTGTAAATCAAATATGCTTCAATAAAAAAATAAAATAGCAGAGAAAAGTAATAGCTAACCCTGAACATTTTAGAATGGCTATATCTGGAGAAAAAATACTTATAATCCTTGTTATGTCACCATAAAATTAAAGCAACTAACTCAGGAAAAAAAAAAAGTACATCAAGGACATCTGATTTCTTTGATTTCTACCTGTGAAACAAACTCAAGCAAACACAAAAAGAATCTATTAAAGTATCTATTTCTTCTAGTTTTTCTCTTGAAAGGCATAATATAAAGATTTATCTTACATTATTTCCACTTATGCAAATGTTGTTTTCCTCTTTTCCTGTAACTATCATGGCTTGACTAATGATAAAGAAAAAACTCTTCCTTAAACATTGTGAGGCAAGACACTCGTTCGGAAACTCTGAGTGCCTTTCCTGGGCATGGCTTTCGAGCCTTTGATCTGTTGCATCTCTTCTAGTTAGTGTATGCAATCCTAAAGCCTCCTTAACTGGTCATCAACCTTCTAATCACATCCATCACCCTAAGAGAGCATGCCCTGACAAAGCTCTGAAACGATGACATTTGATTACGGGGATAAGACCTCCCAAGTGGGGAATCCTTGTCTCCACCGGGATACTTGCCCAGAAACACACTATCACATATGTATGTTTTCCCATCACATGGTCTGGCACTGACTGATTGTCTTCTAAGTTCAGTTATTGCCAATCCACTCAACCTCTTGACTCTGGTGTTTACCCAGCAGGCCAAATTCATCTCCAGATTCTAAAGTCTTGAGACGTAGGTTTGAAGAAAACATAATATCGACAGCACAATTTACCCACGATGTAGAACGTGAAAACAGCGGCTCTGCATTCATTTCCAGTTCCCCCTGCCTGGTCTGTTTCATTTCATCTTTCGCCTTGGCTATCATGACATGAATATTTAACACAGCCACACTCTACCGAGGGGTTGAGTAAATGAAGAAAGGCAGTTAATTCCTAATGTGAGACATCTGTCTGAGAGGAAGCCGACACAGCACCCTGAAGTTAATGAAGGATATTGCCTCAACAGCGCCTGGCACAAGTCGTCAGTTGTCATGAAGACCGTGTACGTGAGAAGGAAGTCATCAAGGAGGGTCTCTGCAAAGAAAGGAAAATAAACACACGGTGAGCAAATCGGTGATAAGAGGGGCAGCTGCTTAGCCAAGCCCTGGAACAGTGTGCACAGAAGGAATAAGACAAATGGTGGTGGCAGTGGGAGGGGTGAGGTTAGGGGAATTTTAGCCACAAAATACATTATTTAGTAAAGTTATTTTTTAAAACTCTTACATAGAACGCCTCAAGCAATGAGATTTTTTTTTTATTACAAGGCTCTCTAAACATACGATTTTGTCACCTTTTTTTCTTCCCTAAAACATCATCTATATTTTTGGGTACAGACGTTATGGAAAGCCAATGCATAAAAAAAAGTGCTTTTAAAAATAAATTTTATAAGATTTCTGAAGTATGCACTCCAGACCTACAGGGAATGACGCTTATATGTTCTAATAAATAAAGGCTTTCTAAAGCCATTTACCTAAGTCTAGGACAAGAACAATGGATAATAAAACCCAGAGGACACACGTCAGGTTCCAAGGCCATTCACCTGTATCTCTCAAAAGCATCTGTAAGAAGTTGGGAAAGTGGTGAGTGATTTTCTTACTGTTGTGAAGAGAGGCAGAACTAAGTCCAGTTAAAAATGGAAAGAGAGGGCTTCCCTGGTGGCGCAGTGGTTGAGAGTCCGCCTGCTGATGCACGGGACGTGGGTTCGTGCCCCGGTCCGGGAGGATCCCACATGCCGTGGAGCGGCTGGGCCCGTGAGCCATGGCCGCTGAGCCTGTGCGTCCGGAGCCTGTGCTCCGCAGCGCGAGAGGCCACAACAGTGAGAGGCCCGCGTACCGCAAAAAAAAAAGGAAAGAGAAAGCAGGTAAAATGGATCATGACATACTCCCTCCTAATTCCTTTTCTACCTCTTCAACCAACAAAAACAGGTTCCACTGTTATTGCCTCTTTGCCTGAGTGTTCTTCGAAAAGTCCAGCTTACATATAATACGGAACTCCTGAACAGGCAAAGTGACCTCCAATAAAATTTCAAAAATGATAGAAAAGATTTACACTCAGAATGCAAAGTAGACCTTTTGCCATAGTAGTCTTTAACCAATCTCCTTACCTTGAAATTCATTTAAAAATATTATTTAATTCTTATATCATTTACATTCTGGATATCAAATTTTTAGCTATTTGAAATAGTAGAAAATTGTAAGAATAGTGAGCTTGTATCCTAAATAGCACTGATGCTCTCTTACACTGCAAATGTGGAAATAGAAAGAACTGCCCGATACACAATTCTATAGCTCTACACTGAAGATTTGAAAAATTCCAGAATTTTAGAAATAACCAGCAACGTTTCTTTAAAAGTTATCAATGCAAAACAAAAGGCCGTGTTGAAGAACACAAAATTCTGATAAAAAGCAGTTGTGAATGACACCTACAGTCCTATATGAACTGCAGGGGTTAATTTATTTCCATGGTTTGTTTATGCTGCAAAATATCGAGATAGTTCTGATCCAAACAGGTAAGTGGCTGCAAACAGTAACAGTTGACCAAAAAAGCTTGCTTTCTAGTGGCAAGAGGCCCTTAATTAAAATGAACCAGAGGTGTTAATGAAGAGTATTAGGTAATTTTTTTCAAAGGTATTTATTTTTTTTATAATAGATAAGGATCAGTATTCCTCACTAAAAAAAATTAATTTGACAAATGGCACCTAAAATGTAAATTAAGCCTAAACTTATAATGTTGTATCACACTGTAGTATGTGAACAGTCACTGGTCTAACCCACTATTACTCTGTGGAAAAGCAAGTTCTCAAACAGATGTGCTTGAGCCTTGCTGGGCATATATTAAGCCCAGTACAGGAAAACTGGGAATGTGGCTGGTTGCACAACTGAATGTGAGTGGATATGCACAGCAGAGCTGGGAGCTCTCTACTGGAGTCCCTGTTTACGAAAGTTTCCAATCTATGCACAAAAAGGCAGAAGAAGCTTTACTGTAAAATCTACCCCCAAACTAGTTAACCTGGCAGCACAAGTTAATCACTGGCATCCTAGGGAAAAATTTGGAATGTGTATGTGAAATTCTGTGTCTCTTTCATTACAGTGTTTTATTTTTTCTTTAATTTTTTTTTGGCCACACCTCCAGGCTTGTGGGATCTTAATTCCCTGGCCAGGGATCGAACCCATGCCCCCTGCAGTGGAACTGCGGAGTCCTAACCACTGGACCACCAGGAATTCCCTCATTACAGTTTTTTAAATAGTTGTAATTAAGATCCAACAATGGCATAATGTCTGAACCCCTAGGATATTTTGGAATCCAACTTGAAAACTATCACTCTGGGATGCTACTAAACAGTTATGTTCACAAATTATAACATTTCTTTGTACTAAACATGGTTGATGAGAATCCTTAGCTTCTCTGGTCTAATTGGAAATTAAGTCTTTTTTGCATTCAATGTTAGATACAGGCAGCAAGGACCATAGAGCAGCCTAGAACCTAGAATTGACTTCAGGCTTTCCAATGGGCCCTTACAGATTGGAACCCACAATATACAGAAACCACTGGGCGACGGCACTGAGAACCTCAGACAATTCAGCATGTAAAATTCTTGGTCTGGCACTCAGGTTCAGACTCTTTGGGATGTTCTTACACGTAGCTAATTTAGTGAGGTGGGAAGTATTCTCTAATCAAGATTTCCTCCATGAGTAGCTCAGATTAAAAAGAGCACCATTAACTTTGACAAAAGCATTCATTCCATTCTGGAAGAGCCTTAGATAATGAACTGAGTGGCTGTGAGAGTTTGGTTTGGATGGTGGCAAAACCATTTGGCATTCAATTCAATTAATCAGCTCACATAAGATAATATTTTGTTGAGGGCTTTGACCCAGAAATGCTTATTTCCCCTAAGCTACTACCATACTTAATATTCATCAGCATTTATCTAATTATCTCTCTGCCATAGAAATATTAATTAAAATAAAAACAATGATGCTACATAGAAACATCTCCAGTTAAAAACCTAATGAATAGAATAGCTAAAAATCCAATGAATAGAACAGATTCCCAATACTCCTAACTCAAATCTTTCTCTAACTACCATATTGTTCTGAAATTTTTCTGGATACAAAGAGCTTTCCTTTATTCCTTTTCAACATTGGTATTTATTTTTGGCGCATATGAAAGTAATTGAGTGATATAATCAAAACAACACACTTCAAATAAAAGTGCATTTTATAATATCCATGCTTCAAAAAAGGCTGTCCCACTGCTATTTAGAGATATTTTTAGAACCACAATGGCTATATAAATGATCCCCTGAAGACTATTAGCCAACAATGGCCATTTAGAAAGACTAGCAAATCCACTGGCATCCACATTAAAACACTATAATTATCTATTATATTATATACTGCTTAATTAATAGTAATTTAAGACTCTAGGTAGAAAAGCACCTTTGTGTACAAAAACATCTTTCATTTAAACACATTCATAATTGCCATACAGACTAACACTCTGAATAAAAAGATGCATTCATTTTGATTTCTAGGTTAATGAATACCTAGGTATTAATGTACCAAAAACTTTTCTTTGAAATTCTATTCTTTAAATCAATCTCTAAATCTAATCCCAAATTCTTGGCTCATCACTGACAAAAATACTCAGCCACCCTTTTGGGAATACCCCTCTTCTTTCCCCAAATAACATAACATTTTGTAGTGGCTTTTTAAAATACAGGAATTACTCTTTGCAGTATAAAAGTAACATGCTAATACCTATCAAAACTGGAGGGAAAATACTATTACAGTTTTAAGAGCAATGTAACCTGAAATAAAATATATCAATATGCTGTCAAAATCTAGACTTGATAGAAATGGCTCTAAAATTCATGTCTATAATTAGCCATAATGTTAATTAATACAGAACTTTTCCCTTTCATTTGCTACTGTTTTAAGACATAAGAAAAGAATTATCTATTTTTATTTGATTTTACTTGAATGTATTTTTCTTATATGCATAAATTAAAAAAATTTCTCACTATCGCTTTAAGTGTATCAAGCACTAAAAATTTCCATTTTATTTCTGCAAAATACAAGTGTTTCTAGAATATCCCAGAGTTGTGTCAAGGTGGAACGGTAATTGGTTTGGTACAGACTCTTTTTAAAGGTTTCTGTTATATAAATTTAATCAAATTAAAGAAAATGGTCTAAATGTTTCCAAAAGGTCTAAGCTTAATACCCTTTTTGGGGGGGGGAGGAGGTAAAAAAAGAAAAAACAAAAACATAAAAACGAACCCGGAAGTCTAGAAATCATAATGCATATAGGGTGACTTAGAAACAATTAGAGAAATCTACCTCAGTTATTTTTCAACACTCGCCAGCAAAATGCACTGCCGTAATGAAACCACTCACCAGTTAAAGTGAATTACCAAGAAAGCAAATGAAAAGAGTTTTGACAGACAATTGCCCATAGGAGCCATTTAATCTAAGTAAGGTAATGTGAATATTCAACATTTCTCTACTAAGTCATATCCCCTAAAGTACTGTTAGTTTTGCTTCACCCATATTTCTACTTGAGATGCAATGAAATTTAAGGTGCTCTAAACCATGCTCTACTTAACCTCTATTCCAAGGAGCCAAGAAAAGCTTTGTACATGAAAGCGCCCATTTCTGGCCCTGGAATGTTACAACTTACCATTATTTTTTGAGAAGCAGCGCCAAAATGTCCATGTAATTTGATTAAGCACAAACAAAAAAAACTTACTGTTCATGTATGAATCACAGGTTAAAGTGCGATGCCACCAATACAAGCTCTGCTTCTTGCTCAGTGTATTTTACATTTCAAAAAGCAGTATTCATGGCCTCAAATGCAGCTGTTTACCAGAGCTTTTCAATTCACTTAACTCCTGCAGACTTTTACAATTTCACCAGAGTCTTGCTTAGCCATTCTAAAACTGTCAAATCTTGATCTAGTTTTATTTTTAGATATTGGTTGCACAAGAAAGGCTTATTCATTTAATGCTGTTTCTACATCAAACCTGAAAAGTCATCCCTTTAATGACAGGAACTTACGATACGGATTGCGTGGCACTCTTCCAGTAATGAGATCCGTTTTCATTTTAACTTGTAAAATATGGTTCTGGAATCCCACCATATTTCTTTAGGAAAGAGTGATTTGAATACAGCAGGTTTTATGTTCTTGGCTAAGTTTAATTGCACATGCTGCCTTTTAAAAATGGCACTAGAAGCAGCGTGGAGTATTAACAGCAGCACTTTTATCTTCTCCACACAGAGAAAGGGTCAGTTTGCGGGTCACTCTTGTTACAGAGTGGACGGGCCCCATGAGCTCCTGCTGTCCCAGCCCCAGTCAGCTGCCCTCAAGTGTCCAGGCACACTTCGTGTATCTGCCAGGTCCGCTGGGAAGCTCAGAACACAGTGTAAAGCATGCAAAGGGAGTCAGAGAGCTGGATTCCTACCTGGGTAGCCTTGAGCAGAGTACCTCATCTCTCTGGGCCTTAGTTAAATCATCCACCGTGAAGTGGATGTCACATCCACACCTAGCAGAGTTGTAGCTGAGTTAAATAGGACAGCTAATGCATCTGGCAAAGAATCTGGCATATATCAAGCACGGAATAAATACTACCTGTTCTTTATTTTCCTAAAATTATTTATGTCTGTCCTCTCCCAGTTCTCCAAGTGCTACCAGTCAACCAACCAAAACTGTGTATTGAGGGATGACTATACATAAGGCATTTGTTGAGGCACTGGGGGTTGACACAGGGAAGCACAACGCTGGTCCACGGCTTCAGGCTCATAATGAGAAAGGGAGCTGAGACGTGTATCCCCATGGGATGAACTAAGTAAGGTAACACGGCAACTGAGCAACACCAAACATAGATGTCACAGGGGGTGAAGGAGAGACTCCACAGGCCAGGGAAGGTTGCACCAAACAGGTGGCGTGTGAGACGACCTCCGAACTTCTGAGCAGAATTGGCGGAGAAAGAGGTGAAGGATGTAAGCAAAGGAGTGGGTAATGGGTGTGTGCCTGTGGCTGAGTCACAAACCTGTGGCCTTTGAGCCTTGTTTTGCCGTTAAAGATGTTTTCTGTTAGATGACAATATTTAAAAATCAGAGATCTGGCAACACCACGTCCATATCTCAGATGGCAACCGTGGTTTAGACCTGAGTTGCGCTCTTTACGCAGGGTGCCCTCCCCAGTTTAGCACAGTTCTGCTCTGGTTGGCTTCATTCGTTCACATGAACTGTCTGGGGACACGCGAGTATGTAAGTCTCAGTCTATGGTACAGTTGTGAAACAGTAATGGGAGAGGTCACATGGTGTAACTGAAAAGTAGAAAAGTAAGTTGGAGCCAATTCCTGGAGTGTTTTTGAGCTCCAGACTAAGGAGCCTGGGGCTCGTTCTATAGGAAAAGGGAAGTGAACGAAGACTTTCAAGGTGAGAAGTGACAAGAGATGCAGATTACACCTGCTGCATCCCGGAAGTCCAACGGGATACAGAAAGAATAAGGAGAGGGAGGATGAGTTTACTTTTAAATGCACTGAGCTCGGGTTCCCTAGGCTACTTTAAATGGAACTACTGAGCAAAATTATCGAAGAGCAGAGTTTGCTAAAGAAGGCTAGATGAAGATGGGAGCAACTGTATAAAGAGAGTGCTTGGGAACAACGTGAATTCTCAGTGACAATCCTAGGAAGATGTAAGCAGGAGGCTGAGGGTTGAGCTAGGGTGGATGTTCATATTTGGGCAATGGTGGGAGAAAGATGAGTTTAGAAAGAGAAGAAATTGGAGAATTGGGAGACATAAATGTGATAGAAGCCAACAAGAAAGGACTGGAAAAGAGAGCAGATCATAAGAGTCAAAAGTTGTTGGAAGGAGGTCCATGAGACAGAGCATTCAAAGGCCACTGGATGTGGTGTGTGATGGTCCCTGGTGTGCTGGCTTTAGAGAGATGCCCCTTAAGTGGTAGAGGCATACTCTTGATAGACTGAAGAGAACTAAGGATATTGTTGACACTCAGCTCTCAGGCCATCTAGCACGCTGTTTCTCCCCAAAGACTCTTCTTGTGGTTGTGTAGCTCACTGATCAGTAACGGCAGGTGCTCTCACAAATGAGCCAGGAAGACAAATTTCTTCATGATCAATGCAAGTATCATTTTACTTAACAATATAGATGAGAACATGGGAATTGTCATGGGTATGAAGCTTTCAATACCAACCTGCCAGCATCTACCAATAAAAATTAATATCCAAAACAAAATTAATGTCCGGTTTGAAGATTCGCTCAGTTTGACATAATGGACCTGAGTTGCTGCATCTTGTATGATTAACATCACACACGCATTCTTAAGCTACAAACTGTGCTAAGTGCCTGTCAATTAAAATTCTAAAATGTCATGAAACAAAGACAAATTAATTTAAACATTAAATCTTAAATCACCCAATCCAAAAATGGGCAGAAGATCCAAATAGACATTTCTCCAAAGAAGATATACAGACGGCCAACAAACACGTGACAGGATGCTCATCATCACTAATCATCAGGAAATGCAAATCAAAACTACAGTGAGGTACCACCTCACACCGGTCAGAATGGCCATCATCAAAACGTCTACAAACAGTAAATGCTGGAGAGGGTGTGGAGAAAAGGGAACCCTCTTGCACTGTTGGTGGGAATGTAAACTGATACAGCCACTATGGAGAACAGTATGGAGGGTGCTTAAAAAACTAAAAATAGAACCACCATATGACCCAGCAATCCCATTCCTGGGCATATACCCCGAGAAAACCATAATTCAAAAAGAGTCATGTACCAAAATATTCATTGCAGCTCTGTTTACAATAGCCAGGACATGGAAGCAACCTAAGTGTCCATCAACAGATGAATGGATAAAGAAGATGTGGCACATATATACAATGGAATATTACTCAGCCATACAAGAAATGAAATTGAGTTATTTGTAGTGAGGTGGATAGACCTAGAGTCTGTCATACAGAGTGAAGTAAGTCAGAAAGAGAAAAACAAATACTGTATGCTAACACATATATATGGAATCTAAAAAAAAAAAAAATTGGTTCTGATGAACCTAGGGGCAGGACAGGAATAAAGACGCAGACATAGAGAGTGGACTTGAGGACACGGGGAGGGGGAATAGTAAGCTGTGATGAAGTGAGAGAGTGGCATGGACATATATACACTACAGAATGTAAAACAGATAGTGGGAAGCAGCTGCATCGCACAGGGAGGTCAGCTCGGTGCTTTGTGACCACCTACAGGGGTGGGATAGGGAAGGTGGGAGGGAGACGCAAGAGGGAGGGGATAGGGGGAAATGTACACATATAGCTGATTCACTTTGTTACACAGCAGAAACTAATGCAACACTGTAAAGCAATTATACTCCAATAAAGATGTTTAAAAAAATTCTTATATCAGAAGTCTCAGGCATGGCTATTCCAAGCAATAACTCTAATACTTGACTCAACTTAAAACAAGGTATGATATTTTTATCTCCTGAGCACTAAGAAGAATCTCTATTGTCAGCTTTCTTTCAAAACTTGAAATATATCACCATTCTGAGTGTTAATTTTTTTTTCCCTTGGTCATTGTGAATCATTAGTGCTGAATTTCAGACAAGTAAAATTTTATTTATTTACTAATTTACTTTTGTTTCTGGTTAAAAGAAATTTTATTGACACTAGAGAGAAGTTATTTTAAATAAAGTTTAGCAATGGATAGTCAATCGCCTATTTTAAACCTAAGAATTAAAAATCTATTCTGCAAACTTACTCATTTAAAGGAAACACAACTAAGGCTCTTTCTAAGCAATGTGGCACAAGATCTTACACAAACTGAACACTTCCGATACAAGAAAATTTACTTTAATGTACTGCCTGTGTTTGAAAACATTTCTAGAAAAAGTATTTCAACCAGTGACTGACAGCAGACATGCCTCTGTGTCTGGTTTCCAGAACAGTCATTAGAATTCTTTCTTTCCAATATCACATGGCTGCTATCTTTCTCACACAGGTGGAAGGGAGACTTGTGGTTTAGGGTCACAAAGAAAGGTTTGGTTGAAACGGATGACCAAACACCTGTTACTTAGGGCTGAGCACAGGGCTCTCTGCTCTGGTGAAGACAAAGTTGTAAGATAAAGTCTCAGCTTTTGCAAGGAATTGGAATTTGACTGGTGAGATCGTTCAAGGACCACAACGGGCAGTCTACAAGCTCCAGCCTGATGAATATTCCACCCATGTGAATGTCTGAGTGAACCTCCATACCCCATCCCTGCCCACCACTGCCACCCAGCACACATGTTTTAGCCCCAGAGAGCCCCAAACCATGCTTTGAACCACACCTATTCCTTACCGTGCCCCAGGAAGCCGGTGGTGGCTTCAGTAGGTGATGGGGAAACGTCGGCTGGTGGGGGGGAAGACAGTAGCTAGTCTGTATGAAAATAACCATACCAGCCAACCTTTATGGACCACATATTGTGGGCTGTACCACAAGCGTCACCCACATGATCTGTGTTCCTCAAAACCACCTTAGAAGGTAGGTCTTATCTTTAGCAGGATGATGACACTGAGACTGAGATAAGTACAGAGAATAACCACCGGGTTAATGTCGGAAGGGGTCTAGGTCCCAAGGCGTGCTGAGCCACAGCAATGGCTCTCACTGCACAATGTTCTCCTGAGGGTGTGGATACAAACCGTCCATGTCAGGGGTGAGAGGAAAGGAAGTACAGGAAAGTCATGGAATCCTGGGTTTGGACAGGGAAAAGCATCATAGATACGGGAACTTGGTCTTTTTACTGGCCTTGAATTGCCAAAGATGGCCCTATGGCGTCTTTTTCCACCTATGCGCATGCTACAGTTCCTTTATTCCTACTCAAATTTTGTTATTTTGTTTTTATTTTCTAGCAAACACCTGGCAATAGCAAATAGCTATAAGAGATCAGCCAATTTACTTTTCTAAAAATGGAAATGACAATCACATGGAAGGATTCAGACAGTCCACAGATTCATAATGTTTTTAAGATATTTTAACAACCAATTATACATATTTATATTTTTAAGAATTGAAATGTAAAGGAAGAAAGGAAAACAATTTTTTTAAAAGGTCAAACCATAAAACTCTTCCTTTTCTTCTATATAAACTTCTCCGTATTAGACACTGTAGATACTGAAAACCATTAGTCACATTACATTTTGTTCACTCTTTCCCAAATCAAAAGAAGTGACTTGCATGTCTAAGTCTTGGCTATCCCTCACCTCAGTTATCACCTGTCAGCCCAACATCTGGATCAAAAGACCATTAAACATGTACCAACTGTCACTGGCCAAGATATTTTTGCCTTTTGGCTAAAGGTGCTCATACATATCCCTTGTCTCAAATGGTTCTAAGAAGTCAGTTTTGTTTTACATTAAATGTACTACTTACAAGCCTACGAACATCCTTAAGCCTTTCTGTTAGCATGATTCACGGTGATTTGGCTCACACAGGTATGTAATGGGTACATATGAGTTCTGAAATATCACCAAGAGTACAATAATATAATTATATAAAATTGTATACTATAACCTACTCTTAAAAGAACAAATTTAATTTGTGATATTGTTAAAAAAACTTCTTCAAAGCCATATGACATGAACTATTTCTTGGTATACGTCAAATTTATTTTATGAAGAATATTTCTAACGCCTGGAAGGGAGAATTTTGGAGTGAAAAATGCAGAATTCTCTAGCATGAATTCAGGGGCTCAAATCACACAAGAAAGGTACTTACCGGTAAGTAAACCTTGAGAATTAAGAATACATGAGATTATCTAATGTATAGCACAGGGAACTATATTCAATATCCTGTGATAAACCATAATGGAAAAGAATGTGTGTATAACTGAGTCACCGTGCTGTGTAGCAGAGGTTGGCACAACATTGAAAATCAACTATACATCAATTAAAAAAAAAGAATACATGAGATTAGTGTCAACAGTCACTTGTTGAGAAGCATATAAGACTTCATCCAAACCACTTTATAGGCTTTTAAAAAGTGATTATACAGCACTTTAAATTACAATGTGTTCATATTACTTTGAAGGGACAGAAATACATAATTATGGCCTCGGGTCTAAAGTATCAAAACAAATTAACATAAGCTTCCATTCATAAAATTTCATGCTATTTTCCTCTTCTTTAGGAACCAAACTTTGGTTTTTCTTGGGCATACTGCTCTCCAGATAGCTTAAAACCAAACCAAACCAAACAATACATTTCCCAGTCTTACTTGTAAGCTAGATGTGGCCACAACTAAGTTTTGGTCCATGAGAAAGAAGCAGAAGCCAGGTGTGATGAACAGGTATGTTCTTAACTAGCTCCATCCTGCTACCTGGACTGTGATGCTATATTCACTTTGGTTCGTGGGATGCAGGTCAGACTCTAGGGACACTGGAGCAAAGAGCTGGAAGGAACCTCACTCCTGGCTGATTTCAGAGGGGCCTCACCAGCTCTGGACTGCACTTCTTTATTTTTATTTTCACATGAGAGAGAAGTATACGTATACCTGTTTATGTCACTGTTTGAGATTTTCTGTTGTATGCAGCCATGCCTAATCACAAATAATATATACACACAGAAAATTTTCAGGAACTCAAACACATGATCGGTAATGTGGTCTTGTTCTCAAGTTTCTCAGCTATCGTAAGCAGGAAACGTCCATTTAAGGAGAGATGAGTGTTGTGAATTTATCCTGACCTCATTACTGTGGATTTGTAGAATGTGCTGATGAAGACCCATTTGCCTTTTATGTTTTTGATTATTTTTTAAAAGAACAAACAACCTCCCCAGAAGACTGTCAAATAGTGTAAACTGTCATAATAATTCTGAGATACGCACTCACAACATGCCGATCAGCACTGGCAGAACTTGAGCTTACTACAGTCTTTCTACAAAAGTCATCAGTGGTAAATGAAAACGACTTTGCAATGCCTTCAAATTCAGATCAAACTGAACTAAGACACAAGGAGTCACATTTCGTACGTTCAATTCTTGGGAAAAGATCCAAAATTAGGATGAGAATATCTCCACCCTGTTCTTTTCTTTCTTAACAAAATCATGACACTGGATTTATGATATCTATAAGCCTGCTACACAAAAACAAACTATGTGATATCAAGCAAGACAGGAAGAAAATTTGGGGGGAAAACCTAACTTGCTCTATGTACTATGTAAATCTTTCTTCATAACAAGTCTATTTAAGGCACATTCAAAGGGATGTAGCAAGAAGGAAAACACCAGATGCTTTAATATTAGAACTACCATCATGAGCCCTGATATATACAGCCACTCACCTAAAACCCTGTTCACTTTTAGACTGAGAATTTAGGCAGAAATATCCAACCAGGCATGAGATGGGCAATTTTAACTGATGCTTTTCATCTTCACACTAAGTGAAGCTCATTTACAGGATTAAAAGATTTAAAACTTAGAAGACTGACCAAGTATCCTGAATGCTGAAAAGAAGGATAAGTCTGAAGCAGAAAAGGATACAGGATGGCTCTGAAAGTAATTTTCTGTCGCTATTTAGATTACAGCAAGATATTCTGGGGATTACAACAAGGTATTTTAGTTTTCCACCACACTTTCCGTTCACACATACCTACCAATTCTGTCTAATTTCATATTTATTTCTGAGATTTGGGGGAAGGACGGCCAGCCTAATAGCAGCCTTAAGCACAAGGCAAAAAAGCTGCAAACAGAATGAAAAGAATGGTTTCAATTGTAGAGCGAGAAAGCCCCAAGGGCAAAAAATGAGGATAATGGGAAATGGGAGGGGAAGGTTATAATGAGAAAGACTGCAAAAAGAAATGAGGAAAAGCTCAATTATAGGTATGTTAAAGGCAAAAATTCTCCCACTTGAAGAACATTCCTTTTAGACATGTGCTTGTCAATTACAGCAATTCTGTGCCATTGCACCCTTTACATGAGGCCGTAATTTGACTGAAACATGCTGTGAGAGATTAACATGGAGCGATTATAATCAACAATTGCCATTTACTAGCATCCCTTCCTCACACTTACAAGGCTGTCTGAAATACATACTCTTATATAGAAAAATCACTTTTTTCCCCATTTTCCGACAGGATGCTAAATTTTTGACTGAGGATGATGTCACAGCATTAAAAAATACAGACAAGAACATCTGATAATCTCACTTTAAATCCATCAACTGGAGAGATGACACACAAGATCTCTGAGGGAGAGAAACAGAGGGAGAGAGAGAAGAGAGTTTTTTCATCCTTTGAATTGTCTTAAACACAGTCTCGAGTAATTTCATGTGCTGATGTTACATTAAAACTATGATTCTGCTAAAATTACTCGATTGTCAAACTGACTTTTGACACAGTATCTTGTCTCCAGAAATTTCAGAATGTGTTGCTTCTTTCAATTCGCTGCTCCAAAAATACCTGACTCACATCACACATTTAAACAAGTTTCTGGAAATACAGCGGGATGCTGGCAAAACCACAAGTGTTTCTACTAAAGTACAATATTAAATATGCCAGTGGACCCCAAATTCACTGAGAAAATATGGTCATTTTTAAAACTTTAAGAGTTAAGAATAGCATTTTCTTTTTAAAGAAATAAAAATCCATTTTCCTTTTAAAAAGAACAAAAAAAGAAGAAATTTATAAGAACAAAAATCAGCACCCAACTGAGAAATTGTGCTACAGAAATTATAGATTATAGAACTATAGATAGAAAAATAGAAGTAGCAGCCTTTGTTCTTAAGGGGTATATATTAGAGAGACAAAATATAAAGGGAAAACTAAACAAAGCTATTACCTTTCTCAAACGCATCTTTATGAGAAAAACTACAAGTTATACTGGATTTGTGTTTAAAAAGCAACCTTTCGGGACTTCCCTGGTGGCACAGTGGATACGGCTCCGTGCTCCCAGTGCAAGGGGCCTGGGTTCGATCCCTGGTCAGGGAACTAGATCCCACATGCATGCCGCAACTGAGGAGCCCACCTGCCACAACTGAGACCCGGAGCAACCAAAATAAATTAAAAAATATATTTTTAAAAATTACAAAAAAAAAAAAGGGAACCTTCACCCTATGTCAAAGAGACTATAAAGATTTAAGCCAATATCTTATTCATGTAATTATAAAACCGAAGACTATTCTACATGAACTTTGTGACTTATTAGAAAGGGCCTTTATATTTTACATTTAAAGACAGACTGTAATTTTATCTATTATGATTCTTTGAAAATTGACAATTTATGTACATATTTATGGCAACTCTCAGTGTACCAGAGTATTTTGTTATTTGTAATAATTTATCCACCAGCCATTCTAGGAAATTAGAAATTTACTGAACTACAAAGAAAGAAATACCTAAGGTTCCCCACAGTTGTCTACCTAAAAAGATGAGTACCAAATTGAGCGCCTGAGTTGGAGGAAAAGCATTTTAGGGGAAGCAAAGAAAATGTAAATAAGCGGAATAAAGCAAATAAAATGTCCAAGGTGAATAAAGGAGAAAGTCCATTCATTTCTAAGCCTTCTGTTCTGGCTACAGTTTACATAGGAAAACCCTCACGGTTTGGGGGGTTGAGGACATCACCACCAGGACAGACTTCACAGAAACAAGAAGTCACATGTGTATTTCATCTAGAATATAATGTGTGAAGGAAACTTTCAAAGATCCTCTATCTCACTTCCCAACTCTAGGACACAGCCTCCCCTCTAGCCCATCAGAAAGTTGTTGATATTTTCCTTAGAAGTATTCAAAGAAGAAAGTCTAAAAACTCTTCTTAAGATGCACAAGTTTTTCAAAATCCTTATAGTCAGGAGACTAAAGATCTAATTTCTGAGGTAATTCTCGCCCCTTGTGTATTTCATTTTCCATTTCCTATCTTCAGATCCTCCTGAAATTAATTTCTCACAGCCCTACAATATTTCAGTTTGTTTCTAGGGTGCTCTAGACTTAGAGTTGAACTTTACGTACTGGAAGACATCATGTGGAGTAAACATGAAAATGATGCGATTTAATAAATGCACTCCGATGATCCAGTCTCGTTCGAAATGGGGACGGTATCCCTGAAAAGTAGGCTGTACTCCTCCTTACATCTTTACCCATTAAACATCTTCTTTTGCCCATTGGTTATGCTGTAATGAAAACTTCCACATTTTCACTATTAATCAGTGTACACTAATGACCTTATGCTTCATCTCTCTCACTGCATTTCACCTTGCTTCATTACCAACAAGAGTATTAATTAACCCACAATCTACTGGCAGTGTAAAAGCATCCCTTGTTATCATATATAGTATCACATGTTCAAAGGTGGTGTGAATAGATTCGTTCAGACGATGAACGCCTCAAACGAAACTCACAGTCATAATCTGATTTTTAACATTGTCTGACGTGAGTGGTCTGATACAGCAACTGCAACTAGGACCTCTTCCCCCACACCCCCTTTTTTGTGTAACCTTCTTGAAGCAGTTGGCCCACCCAGTGGCCGCCTTGCTCACAGGTGGAAACCAAGAAGCAGGTCTTTATGCTGAAGATTAGCTCCCTCTTAAGTGGCTACCGAAGCGCCTGATTTGGGGTTTATAGCTAGAGTCGAACGGTAGGTTTTTTATTTCAGTTCTGCCTTGCATCCAAGATTTTAGCCACTAGACAAAAATGATGTCTAGGACAAAGCTAGGAATATATCTGGGTTCACTTTCAGATTCAAATGACCACTCTATCTCTGAAGCAGCTTAGTTAACTTCTGCCTTAGCATCTACGTCCATTAGATGGAGATAATCATCCTGTACAAGCATCCTTCTAATGGAGAGGATGTTTGGATAAACAGAGTGGTGTCAAATCGTGGCTCTCAAATTTGGAAGGGGCCTCAGATGTCATGTGGTCTAAACTCTTTGATTTCATAAATGAGGCAAATGAGAAAGAAATTTCTACACAATTCTAATTATCTCATCACTTAGTCAGTATTAATTTATAAAGTCTTCCAATGCTTCAATTACAATCAGCAAAAACATTACATTCTCCACATTAGCAATTAGGAGAGAAGCTAAGGGAACTGCCAAAAAACCAAACCAAACCAAACCAAAAGCACAGAGATTATAAAGCAAAACAGAAACCAATATTCTAGTATGAGCACTTTTACTCCTAGTACTCTCTCAATGGCACTTTGGGGATTTTCATTGTCACCGTGGATCGCTGTTTCAAGCCTTCGCTTTGTCTGAAAAAACAAGCCTTCGCTGAACAGTGGGGTTCTCATCTGCATCTGAGGCACACCCAGGGCAGCTGGAGTTGGTGCTAATGAATTTATTTAGTCTTTCGTTGATGTTTTCATTAGCATGTATGCAAACAAAATTAACCTAATATTTAACACTGACAGTTTCATAAAGCTGAAAAAGACCTCAAGTGGCAACCTAGTCCAGTTATTTGTCTCTGAGAAAGCGACTTTCACAGGTCAAGAAGGTAAAAGGCCGACATCAACCATTTCCACGGATTGCAGAGTCTACGGCTCCTAGCTGTCGCCATTACCATCCAGGGATACTTATACCTACTTCCAACTCCTTTTATTTATTTTTTCAACTAAGTCTATTTCCTTTGGTTCTGAACTTTGCTGAATAGGACCAGACATTTCACATTCATTCTCTATACTACTTTAAACACATTAAAACATCCTCTAGCTTCTTCATTTTTAAAGACATGTGGATATAGTTCTCCCAAATTTGTGTCTATAATGAGATTGGTTATTTAGCACCACGAACATCCACTCTTTCCCTATTTGCTTTTTGTCTGACTCCCTCCACTAAAACGTAAGCCCCACGAAGGTAAGGAGTTTGTGTGTATTCTGTTTACAGCTGTATGCCCCACAGCTAGAACAGTGCCTACATGAGAGGTCGAAAATATCTGCGGAAGGAAGGAATTAAATTTTTCTACGGTATTCATTCACCCGCATATAGAAACTGAACGCTCAAATATGCACTGCTGTATTTTATTACAGAAGCAGTGTGTAAAGTTAAAAGTAAAGGAATTACAGGGGGAGGGCTAGTATAAGAGCCAGGATGCAGAGTATTTCATCACTGGGGGAAAACCGCTGCTTTTCTCTAGCAACGGACTGTTTCTGAATATCCCAAAATGGCCTGGTAGTAAAACTCTCTGCAAACGGCTATTACTGGTAGGTGATAAACCAAAGCTATTCTTTGTAAATGTTATAGCATAATTTCCCAAAGGAACTTAAAAAGTTTCCCACTGGACAAGGTTATACACAAACACACTTAAATCATCACCGGGTATGGCCACTGAGCCTTGAATTCCAAGCCTGCTGCCCCATCAACATTCTAACTACTCTCTGAGCGAGGCTGAAGAAACACAGCAGTAAGACAGGGCAACATGAAGTCAGGCCAAACCACCTAAGCCCTTGTGCAAAGCCTAAGTGATGGTGAGGTCAGCACAAAACGACCGCAGGGTTAAGGTCTCCTCCAGGTCTAGAATTCTACGGTTCTGTGACATACTTTGAAAGGAAAGGGGTTGACATAAATCTCTTTAGATCAAAGCATTTTAGTGATAAAAGATATGTCAGAACTCATCTCACATATAACTTGCTCAAGGTCTCAGGTTGGTCTATTAATGGAGCCCAGATCTGGGGACCCAAGGCTTCAGAATCTCATTTTAGTACCCTTTCTACTCTGCTGCGTGCATATTCTCCTTCCTTAGAACATCATTTCTTACAGAAGTAAGCATTCTTGGCTGTGAGACTGAAGGACCACCCAGAGATCCCTGGAGTGTGACGGAACCCTGCAAAAATCCAAATGGGTTTTGTTCACTATACCGTCACCTCCTCATTCCAAGAGCTGAGAGCTAACAGCTGTGCGGCCAGTACCTCTGTCCGCTCTGATTGTTTCCCTTTTTCAAAACCATTTCAGTGGATGGACCAGCAATGCATGTTTGTGAATTTTGAACTCAGGCTGCAGAGGCTCTAGGGCAGGGACCAGTGGATACGAGGCTGGACACAGAGACCAGGAGAGGGAGTGGGGAGGGGAGGTGGAGGAAAGGAGAAATGACGCCCGTAGTTCTCAGGGGCAAATTGATAACTATTAGACACTTTGAATATGTCTCTGAAAAAAGTGGAGAGACAAAGTCACTGTCCTAGTTCTGTGGCTCTCACACCTGGCTACATATAGCTTCATCTGGGGAGCCTTCAAAGCCCATAACTCTTAGGCCCCAACTCGGGTCAACTGAACCAGGATCTCGGGGGTGGGACCCAGACATTGATATTTTGAAAAATGCCCCATGTGCTGCTAACGATACAGCCACAGATAAGATCCACTGGTCTATTATGTGTTACATGATACCACAAAAATAAAAAGATAGATCCAAGGTAATTTTACATGCACGTTAATTGCACAAAATCATGGAGAGGCTTACCACCATCTAAAAACTTCCATGTCTACCCACCAAAAGTTTTAGTCCTGCAAAAGCCATGCAGCCACAGCGTTATAAAGGTCTTGCCACCTGCAAAAGAAAGCCTAGAAGAGAGGCACCAAACATCTTTCCAGAAATCCTAAAAGGTAAGGAAATTAAGGAAGAAGTTCACCTAAACTGCCTTCCGTATTTCCAATGATCAGGAAAAAGGCATTCTTAATTTTCCTTCACAAGAAATATGTATGACGTATTTAGGATACGCTTGGTGCTGGAACGGGAAAGAAGATAAAAGAAAATGAAAAATGGCTTGCCTGCCCTAGCTTCACTCAAGGTTCCATCAGTGCAATGCTCCAAAAAAAGCCGTTAAGCTGGCAATGGAGAATAGCTTTGGGACCCTATTAAGTGAGACACTCCTATGATATAAACCAGGTACTTTCACGGAGGTGGTTGCCTCGTTACAAAGGTAAGGGACTCACTTTCTCCATGATGTAATCAGCCTACTAGGTGCCGTTGAAAGTACACCACCCACACAGAGGCATCCACGCCTTCCGTGGTCAAAGCACGACGAGCAGGCATTTCCACACTGAGTACACAGTATACTGAACGATAACCTCATCAGGTAAAAACAGCCATGCCTGGAAGAAAGCAGGCCAAGCCTAGTAAGAATCGGCTAATAGGCTTTACCTGTTCCCACTACCTTATCCCCTGCTTGTTTTTTTCTTGAAAACCTGTAATCATAAGCACATTTGCTTCAAAAAGATGAATAAAAACCCAAGACGTGGGGAAAAAAAGGGGAGCAAATAATGTTATTTCCTCTTGTGTTTCCCCTAAGGTAGACTCATCATAATGCAGATGCAGAAAGAAAAGTCAGTAAGAAGGATTTTCTCTATGTATCCATCTGATCACAGTGCTGTCCCCGGCCACCCCCCCCGGAACGGAAATCGTTATTCCTAATAGAAGCATCTCTAGACAAAACACATTTGATCCTTTCCAGAGACGGGGCTGGTGGTGGGGACCTGCTCCTCTACCCCTCCAGCTCCTCTATTCACAACACATTTTCTTGCTTCTTGCCTTCCTTGTAATTCTCCTGGGCTGGGAATGCCCAGTGACGTCTGCCCTATTTCTGGGAAGATGAAAGACAGAGCTGCTTGATTTTTCCCTAACATTCCAAACGCTTCAAGTCAGACCCTGAACCTCGAAAGAAAAGGTAATCTTTGAAAACAGCTTCAGTCCTTCAACGTTCACAGATAGGTATCCAGTTTCCAGACTCAAACAGTTTTTCTATTTTAAACAATGAAGAATTATTCATTCATTCATTCATCCGTTCATCCATCCATCCATCCACTCATTCCAGATATTCCCAGGATGACTGTTTGTGCCTGGTAGTACCAGGGAGGAAAGGTAGGCACATAGGGGATTATGAAAATAAGCATGGTAAGTGTTGTGTGGATCAAGTCATTTATGAAAATCATTAGTAGGTTGCTTGTAAGCATCTCTAATAATGTTTTTTGCTTTTGAAACTCAGTTTGATACGGTGATAGAATACTATATGAATTGTTGTTTGCTATTCCATTCTATTCTAGATTTGGGTAATAACAAAAATACAGTATCTCTTATTTCTATTCCATTCAATTAAGTAAACTTCTTTTCCACTTGCATGTACACAGCAATTACTAATCACCTGAACCTGTCCTTTGTGAGTATAGGTCTCTTAGCCTATTGGGCCTTGCACCTACATTTTCACAATGAAGTGACTTCTGTGGGGAAGAGATGGGAAATAACTTGCATCTCTTGCTTGGTTAACTTCCCCAGCCTCTGGTGGGTACAGGAATGTAAGAATCCAGAACAGGCTCATCCCAGCCTCCAGGACCATTTATTTCTTCCCATGAATGCTTTCTTCCTCATTGCCGTTGGGGCCATGTGGATAACCACCATATGGCTCCACCCGGCTCCATATGGCTCCATCGCCCTAAAAGGGGCGCTCAAGAACATAAAAACGCTGCTGTATACGTTTATTGCAGCCCCTTCTCGTTTTCCTCCATCTGTCTTCCATATGTTTACGCGACTCAGACTCCTGCACACGTAGACCTTTTATAGTGAGGGTTGCCAGCCTGACCAGGATAAAGAACTAACATTCACCGCTGTCAGTGACAAGGGGCCCCAACTACTCTAAATACGTGACTCATTTAGTATTCAAACTAGAACGAACTCATAACCACTTTTCTTCAATTTGTAAATGAAATTGATTTTATATTTATATGTTTTAAAATGTTATCCACAAAAGCCACCCAGCGGCTCTTCTGTTGTATTTTCTCCAAGCGCTGTTCGTGAAGTGTGGAAGGACTGCATGTGACTTCCACTTAGGTGTCCCTATCATATTACACGACAATCTCTCTCCAAAGTTGACTTTTTCATTTTCATAAAACTCTCCTTTGATCAGAGGAAGAGTTGTTACTGTTTTCCCCCTCAGGCGTCCCTGCAAACATCTGAAGTTTTACATGTGTCCTCTGCAAACGCTAAGGAAATGAGGAGGAATGAGGAGAGACTGACCCCTGCGGGGCTCTACCTGCCCGGCTTTGGCCACACCGAGTCGTGGTCCTTTTAGCTTTGCTCGGCACCTGGCAAGAGGGACACATCTGATCCCAGTGTTGGTATAATCGAGAAGAAACCGGGAATACCAGTCACTAGACACCAGGTACAACACTGTTTCCCAGCAGGAAGCCACTCCTGGCATTAGTAACAGGAATTAGGGTGATTTCTCATTCCCAGGGTTAACTTGTCAGTGGGTACCTAGGCCACCTTTCACAAAAAACTAATGACAGTGAGAACGAAAGAAAAAAGAAATCAAGTAGGCCTAGTACCGGCTTCAGTAATTTCTACTCTTATTAATATGACTTAGACACAAAGTCCTGTGTTATAGAACTGCAGTGCTATTAAAAAGAACGCATTCAGTCCCCCAAACTGCTACGCACGTTCAAAGGTGTCCTCTTCGTGGCAGATAACGTGCCTGTAATCTAGTCCAAACCACCTGTGTAAAGCAGTCTGCTAACCAGTACGCAGAAAATTATGGCCAGTTCCATGATGACTATCTCTGATGAAGGAGAACACGGAAATAGTGCTCAAACGCACAAAATATTAATAGATAGACATGCAAATGCCACAACAATACGTTTCTCTTTTAGCTTGTTTGTGTATAAATGACAACTATTCCTATTTTTCCCCAAACACAGATATGCAAAATAAAGTTTTTATTTGAATTTCAAGATCAAACAGTAACATTAATGTAGGATGCGTGATTGAGTCATTTTTGGCTTTTTTATAAAAACATTATTACATATTTCACACATCTTTGTTTCTCTTAATGTCCTTTATAATGCAGTATAGAGCCAGACATCAATTAAGTTCAGACAAAACTACTGGGACCCAAGGAAACTCTTGTTCCCACCTAAGTTGTCATTTCACAACCCTTCCTGCATGGGAAAAACCTAAGGAGTTACTTGTACTAATAAAACCAAAAATGCCTTTTATTGACGCAGTTGATACACTGCAAACTGCGGCATCACAGGTGCTACGGTGGCAGCAAAAAGCGCATTTTAGTCAGGGCATCAAGTTGCAGAACTCAGGCTACAGCCAGAGGCCTATTCATTGGAATAACTGCTCCAGGCTGGAACAAATTATAAATTTTGGTTAAGAGAAGCAAGCGCTGCCCTTGTGTGATAAAGGAAGTTTGGGTAGGTCATGCAATGGTAGTGTTTCCAGAAGCGCAAGGGTGAAAAAGCTAAGTGGGTATTTTGCTCCCAGATTAAATAGAAAGGACAAGAAGCCTGATCGATAAGACTTCAGTGAATTACAGTTTCTGGTCCGAGACGCTATGAGTGTCATATCCTGCACAGCAGGGCTTGCTCTGAGCAGTTTGTAAACCACATGGAAAAAGGCAGAAGTTGCTGCTAAGCTAATAGCTGCTGAGTAGTTGCATTAATTGTTGACTTTTCGGCAGGGAGGCTACTCCCCCCAGCTCAGTGCTTCCCACAAGCCAGGTGCACGCTATAGCTGGTAACCCCATCCCTCATATTCCTTCCCGCTGGACACTGGCTATTAAATGCTGGCCTCTCGCCAACTGCCTTTAGGTGAGATGTGGTAAAAACGGCCAGCGAAACAAGAACATCTGCCTTCGTATCATTTTCTTTGTACAGCTACTTCCCAGGCGGCTGCTTGGATCTACGTGCGTCCATTTACTGGATTTAAACAAAACAGCAGGAGGCTAAGGGGGAGGCCCAAGAAGCATATGCTGGGTCAGCCCACTCTGGTTTCAGCTACAGTACAGACGGAGGCTTTGCCCCTCTGGAAACTGACAAGGGCAGCCGCAGCTGTGAGTCTGGAAGCAGGAGACACCCCCCTGCCTTACCTGTTTCTTTGTCCTGGACTTCTTCCAGGTGCAAGTCATTCAAAAGGTGCTCCAAGATCTTCTCCGGGGTCCCGGACACGACCACGTATCTGTCGGAGAGCAGAGAGTCCACAGAGTCATCCTCAGTGGACGACTGTGAACGGCTGCTCCATTCTTCGTCCTCGTCCTCCTCGTCAATGTATTTGAAAGAAGGCACATCGAAGGTGGGCAAGGGCAGCTCTCGGTCTGAAAGCGCGGCAGAATCCTTCCTCTCTAAATGAGGGTCAAAGACTCTCAGCCGGGAGCTGCCCATTGTGCACGGCTACTAACAAAGGCATCCCCTAAAGGCTCAAAGATCTTGCCATCTCTGTCCTTTCACTGGGAACTCAGTCCATCTGGCTGCTAAGAGCTCTGCAGTCAGCTAGCACGCTGGGCTCGAGAGGCGGAGAAAAAAGGGAGGGAGGGAGGGGGGGGGGGATAGAGGAGGCAGAGAGAGCGAGTGAGATGGAGCGGGAGAAGGGGAGGAAGGCAGGGAAAAGGAAACAGGAGCAAGGGGCTGGGTGGAAACTCTGACCTCCAATCACTCTCTGAGCTCCCGGCTTGGGGGGCTGGGCCGCAGCTCTGCACTTTCTTCAGCACCAGGACGTCCCGGTCTTGCTCTTTAACCTGAACGGTTGTCACTTCATCATCCTGCTTTCATTGCCGATGGGAGTGATGGATGGAAGAAGGAAAAACAGAGAGAAAATTTAAAAGGCAAAAAAAAAAAAAAGAGCTAACTAAAGCTGCACTTTCTCAAGTTGCTTTCCCACCTAATATCTTTACAGATTCAGAACAAATTAGGAATCTGGTCAAGAATCTCCCTCTAATGGTACAGGGTCCAGGCTCAAGTTGTATGGATACATAAAGCATTAGAAAGACATAAATACTTTAAAGGAAACTGGAAAAAAAGAAGAAAGTGGGGATGGGATTCAGAGTTCATTTTTAAAACTACCTGTGATGTGAATTAAGAAATCCAAAGTTCAAAGTCTCAAAAACACAATATACTAATTCCATGTGTGCTATACTCTCTTTTACCTGGTTAATACTTCTTAAACTGCCACTATATTAAAATTAGAAAATCATATAAAACATCATTTAAACACTAAAACAATCAGCAAGCCATATTAAGTAGATGTAGCAGATACGTATCATATTCATTTACATCACAGCCTTATTTTAAGGTGGGAAAAAAACTACTCATTCTATCATTCAGTTCATGTTTCACTCCCAAACTTGAGGTGGCCTTCATATTTATCATGTACTTGGTTTGCCAGAATACAAGCAAAAACGGATCTCTAGTTAGAATCTCATCTAGACTGAAATTCGGATGTCACGGGTGAATGCACTGACTTTCTTCACCGCGGTCCCTTTTAACACGGAGAGAAGGCTGAACAATCATTCATTTCTGCACACACAGCTTCCACAGCCCAGAGCCTAACACGGCCCGCTGACGTGGCTCTGTCAGAGTCGGGCTCACTGCTGACCCAGCAGTGTAGAGCCGACCCAAGTGACACCCAAGTGACAAACACTTCCAGAGTGTGGAGTGTGAAATTCTCCTGATGGGTGGCGTCCAACCAGAGGCAGGTAGGGGCGGAGGGGGTAGGGAGAAACCCATGTAAAAATATTTACCTTCTGTATTTCTGAGGATCTGAGCAAAAGACTGAAGCAAGAAAAGTTGATAGCAAAGAGGCTTCACCTTAAAAATTATGTTGCCTCTTTAAAAAGGGAAACACGTCCTAGGGTTCCTAGCATGCTTCTGTGTTTCTGCTCCTGGCAGAAAACCCTACCTCAATTAGGTACAAACACACAAAAAGAACATTTTCCCGCCCCCCCTGTTGGATAAAAAGTACTATGTCCTCGTGCCTTATTATCAGTTCCATAGATTTATCAGAGATGCCGATGTATTTATTCACCTTCCGTAAGAATAGGAAGGCACTATCCTTGTCGTAATTGCCAACCAAATCAGTGGGAAAATGATGATTTCAACTCCCGGTGTGCTGATTCCTAAGAAAATGTAGTGACCTAGTCATTTGAGTCCCCCAAGATCTTCTTAAAAACAAAAATTACTAGTCATTCTAAACAGCAATATAATTTTAAGATCATCCTGTCTAAATCTCTTAGTGGCAAATAATTTTACTATGTAAAACTGATGTATTACACTTCAGCAAGGTCAGACACACAGTTACTGTGGCAATTAATACTGGATATTCATTGTGAAACTCCCTGAGGATGGCAGTGTGACTCCTGTAACATGAATACCAATGTATAATTGCCATCTTTCATTTCTCCAAAGGGGTTCTTTTGTTATCCATGTGGCTGAAGTGAAGCAAGGTGGCTGGTGAGAGGAGCATAATATTGACAAAAAAAAAAAAAAGGGGGGGGGGCAGAATGTGAGTCTGGGATACTGAGACACAGAAACAAATAATTCAGTAAAGAGCAGGTTTGAAAGGACAAAAATCTTTCCCTAGCTTTCCTCTCGTCATAAGCCAATATTCATTTTATATGAGCCTGCTGTCATTCTGAAGTACGTTTTACATTCTACGTGCATGTGATATACGGCATTATTAACTTCCGCGGGCCATGCACATACATATGGATGGGAAGGGCTTCTCTAATGTCTGTGTAACTAATATGTATTACAGGGCTGTGCACAGAGCAGCTACACTCTGCTGGGCAGGGGAATAGCTGAACCATACTGATGTACTATCAATAGCATCTTATGTCACAGTGATAGTTTCCATTTTGAAAACCTGTTAAAAAATAAAGAAGCAAAAAAGCAGAAAAATCAATGTATAAAAGGAGATGGAAGTTATCTAAAATTGCCGTGAAAACGTAATAACCGTATGTATTATACCCGGCTCTCAAGAAGGAAGGTGAAATTAACACCTCCTGACCAACCTATGTACCCTTACCTAACTGCTCTTCCTGAAAAACAGCATAAGTACCAGAGTTGAAGTTCTGGGTATGAAACTTTACTCTGGTGCTTGCTTGGTTAAGAATAAAAGTATTTAAAGAACTAATGACAAGAAATATGTTCAATGACAAACAGTTCATGAAATGCAAGTAAAGCATTAAAATGCTTAATTTATAGACAACCACTCAACAAACAGTGAGGGTCTGCTTTGGGTAAGGCACTGTGGCAGACACTAAGGGGCAAGCAGTGGTGAGTAAGACCGATGCCCTGCCCTTAAATGACAAGGTGATAGCTCCATAACAGCGTAAGTCTAACGTGGTGAGCTCCCCCAAGATGAGGCCACATGCAAGAGAGAAAGCAAAGGTAGAGAACCCATGCGATTTGACTGTCAAAGATGACAGATCAAATCCCAGATCTGTGGGTGAAAGAGAATGGAAAAGCCATTAAAGGGGACAAAAAAACTGGTTCTGCTGAGAATGATGAACCTGGTTTCAGACAACTGATGTTTCAGTACTGATAACACGTCATGCTAGAGATGTTTAGCAAGCAGCTAGAAATAAAGAGCTAGGGCTCTGGACAAAGGCCAAGGACAGAGATAAATCTGTGAACTACTCAAGTTTGGGAGTGGATGAGATTGTTGAAGGGAAGCAGGACAGAAAGGGAACTAGGAAGAGAAAACATAGAAAGAAGGAGGAAGAGGGAGGGGATCAGAGTCCTGAGGAAACCTACCAAAGAGATGACTAAGCAGTGAAACCAACACAAGCCAGGAGAAGGTGGAGGGCACTGACTCGGGAGAGTCAAGGGCAAAGGCTGTCTGACGCTGTCCAGTTCACCAAGATGAAGAGCCTAGGAGGAAGTGCTGCGGATACCACGATGGGAAGGCGAGTGTTGAGGTGTAAGCGCATGTGAAGGAAGTGCACAAACAGGCAAGACCGCCTCCTTGGAATTTCATCTCGAAAGGAAGGAGTCAGGCTGAAGAGGCTGCCTGGCTGGGGAAGTCGGCAAGGTGAGGGGCTATGGAGAAGGGGCGAGGGATCAGGAGCGTGCGTGGAGGGTTTAGGCTACAACAGGATCGAGCCTTCCTCCTTCCAGAGAGGATCACGGGAAAGAAGATGGGTGGAAATTTAGAAAAAAATTAGAGCAGGGAAAATAAGGTAGCTGAGGTAGACAAAATGAGATGCCTTCTATCATCTCCGTAGAGTGGGGGTTCCGACCATCTTCTGGAAGGGGAGGTTCCTTGGCGGCCTGAAAACTGTTGGAAAAATGGCTTTAGGGGTTGCAACAGGGAATAAGCAAGTTATGAAAAGAGGAATTGCCAGGCAGCTTTGTGCTGCTGAGGGTAGAAAAACATATGTTTATGGTTTTAGGCCTTCCTGCCAAAGTGCTCAGAAATCTGAGTGGAGGGGGTGGGGGGGACTTCCCTGGCGGTCTGGTCTGGTGGTTGGGACTCCGCACTGCCACCGTGGGGAGGTGGGAGGGTGGTGCGGTGTGGCCCACAGGCTAGATCCCTGGTCGGGGAACTGGGATCCCCACATGCTGCGCAGTGCGGCCAAAACAATTTTTTTTAATTTTTAAATTAAAAACATAAATTAAAAAAAACAATTTTTAAATTAAAAGAAGAGAAACCTGAGAGGAGAACAGCGAATGACGCCCCCTCTGCCCACCAGGGGAAGAGATCGGCATAGGAGACACCAGGAGGGAGGGAGGAGAGGTGTTGTGGGCTGCCGTCAGCACACACGCAAAACAGCCCTTCTCCACAGGGCGTCTGTCTGGTTAGGGAAAGGAGTGCTCCAAGAGAGGAGCTGATAAGCGGGCAACACGGAGGGGCCGAGGACAAGCCTTCACAGGAGTGAAGGGAGCAGGCAGGCGGTCGAGGAGGAAGCAGGTGGAGGCTTTGATCGAGGAGGCTGATCTCTGAAGTGGGGCAGTTCAGAGCAGGGAAGACGGAGCAAGGGAGAAGCAGCCCCTAACACCTGGGAGCTGGCCTGGCACTCAGGCTGGGCCTTGTGTTCTCCTGTTAAATGTCACTGATGCTGCGAAAAATCAACATCAGATAAGGCCACTCTGTGACTGTGGTGGGACAACACAAAGACACGGCCACTCGGAAGTCATATCTGAACACAGACAAAGCATAAACATTGGTCACGGCAGAGAATACCAGAAAGCCCAGCGAGTGAGTAGCGACTGCTGCTTCTTTCCCAGTGACAACTTTGGCTTTGCTCCTCTCCCTATAGATAAGATTTAAGATATCGTCACAGAGTTGCCCAGTTTCCTGATCTAGAGCAAAGCCCTGCTACTTGAAAACCTCCCCAAAGTCACCAAACACAAACCCAAGTCTGGGATGTCCTTTCTTCTGTCACCTTCTTGTACTGAGCTGCTGTGAGGCTCCCCATGGTGCGAGGGCTCCATCACTATACCAAAAGCAATAAACCCAACTTACTCAACTACAGGTGTGTTCCTGGTGGTCTCTGGCTAGAGGACAGTGACCATGGACAAGGGTCATAAGATGCTGCCCTGCCGCTGGCATGGCGCAGTGTGGAGAGCATGGTTACTGGAGTCAAAGATAAAATGCATTTCCTTGTCAGGAGGATGAGAGAGTCAGACCCAGGGATGTTCCTGAAAGTGATGAGAGGATGGGTGAGGAACGAATGCCCGAGGACTTCCCTGGCGGTCCAGCGGTTAGGACTCTGTGCTGCCAAGGCAGGGGGCGCAGGTTCGATCCCTGGTCGGGGAACTAGGATCCCGCGTGGCGCAGCCAAAAAAAAAAATTTTAATTAAAAAAAAAAAAGAATGCCAGTGCAAGGGGCACAGACCTTAGGAGAAGGGACTTCTGTAGGTGCAACACCGAAGAGGAAGGTGCAGTGGGGAGTGGGATGTATTCCCAGAAGGCACCATGCTTCCCACCACCCGCCCCAGCCAAGGCATGGGGGCGCTCGGCTCTGGTTGGTACAGGCTAAGTGAGAATTCTCCCCGCTCCCTGACACACACTTTAGCTCCTAGATCTGCACAAACCAGGTCTTTGCCCTACTCTCTTGAAGGGATGGTAGGAAGAACAAGAAACTCTAAGGACCAGGCCAGACGGATTCTTCACAGCTTTGCCTATGGGATGCAGTCTGGGATGAGCTGGGAGATGGGGGAGGAAAGGAAGTGTAAAAATAAACAGGTATCCTCAGCTGAAAGGGGGAGGGGAGGGGGGAGGGGGAAGGGGAGGGGAGGGAAAGATGTTTGATCACAGACTCACAGGACCTTTTGAACAGAGGCCATGAAAAATATGAAAACAGAGGAGGGTTTTCAGCTTTTCTCTGCTCCTCATCTCTTTGTTCTATTCTTTGGTGACTAGCTCTGATTTCTTTTCTTTTTATGGCTACACTGCTCCCCTGCCTGCAAATTCTGAATGAATGATAGAACCCGTCCCTTTGACTTACTTTAGATTAACTTCCTTGACCAAGATCAGCTTTTATACTTCTAAATCCAACTTTTCTTTTTTCATTTATTCACATGAAAGACATTTATTTTTAAGATGAAAATACATATAGGGTAATAAAAATACTGATTTTTTAAAAAACTAAGGTGAAGAACTGATGTTCACAGTTTAGCAAGTCTACGCTGTCCTGAACCAAATTTCTGACTGCATTTATATTTTCACTTGTCACCAGCACTAGCAAGAAAAAGTCATTACTAAGGGATTTCTCAGGCCTGCTGGAATTGTCACAACTACTTGCTTGATTTTCCATTATCTCTGATAACGGAAAATATTCCTCTCCCAAGTACTGACATAAAGCAGCCACTGGTATTCTCCATGGCATTGTGTCCCTGATGCTCTGTGAGTATCAACTCTTACAAGAGGGCTTAGCTGGGGGTTCATGGATGGGCTTTAGTGACTCAGAGAAGCTTCTGAAAGTATATAAAATTTTTATGTGTAGGCACATTTTCCCAGGGAGAGTCCAGAGTTCTAGGTCTCACTGGAGTCTATGAACCCCAAAAGGTACAAATCGTTCCATACAATGACACTCATATTTATCACTGCATCTAAGTAACCTTCTTTGACAATCTCCTGCTGGTAACACTGCCTATCCAGATAAGATGCCCAAAGAACCCTGTCATGACATCCATCACACTGACCTCTGATTATCTGCTCCCTCTGCGCTCTCCACGAAATGATGACATCTCGAGGGCAGGGATTGTGACTTCTAGTTCTCTTCCTAACACACAGCTTAGGGCCTGGTACATGATATTAACTTGATAACGGTTTACTGAGCGTGCAAGTTCAAGCAAGAGAGCGAGTGAGCGAGCGGACTACCTTTAAAAGACAGAATTCGATCTCGCGTGGTTCAACGGTCACTCTCCTCTGAGGTTGCCCCTACCCTCTCTACTTAGTCACTTTCCTATTATAATGCTCATCACATGAGATAACTGTGTTTTGTACTTGAGCGCTGTACTTGCTCCATCTGTCAGAATTCTACCAAACTAAGCTCCCGTGCAACTGACATATAAGAGACCATATAACTAACACAACAATGGGAAGGCATTCACTAAATGGTACTGTCCCTGAGTCTAGGGCACATGGTAAAAAGGGTGTGGGCGTGAACAGGTCACCCTGTGGGTTGAAGTGTGAACTGGGCAAGATGTGAATTTTGTGCCCTCTAAAATCCCCCTTCTGCCCCCTTCGGTTCCAACCAGGATCCTCAACACTCCTCACGTGACCCAGTGTTCCATCATCAAACCTGTGTGAAGCAGGCAGCACCGGAGAAGCTTTCAGATGGAGAATGCACAGAATCATCTAGCTTGATGCCATGGCACTCAAGAAGTCATACAAGTAGCACAAGGTGCAACGCTGCTTTCCCTCAAGCTTGTGAACACCATAACTGAAGATGCTAACTTAGTGGTAGGAAGGCATTTGCTATGGACTGAAGGTTGGTGTCTCCCCCAACCCCCAATTCCTATGTTGAAACCTATCCCCCAAAGTGATGGTGTCTGAAGGTGGGGCCTTTGGAGCCCTCATGAATGGGATTAGTGCCCTTATAAAAGAGGTCCCAGAGAGACCCCTTGCCTCTTCTGCCCCGTGAGGACACAGCAAAATGACAGCTATCTATGAACCAGAAAGTGGGCTCTCATCATATATTGAATCTGCTGACACCTTGATCTTGGATTTCTCAGCCATCAGAACTGTAAGAAATAAGTTTCTGCTGCTTATAAACCACACAGTCTGTGGTGTTTTGTTACAGCAGTCCAAACAGACTGAGATGGCATTTAGAGCCAACAGCTTATTATGACGCCTTTCATTTCCCAACCTCCTTGGTCGAACTTTCATTCCTCCTACGAAGTTCTCTTCAAGAATCACCTCCTCCAGGAAACCTGCTCCCTCTACCTCCAGTCTGATGTGGCTGGCCCTCCTCTGCAACCCCACAGTGCCACACGAATCCTTCGGGCTCAGCATTCCGAGAAGCACATACTGATGACCTTTTCTGTCTCCCTTCTAAAGCATAAGCTCACGTGTGGGCAGGCACCGTATCTCCTTCAACTTTGAATTCCCAACAAACAGCCAGGTCTTGGCACTTCATAAATACTTGAAGAACCTTACCCAAATGGATCAATGAACAAACAAAATGAGGAATGGATAAATGTGTAATTTTGGGGGACTTCCCTGGTGGCGCAGTGGTTGAGAGTCCGCCTGCCGATGCAGGGGACACGGGTTCGTGCCCCGGTCCGGGAGGATCCCACATGCCACAGAGCGGCTGGGCCCGTGAGCCATGGCCGCTGAGCCTGCGCGTCCGGAGCCTGTGCTCCGCAACGGGAGAGGCCACAACGGTGAGAGGCCTGCGTATCGCAAAAAAAAAAAAAAAGTGCAATTTTGAGTAGAGGTTTAGAGAACAGCAGCTTACTCTCAAAAGATACATTTCAAGCGCTGAACTCTGATGGTGCTAATACAGGGGACAGTTTGCTGAGAGGCGCTCTTCCTAAGGAAGGGTAATCCAACTACTAGGGTTGTGGATAACAATGGCCTGCACTGTTCTGCATCTTGATCATCAACTTGAGTGTTTGGGACACTCAAACAGATATGGGTAAACTGAAAAGAAGAGCTGCATGCTCGTCACACTGGACAATGATATAGACAGACAAGGGGTCATGAGATCAAAACGACCTGCTCTAATTCAGGATCTTGGCCTGCGGGTGGTTAATGTGAGGATCACTAAGGCAGCCCCAAAACTTGGCCAACATTTAAGAGGAAACATGGTTAAGTATTTTGTGAAGTGTAAAGCATCATGCAATCATTAGCTACTGGACAATTAAAAAAAGCTAACATAATTTTATCTCATAGTGGTAGAGGTAACCACAGCTCAAGAACTAAGGAGACAGCACTGCCATATGCAACTAACAGACCCACTAGGAACAGGCAACAAGGGAGGGATCCAGCCACGACCAGGCAGATACATCTATCACATTTATTGAGGGTTTACCATACATCAGCAAAGCTAAGAGTTGCACATCCATTATCTTATCTAACCATTACAACAATTCTATGAGGTACATACTGTTAAAACTCCCATTTTGATAAAGTAACTTGGCCAAGCAAGATCTTATGTGAGGGTGTGTGGTAAAGCTGAGATTGAACCCAGGCAGACCCAACAAAGGAGCCCTTAACCAGAACCACAGACGTCCCCAGAAGATGGTCACTAATACACGTTAGAGACTACAAGTATGGAAGGGGACTTGGGCTACCCTGGTGCTGGCAGCCAAAGCAGGCTAATCCGCTTGGCAGATGAGGCAACAGGTGTGTCTACGTCATGCTGAGTTCCAAGAGGAGAAGAGGGTTGCCAAGGACCGAACGTAGTCTCAGGACCACAGCTAAGCAAGCTCAGCCAGGGCAGAGCTCAATACCCCTGGCAAGAGGGAAATGAAGTGCTGGCAGGAACAGAGTTAAACATGGCAGGGATCAGTGGGATCTGATGCCCACAAAACTTGGGTACCCAGAGACATGCAGCCTAAGATTAGCAGGGCGTCCAGTGCATAAGCTGCCTTCGGCCTGATGGGCTCAAGCACTGGGCAGGCATGGAACTGTACACTTTAATATAGTTAATTTTATGCTATGCAACTTTTACCTCCAACAAAACAAAACAGGGCTGTGATGAGCCTCTGGGCACAGGACTTTGCTGATCAAAATACATGGGACTCTGCACCAAGGAGCTACAAGGGGGTCTGGGAAACACACCCTTTGAGGTACTGTTCGGGTAGCTGGAATGTCTAAGAACAAAAAGATGGGGAGAATGAAACCACAGCAGGAAATTTTCACTCTCTGAACTACCCTGCCTTGTGGGATAGGGTGCCATAGGATTACTTGTGATGTTCTAGAAAAGTTACCTTCCGTTAATGGGTGGCTATATCAAGGAAGCAGATGGAGGCTCAATTTAAGGAAGTACTGATGGCAGAGGCAGAATGAGCTCTGTCTCAAACTGGAGCAGAGCTTGTCAATAACATTATTGACAAGTGAAGATGGTTCTTCAGTGAGTGAGGCTGGACAAGATAACCTCGGCATTTTTTTCCAATCCTTAGATCCTACAGAATTCAGTTCTCTTGACATCACTTTTTTCACAGAAGCCCAAAGTGCTGCCTCTCCTAAATAGGAAAGTGGCATGTGATTTAGTGGTTAGGGATCTCTCCTCATCTTGTCCTATGGAAATTCACACACAGCTTAGCAAACCAAACCACCAATGCCTGCATCTATTCTTGTACCGTTAAATGTGGGTACAGCAGAACTGGAATACTTATCTGAAAGAAAAAATCTCCTCTGGCCAAAAACAATTTTGTCTGAGAACAACCTTCACAGAATTTGCTGACAATGTATCTCATGACTCTCTATTCTCATGGAAAAAAAAAAAAAAAGAAAACAGATTTTAAAAAAAAAAAAAAAAAAAGTAAAAAGGATATTGCTGGCAAGATAGACCTGATTAAGAGAGCAGCTAAGGGAAAGACAAAGTAAGCAAGATATGTGTCAAGGTGAGTAGTGGTTTAGATTTACCATATCACAAAGTTCTGGCCCGGCAAACACATCGTTTGTATAGATGATTCTGGCAGAATGAGAGTATTTAAATAATGATAATTAGTTCTTTTTAAAATTCCTACACATATTGTGATTAATAACTCAAACTAACGCCTAAATAGGACTAATAGAATTCATCATCCCCAAGCTTACAAAATCTAGGTCAAGTCTGACTTCCATAGTGTGAAAGCAAACACAAAGTTGTTACGGAACGTGACTAAACTCCCACAGAAAAACGAGTACACAAGACTAGATAGAAAGTTCTGGCTGCTAGAAAAGAACTGTATTTATTAAATGTTACTGCCTCTAATAATTATCATGTAAAGCAAGTTTTCTAAGAACCCTACAATTAGGGCAAGGCTAGGAATTTGATCCTGAAGCCAACTTCAGCTAGTAAACCTATTGCACAAGAGAGGAGAGGAGATGGGGATAGAAGGTAATATCCCGAAATACAGGCACTGTTTTTCCATCACAAGTATATTTTGATATACGCTATTAGCTTGATGGATTATTCTGGATACTGGTAGAAAAGAGGCATACTCAGCAAGGGTTCTGAAAGTGTTTAATGGAGGGACTACTTACAGAAGTATGGGTAGGTTTGATAAAATTAACCAAAATATGGTGAGATAACCATGGACCAGCAAAGGGAGATACTAACCACCCCTGGGCTTGAAGGGGCAAGAGGAAGTCAGAGTGAGTACTGGATCCCATTGGGAGGGAGCTGGAGAAGTAACTGAGAGGCTTGCAAGGAGGAGCTGCAGTCCCAGAGGGGTGCCGTCACTGCCATAACTGCAGCAGAAAGCAGGACAAGGTAGGAAGAAACACCCTGACCCCGTCTCCTTCTACACTCTGATCTCCTATGACCCCTCCCATTGCCCAAGCCCCATTTGGAGATGGAAGGCAAGAGATCCGGGCGGGTTAGGTCCATGGGGGTCAGGTCTCACTGCCAACCAGCACAGAGCAGAGGTGAGAATGGAGGAGGGGATGCAAATGTACATGATCTAGCAAACTTGTCCTTCCAGTTTCCAGAGAAGCTTATGTCAGTTTATCACTAAGTTAGATGGCACCATACAGGTCATGGAGTCCATCACCTTGCTGTCAGGAAAACAACTCAAAAACCTAATAGCTTGGGCTTCCCTGGTGGCGCAGCGGTTGAGAGTCCACCTGCCGATGCAGGGGACGTGGGATCGCGCCCCGGTCCAGGAAGATCCCACATGCCGCGGAGCGGCTGGGCCCGTGAGCCATGGCCGCTGAGCCTGCGCATCCGGAGCCTGTGCTCCGCAACGGGAGAGGCCACAACAGTGAGAGGCCCGCGTACAGCAAAAAAAAAACAAAAAACACCTAATAGCTTTAGGGTAGGTTATATTAGCATCTCCCTAATTGACTTAATCTAATTCCTGTACGTTTTATTTTCTTAACACTCTTTCTGGTCTAATATTTACATCAGTTTACTACGGTTCAGATCCTACACTTTGCTTCATACTCGACACTCCCCATGTGACCCTTGAGAGTTATTAAATCACACAGGTGTTACTGTTTTTTTATCATAAAATCTTAAATTTTATTAAATCTTTCCCAGAAAGTCCTCTAGATCCAGTATGGAAGTTCTTGGTTGATGACAAGATTGTGGGTGGGGATAGAGAGGAGAAGAGAAAGGCGAAATGGCAGGACAAGTTCCACTCTGATATCTGTTGCATGGGAACAGGGGCTTGGTCTGTCTTGTTCTCTGTGCTGTCCCTCCATCCAGAACGACACTGTCTGTTAAATGAATGAATGAATGGCCTGGTGAATGGTGGGTGAGCAGACAGATTCTAGACATTGGGATGGCCCAAGATCAAGGACAGAGAGGTCGGCAAAGGCAAGGAGGAAGAGGTTCCAAGGGACTCAGTTCAGAGAGTAGGCTAGGGTAGAAAGGAGAAATTTCAAGAGTTAGTTAATGCCTTAAAAGGCCCTAGTTTTGTGGCGGGGTTCCTGGTTATCTGCAAGGGAGCAGTCAATATCCTTCAGCATCAGCAAGTCTAAAGTATAAACAAGACAAAACACCTGCAGCAACAAGCAAGGCGTGATGTCAGCCGTGGTCACGGGGTGAGGCTGCTGCACTCCATCACTTCTGCAGCCCCTTGGTCCCAGATATGGTGGTTATTTCATTCTGCTAAGACTCAGAGTTACATACACTCTCCCTGGTTAGTGGGCCCACGGGAAAATGCAAAGGCTCGGCTGGGCTGGGAAGTCACTAAGACTTACCCCTTGGATTCAAAAAGCCTAGGTCAAAGGGCAACTGAGGGCACTGCCTTGTGCATATATGATCTGACAGAGGCCTATTAGAAGGTAATTCAGAAGAAATGAGGATGCCTTCAAATTCTAAATTAGATCATTAAGCATTTCCTAACATACTGAGGTCACTGGAAAAAAACTTTGTCTATCAATACTTTGAACCTGTGAATTCCATCAATCCACAGCATTCATGCAGACAGTTTGCACGATATGTTCACGACAGATTCGGCCACTTTGCAAAAAACTCAGATAACTTAGTGCTGGGAACAGCACTTATTTCCACTTCGCATTATTGGTATATCTTTTGTTTTTAAAACATCTGTATTGGAGTATAATTGTTTTACAATGGTGTGTTAGTTTCTGCTTTATAACAAAGTGAATCAGCTGTACATATTGGTATATCTTGATGGCCCTAAACATACAATACATATGTTACTTGAGATTTAAAACAACCAAAAAATCTGAAATCTTGCTTCCTAGGAAATTTTACAGAAATGACAAATATAAATTTTAGAAATACCTTCTAGTTCCCAAGAATTCTTATATCATTGTGTGTGTGTATGTGTATATGTGTGTGACACACTTATGAAGTTATTCTGAAGGGAAAATATCAATATTGACACTTTCCTCAAGCAGCCTAAAGATGAGATGAAAACCTATGGCAAATTATGACTCGGACAAAATTTCTACGTACTAGTTGCAGATATACTTGTCACCTGGGGTTTGACTAATTCACAGCAGCAGTTTTACAGAAGCCTTTAAAATCTGAGTAAAAAGAGGACAATACGGATTTTAACAGCAGCCCTTGATAGCCACCCCTGACTAGTTCCTATGGCATTGGCTTCTCCTCCCAAATTCCTCTTATAGGAAACATAGTTGTGTTTGGAAATGCGTCCTGATTAAGTAAAGATCTAATTTATAAATTGAAATAACTTGAGAAAGCTAGCTCTTAACTGTGAACAGACCCAGTGGAAATATTCTTCAAATTTAAAAAGTATTGGATCCATGAAATTGGCTAAGAGAGTACATCTTAAGTGTTCTCACCGCGCGCGCGCACACACACACACACACACACACACACACACACACACACACAATCTAACGTAATCACGTGAGGTATGGATATGTTAATTAGCTTGATTGCAGTAATCATTTTACAATGTATGCATATATCAAAACATCACATTGTACACCTTAAATATATATGACTTTTGTCAATCATACGTCAATAAAGCTGGAAAAAAATTTTAAATTGAAAGTGAATAAAGTGTAAAGTAATACACCTAGAAAATGGGAATGCTTCAAGTCAAGGAACTCTTTCCAAGTCTCTTTTGTGTGTATATAAATGTGCATTTACACGTGAGTGCTTGCGAATATGCGCGTGTGTGTGTGTGCGTGTGTGTGTGTGTGTGTGTGCGCACGTGAGTGCATGTGTAACTTTAGAGAGGGCAGAGCAGTAATAAAAAGGGCAGCCTCAGTCCTTATACAAGTTATGGAATGAAAAATTCCTAGTTACCGTAGCAACTGCAAGATCACATGGCATGGAAGCAAGGAGATACAAAGCATCTTAAGTAAACACTCTTGTATTTTCATGTTTTGCACATTCCTTGGTGCTTTTAGAGAGGCACGCCTTAGGTCTCAGCAGGAACCATCTCAGAAATTTATTTCACAGTTTGAAACAAGATTGGGAGAAAGGTAGGACTGTGTCGCTCTTGGTTTATTGCACAGCCACAGAAAGTTGGTGTTAAAACAGGTTAAGGGAATTTAAACTGCAATGGAATATTGGTACAATTATTTGAGAGACAAACAAAATTAGAAGGTAAAAAGGAAGAGAGAAGGTTAAAAAAAGACAAAAATGAATTTGGTTGCAATGGAGTAGGTGTTTCTCCCTCTTTTTCTGGAGTGAAGGATGGGTGTGCGGGAAGAGAGGAATGGATTGAAAAGAAATGGAAGTACTTTGATAATAAAGAACAGCAAAACAATCTTCTATTTTCCTGAATATTAATGTGCACTTGGGATGCCAAAGAGGATTGAAATCCTCATATACAAACCTGCCCCAGTAAGAGCCTTGCTTTGTAAACTATGACTCATTGAAGTTTGAAAGTTTGTGTCTACTCTTTACCAAGTATGTATTCTCCCAAAAGCTTGTCTGTAGTTACAAACTGACTACTGTGGTGAACCTCCCTGTCCTTTCTGCTTGCCATTTCCAGGTTAATTCCCCATGGTACAAAACCCTTCAATTTAAAACTTTAAATCTCCAATGAACCGGAATCCTGGAGATGAGATGAAAACCTTGGATTTGCAGAGATACAACTTTGGTTTTGCAGAGATTCGGTTTGAGTGCTTGAACTTGGGAAACATTTCAAATCACTCACAATTGTCCTCTTGACCGAATTCAGGCCCGCAAATATTGATTGAAAGCCTAGCGCTAGACACTGGGGGTAAAAGTTCAAAGAAAACATGGAGATTACCCTCAAAGAGAAAATATTCTTTATGAGAGAGAAATGGGGGAGAGATATAAATTTGCATTTTTAAAAAAACAGTGGTTTGGAGCTAGGCTGTGCATAGCGGTTAATGAATTTAGCCAGTATAAATAAATAGACTCCTTTATACTTATTTCTAGGAGTTCAAGGCAGTAAGATCTGGAAGTTTTTTTAATTTGTCATTATCTGGGAGTTTTATATCTCAGTCCTGCTCAGGACATTCTGAACTCAGAAAAACAGTTCCAAATATTTAATGACATGACTTGAAATATGGTTTTAACACCCTGACAGCAGGGATACTTCTAGCAGGATGCTAGATCACCATCTGTCCATACCAACAGCATTTCACAAAAAGTAAATTTTTGGAAATTCTAGCCACAGGAGTATTTTTAGAACATAAAAGAACAGAATGATTATTGGCATTGATAGGCATAGTCAATCAGAGTAAAAGATGGCTATTCAAAACCTCCTGAATAATCAACTGGTATCCACTTTAAAATGGCAACATTTCCCCCCAAAGTGTTCAACACTCAGAAGTATGAATGCTGCTGAATTTGGGGGAGGGGGGCGGGTCTTCAATTTAAGACAGGAATTTTAGAGCTAGAAGAAATCGTCGATGTCCAATCTACTACCCTTATAGATGAGAAAACTGAAGCTCAGAGAGGTAATATGACTGACTAAATTCGTGCTCAATATATTTAATTTGTAGGGAGTTTGTTAACAGAATTTCAATTTATCAAGAATAAAATGGATTTTTTAATGCTGGTAACAAAACAGTAAAAGTTTGAAAATATGAAAAAATTTGCATGTGATAACTAATCAAGAAACCTTACTTTTACATTATAAAAATAAATCCCAGCTATATGAAAGACCTGAGTGAAAAGTGCAACTCTAGAAGAAATAGAAGAAAATAAAATTGAGTATCTAGCCACAGAATTCGGAAGAACTCTCTGATTTTAAAGGTGATTTTTGAAATTAAAAAAACATGAATCAAGAGTTTTGCTCATATATGTATAAAAATAATAAGAAAAAAACTCGGCAAAACTACATATAACAAATATTACAAAGATTAATGTCCTTAACATATAAAAAGCTTATTCAAATCAATAAGAAAAATCCCAATGGAAAAATGGGCAAAGGAGGTGAATAGATTATTTACAGAAGAAATATAACTGGATTGATATAAATTGCAAGTATTCAACCTCACTAGAAAAGAAATGTAAATTTGAACAAGATAATACTGGTCCTTGCCATCAGCCCGACAAGAATACTTCGTTTCTCCTTCTAAGAATCGTAATAATCAATGTGGGTGAGGGTATTACAAAATAAGTACTTTAATGTAGTGCTAATGTATGGGAAAACTGGAACAAGCTTTATGGAGCGTAGCTGAGCGAAAAACATAAAAGAGATTAATGCAGTTCATACCTGTGAGTAGTAATTACTCAGCTAGGAACTTATCCTTAAGAAATATAAATTTACATAAAGATTTTTTTAGAGATGTGCATCTCAGATCACTTATAACAGCAAAAATTTGAAAACCTATTTGCCCCCAAATGGGAAGAGTAAGTAAGTGAAGTATGTTATGGAAACGTAAGGAAAGCCTCATAATGTATACACTGATATAATTGGGAAGGCGAGAGGAAATCGTAGTTAGTTCTCACTAAATTTTTCTGTTCTTCCTTGTAGCTTTCTATGATTTCTAAATTCTCTACAAAAGGCACGTATTACTTTACTATTAGTAGAACAATTTTAAACAGTCTTTAACAGAAATGTGCTATAAATTCCTGCAAGTTGCCTGATGCCTTGTTCTGGCATTGCCTTGTTCTGGTCAAACACCTATAAACCTCAAGAATGAAGCATGTTTTCAAAAACAAATTCAATCAGTAAAACAGGACAAGAACTATATACAGTATTCTAATTAAAATATATTTTGTAACTAGAAAATGGGGAGAGAGGAAAATGGTAAACACCAACAATATGTAACTCTCTTTAGATATGAGATCTGTGATATTTGCCATTTATGATTTGTGTCCTTACGTGGTCAGAACCCAGGAAGTAAAAGAGATGATGTTTAATTTAGCAAATACCTCACCAGAAGGCAAAGAAACAATTTTCTAGAAACAAACACCGTATTCAGAGTACACCCCTTACTTTCTTCTGTCTGCGTATCGCCCTTCTTCACTCTCGTGTCTTTGTTTTCTCATCTTTCTCCCTCATTAACAGTGGGTGGCTTGGGGGCTCAAATCATATCTTGTTCACTTATGTCTCTGTTCTACTGTGTGTGATGCCTGGTTCATCAGTGCTTAACAAATGCTTTTCTCAATGAATATAGGCAAGAATAAATCTTGGCCAAGTACTTTAAAAATCTGCTCTATATATGAAAAGGAGAAAGTTCTACTGAAATTAAAAATTATTTAGGCCCTAGACAAAGTCAACTTTATGTGCCATGGCTGAATAGCCACTACTGGTAGCAGCAAGCTGAACAGCTATCTGGCTGTCTCCATCTTCATCGAGTAGGATTCTTTCTAATCATCTGTATGAGCTCAAACACGGGAATCTGAAATAAACTTCTAATGATGGAGAAGCTAAGTGTCTGATTGATGAGGGACGCTGGTGTCTGTCTGAAGACCTCACTGCAGTTAGGTAAGTGAGTGAATTCCCCGGAGTCGGTGGGTCACCATATCCAGCTAAGGAATGCACAGTTAATTCCCTCTGAGTCTTCCATAGGCCTGTGCTACCTAACTTTTCTTTTCTTTCTAGGGTCCCCCAGACCGGGAGGTCTGCAGTTGCCATGCTCCATCACTCAGAAGGAAAAGACACCAGTCTTGGCTTTTCTTCTGGAGTGGAGCCCTCTCAAAACTTAGGTTTAGGCCAAAACGGGATCAACAAAACTCACTACACTCTTCCCCGGAGATTCTGGCATAGCTAGGTGTGGTACCTAAAAGCAGAAGTCAGAGCTCAGAGGCAGGAACGGCAAACCAGAGGCTGGGGCCAGGGGAATAAGCCGCTGCAGATGTTGCCTACACCTAGGGCCGGTCAGATCTTTATTAAGAAGGATTTTTCCAGGGTGTGGCGAACTTTTCTCAGGTCTCTGCACATCTCCTCCATATGCCAAGAGTATGAATAATACTGAAGGACAGGAATTGGAGATTTACTGACTTGGGACAGAAGTGGGGTCTACTTAAAATTGGGATACAAGTCAGATGAGACTGACAAATTACAATGGAAATGGCATTTAACAGTTCAACGAGTCATGAAACGTGTCCGCCCGCAAGCATCTGGCATTCAGGTATATTCCTTAAAAGACAATCAGAATAAAATTGGCTCTCTACTTTATTCCAAAGTTTCTTCTCTTGGATTTTAAGGGTTAGTTAGAATTCTGTCTCATCTAAGCTCAAAAGCTTCCCTTGTCCACCTCGGTGTACCCCTTAACCTCGAACTTGTAGGTAGAAATCAGCACCAACTTGGGCCATGCGTGCTCTGTCCCTGCCATTCCATATCCTGTAGTTCTATTCATGCACATCTTTTAAAATTCCAGTCATACAAATTACGAGAGGAGACAGTATTATCTCCATGCCTTCAATTACCCTCTCGGTTCCCATGATTTTAGAGTTATACCTGAGTACTGTTTTAACACGGAGATCATTTTTAGATCTGTGCTTCCCTATGAGTGTTTAATGAGAAGCACTGAATGCTCCCATTTATTTTTGTTGACAAAACCGTGCCTGTGTTCAGGACTTGCTGTGTTAATTTTCTGATGGGATAAGTGCTAATTAGTAGGAGAGAAGTAGTTCAGCAGAAATGCTTTATTGGAGCAAGGGTCATTTCAGTCAGGCTAGTCTCCATTAGAGTCCCACAACATATACCTTCAGAAACACAAAGAGTTAAAAGCACAAAGACTGAGTTACACCTTTCCCTAACAAACCTGAAGGATCTCTGATAATGACTATTTTAATTAATGATCTTTTGCTTCTGATAACAGAGGCTAAAAGGTACACATTTTACTAGAAGAATATTATCAATGGAAATATTTCAAAATCTTCTTGTGATTAATGAACTTCCGACAGAATTAATGGAGTGTAAAGTACTTATTGCCCATTTCAGAGGATACTCTTTATAATCCTATTTAGCAGGTACCAGTTTCTGGGTGAAACTTTTTCTTACCTAATGAAGACGCATCACATCAAAAAAGTTCTTTCCAATGCCTATGATTATCATAGGAAAACTCCAGGATACTCAGATTGATTGCAAAAAATAACACATCCTCACAATCCCCCGACTCGTAGTAACAGTAAGTTCACCGAGCAGGGAGAAAGTGATAGCATCCATCAACCATAAAATTCAGTTTGGGATTTTATTATGCATTGTACCATCTGGGGGTCATTAGAATTCTTTATGCACAAGAGTATCAATATAAACCTTGTTTTGCCTCTATAAATCCTACCCAAGGCAAGATCAAGCAAGGTTTAACGAGTCATCCGTGTGATTTTGATCTCACAGGGTCAAATTTTACCTGGACACCTTCCACCCCACCCCCACCTGGGAGGTCACTAAGATATGCTTCTGTGACTCATTAAGTTTTCAAGAGACCTTCCTTAGAGATCCCTACCCCCGAGCCACTTCCTGCTCCTCTTAACTGTGGTTCACTCCCTCTCTTTATTTCTTGGATCTGGAGGAGCCCCTGATCCTTTATCCTGACTCAGCTCACCTCAATCATGCCCAGCCATTCCTGGAACCTGAACAAAGAGGATACTTACAAGGCTTTGTTAAAATTGTTGAGCCTTGTTCACTTAGTTACTAGGAATGTACAATAAATGAACAGACATGTCATATCTTATTTCTCCTTTTTTTTTTTTTAATACAGGAGGGAAAGATTGGAAAAGAAAAAAAGAAAGAAAAAGGCCACAAAAACCTATCCCAGGTAAACCTAAGTGTGACAGCATTAACTTCTACGGACCCAAACAAGTCTTTTTTTGCTACAGTAATGGAGTGGGTGATTTTTTTAAAAATTAAAGACAAATTTTTATGTAACGACAAATAAGAACATGGTCATGTTTTAAGTAAAATACGGGTATTTAACATGATTTATTAGAAAAATATGTACTGTACATTTACCCACAGTCTGTTATGTTCTGTTACGATATTTTCAGCAATCTTCTATTTTTGCCATCTTAGAACAACATCTAGCGCTGCTGTATGCCAGATGGAATTTTTCCTTTCCACCCACTTCCCAATGCAAAAGGAAAAAAAGGTTCTTTGCATCCCACATGGAAATCTTTTATAAATTTCTTTTCCTCATCTTTATCAACTGAAGTATCTGAATCTCTCAGAAATCACCAAACTCTGGCTGAATCAATGTGCAGCAAATATCGTGCAGCAGAGTAAGTACATTTAATGTGAACATACATGCCTGCGGGGTGTTAATTAACAGAGAGTATTCACATTACATGCAAGTTCAAAATTCATTTCTATAAAAGCAGGACTGAATCAGTCAATTTTTTCAAGAAAAATGATGATGTAGTATATTTAATAAGTTAAGAGTAGAGCTATCATTGGACATTCTGTCTTCACAGCAAAGCTTTACTGTTTATGCTGGTTCCTGTTTTATGTAGTAAAACCAAGAGAGGACTATGAGGAAAGGAGAGTCAGAAAGCTTTGAAAGGAGTGCGCGCGTGACCCATTCTTTGCTAGCAAACCCATCCCCACACAGCAGCATAGGAATCTCAAAAATTCACATCTAATCATCTTTCTCTCTCTTGTTTACATTCTTCACAAAAGCTCTGTATCGCTCTTAGCACGCCGTTTTTGGCTAGGCCTTTAGGTAATGCCTTGCATCCTCTGGCCCTCCCCGCCCTCTGACCCCTTGGCTTCAGCCACTAGTTCTGCCTGCAGGGCTGCATCCTCCTCTCTCTGCATCAGGCCCTTCCTGTCCTCACCCATGCTCGCTCTCCGCTGCCTGGGATGCCCATTCTTCCTCACTTCTCCTGGGAGCTCTTCTGACTCTTCTCTTCTCTTCTTTCTCTTCCTCAGGGACACATGCTTGTCTCCCTAGACCAGCTGAGCTCCCTGTGACAAGCTTCCATAGCACCCTGGAACTTAGCATGCAGGTAACTGTGAACTCAGCCTCTGAATTTCTTGCAGCGTTATCTCCCCAAAAGCAGTGATGTATCAGGGCACTCTTTGGGGAATCAAGGCACAATGTATGTTGGTACCTATGTCTCCATACTCCTTGATGTCTCCATGTTTTACTTCTCTGAGCCTCAGTGGTACACAGTTGTCATAAAGTACTGTCCATCTCTCCGTGAAGGACTGTCCATCTGTCTGTGCATCTTTTCTCTACACTTTTGTCTTAAAGCACCCATTATAAATTCAAATGAAACCAAACCACCAAAGATTTCTAGTGTTACCTGATCAGACAACAACCTACAAAGTATTAATATTGCTATATTAATGCAGACCAGGCCTTGATAGGGGTAGAGAAAAAAAGAATATAAGGTTGCCAGGGGTCTGGAGTGAGGTACACCACTGAGAGGAACAAAAGTCAAAGAAAAATAACCTATTTTTCAATATTTCACCTTAAAGATTTCTTAGACATACTAAAGATGATATGGCTATTTTATTTTTACAAGTAGAAGAAATGAATAAACCTGGGGAGCAGCATCTGTACCATAGGGAATCCAAGATCCACTGAGAATATGGCTTTGATAAATCAAACTAACTGAGACAGTATCCATTTTCTTAACTGGGCCTTTAAAAAAGAAACTTGAATATTTTCAGAAAAATAAATGAGTATCATAAGGACAAGTCCCTCTCCGCTTAAAATGTTAAAAACGTTAAAAACTGAAACTAATATTTTAAAAATGTTGAGACTTGCAGTGGGCTTTCTGTGAGAACCTAAAAATCCAGCTAATGGGCAGATGGCCCCCCAGGTGGCATGAGCACAGCACTGATGTCCACTGGCTGCCATTTTTCCGGAAGGAAAAAAACGAAACAAAAGCAGAATTTAAAGTGAACCAAACTTGTAAACCTTGCTTTTGAAAACAGAGAACTTCTTTTTGGATTGCTGCCACTGTGAATAGGTCTACCAGAGGTATTTCCCTCTCCCTGAAGGCCTGGGAAATGTGTGGTTCACTTGTTTTCCAAGTGTGAATTTGTTTCTCCAGCTAGACTGTAAACTTCTTGGAGGCAAGACCTATCTTCTATCACTTTCGTGGTTACTCTGTGACCAAATTAATCCAGATTAAAAATGAACCAAAACAACTCGCTCAAGGAAGCCTATTTCCTCTAAAAAGGTATGTATGTTAGTACCAAACCAACACAAAGTCGGGATTTTGTCATTAAGAAAAATACATGGTTTCTACACAGAATTTCTCAGCAGTGGGCAACTTAATATATTATGACTTGCCTAATACATTTGAATTCTGGCTTTCAATACTAAGCAATAATGTTATAACATTCTATTTGTCTTTAGTTTCCTGGTTAAACTAAATTACTGGTGAACTCCAAATAATGCCATGATTGGTCTTAACTTTACTCGCTTAGATGTATAATGCAAGTTTGAATACAGAATGATAAAACCATTTCCTTTTAGTATTTCACGTAGAGTATAAAGAGGGCTTTCACTTTATATTAAGCTGCTTTTTTTTTTTTTTTTTTTTTTTTTTTTAAGCAATAGACCAAATGAAATGCAGAGACCAACTTCTAGTGTGTGCAATAAGAGTAGCGGTAGCCAGAATACTCCAACCCACTTCTGCCCTAGTAATCCACAACCAGCAAACCCTTTGACGCAAGCAGGAGTCCAGGATGAGGCTGCAGGAAACAGGGGAAAGGAAATTCCGGTTGAAGTTGAGAGATAGGGACCCTACCCTGGCAGCAGGCTATGCCAAGATTCATTTTCAGAACGTGTAAAATCCCCTTCCCACCCATATTTCATGAGTGAATTGGAAAAGGGGAAGGAAGTAGGGTGGGTCCCCAGACATAACAAAGGAACTGAAGAAAGCAGGGTGGGGAGAGGGAGGTATACAGACAGGGTCCCCAGGGAAAGCATCACTTAGCACGGCTCTCACATACGTTTTACAGACCTTCATTTCTGCAGTTTGGAAATTAGGAAGTCAAGTTCAGGAGCTGCTTGTTAGTATTTCTACTCTACAGGTTAATACACTACAAAGCATAAACGACATTTCAGGAAAAACTGAGTTTCGGTTTTCTGGTAAACAGTGCGGCGGTATGCCATTAAACAGCACCCACATCTAGATGTATACTTTAATCCAGCTATTTCACAGATACTAAATGTGAACAGTTTATACACTTTAAAAAGTTAGGACTCAAAATAAGCTAGTAGCTTAGCATTCCCTTTTCATTTTTCCTTCCCACACTTCACCACCACCATCCCTTCAACATGTAGCCGTCTGTCTTTCCTTCAGGGCTGTCCTCCTAGTGGTGCCTCTTTCTCAGGACTATCATGATTCTTGTCATCTCAGCTTCCTGTCCTCCTACCAGGCCTCCCTCCGGTGATGACAGCTGAGAGAAGATGCCACCCAGGGGCAGTCAGACTTGAGTTCACACTTACCCCAGCTCTGCTTAATCACTCACCAGCCTCAGCTTTCTGACTCATCACACTGAAATAATATCGTTTACCTCACAGAAGGGCCCCCTCATCCTACTTTCTTATGAAAACTAACAAAACAAGTCAATGCCTCTTCATTATTTCTAGAATGAAGTGAAACGTCTCAGCCCTCAAAATCCTCCACAGTCTGGTCCCAATCTCATTTCTCACTAACTTTTCCATCTCCTGAATCCTTGTCACCATCTCCCTTACCCCCATTCTTGGTACCCTGGTGACAGAATGGTTTCGCTTTCCAAAAAATACCTTGTATTTTTAGACATTTCTGTGCATTTTCTAATGCTATTCTTTCCTCCAGGAATGCTCTTCTTCAGTTTGGATTGTTTAAATCCAACCTAAAACCTACTTTAAGGTCCACATCAAACTCAACCACTGCCATGAGAAAGAATCCTGTTTCCCCAGGTGTAATTTCTTCCTCTGACACCCATGTATCTCTCTGGGGATTATCACCACTGCCTCCTTGTATTGCTGTTATTTGTGTCAGTATCTTTTCTCCACAACCTGACTTATACTCCTTCAGGTAGGAACCACCATGGTTTTTCTGGATCCCCTACAACATCAGCTTCAATAAAGGTGTACTGAATGAATAAACGACCAAGAGTATTCTAGAATAACAGTATAGAAACACCAACTCAGACTATGGGTTAGGAGAGCATCTCTAAAATCACAGTTAGTTCTGAAGGAGGCACACACATCATTGCAGCCAATGCCAAAGCTTTGGCCAAATAATTTAGTTCATTTTGAGGTTACCAGAGATTCTCTGTGCTTAAGGTATTGTCCAAGTATCTGGGTCTCAGAAGAAGTAGTCTCCATACTGTTAGCCAGAAACTCCATCAAACAATTTGTTAACGAGATAAACAGTGTTCTGTAGCAATAAATCTCAGACACTTGAAACACACTGCAGGACAACAAAACAAGGTAAATGTCTATGTAGCTTTTTGGCAAAGGTGACCAACCACTCTGGTGATAAACAGAACTTTCTCATGTCTGTACCAGGAAACCGTAATAGCAAATTCAAAAACTGCTTAGTATAAATTAGCACACACATTCCCCCATTATCCCCCATTGATAATTGGCAGAATTATCAAATTCTGCCAATTTTACCATCTAAACGACTCAACATCTGTGGTCTTCTCATTTCCCAGAGCTGCCACCCTGCTTCAGGCTTACATCTCGTACCTGACTCACAACAATAGCTCTCTAAGGGTTCTCTCCAACACTTCCCTGTTCCCCACTCAATTTTTCCTCTAAACCAATGCCAGAGAGATCTTAAACAGACCACATCTGATTATGCCACTTCCCTTCTTTGATGGCTTTCCTTTACCAGAAAGGCAAGTCTAAACTCCTTAGAGTGGGCTGCCAGGTCTTTCACAACTTACAGCCCACCTCACCCCACCTCATTTCCCAAGAATTGCCCAGGGCTCAACTCATGTGCCTTCCTGCTGGTCCCTCTGCCTAAACTGCTCTCCCTTGTCCTGCCCTTCTATGACCATTAGTCATTCTTCAAGCTCAAGCTCAAAAGTCCCCATTTGGTAACACGTGCCCCTTCCTCTATGGATATAATCATAGAATTAAGCCTAGAAAATATGATGCCCACATAAGAGGCAATTTCTTTAGAGAATTAATGGCCAAATGTTAATCTCACTCTCATAATGTTTATAAGAAACAGCCATTTCTGTCCCCTTCTTAAAGTTCTCACAGAATTTTCAACACTTAGGAATGAGTGCTGGCTAATTTTGCCTACAGCTTGTTAATATAAAATAGGAAAACTAAGTGCTTGCTGAGAAACTTGTGATAATTATACATTTAACTTTTTTTAAGTTTCAGAAGCCCCTTGGCAAAAGCACAGAGTCAAGTGTTTCTCTAATTGCATCCATTTATAACCTACTCATGGCGTTTACCAGTTGAAAAAGATATTAGCTATGCCCACTCAGAAATCTCGAAGCCCCTTCAATTTGTAACAAGATGTACCAGCAACAAAAGCTTTATTCCATCAAATTCATGTCTATCTCTATGCAGTAGTAGTACCTCAAAATAGTTGTCTCATTTTCGCATACATGTACAAAAGGGGATGTGACATTCTAGGACTGGAGAAACAAAGTCATTTAGTGAAAAGAATGGCTCAATAGGCAACTGGGATTCTAACTCAAATTTTACCACTGTGCACTTAAATAATTTTGGCCCAGGAATGGTAGATGAGGTAGTTGACGCATTTGAGAATCACAAAAGAAAGGAAATCTGTATGTAACTCTAGGGTTTGGTCGTTATTGTTATAAGAATAGGAAACTGCAGACCGGGTTTACATTAAGTAAACTGCAATTTCCTCTGTATATTCTGTGTGTTATAACTGAGTTTTCATGAACAAGAACAGATGACTGCTATCAAAGAGAAAATGAGGGCAGGAAAAATGAAAATGCTGCATTCATCTCATGGACACTGTGAATTCAGTGGGCAAGCAAAGGTGCCTTTATAACGAGTGCTTAAGGCATAAAAGAGTGAAAAAAGCTACCAGATGATTTTTATTCCTTATAAATTATTGTAAAAAGTAGAAGCACCTAGTATCAAATATCCTGTTTGGTAGAGTACTATGGAAGTCTCAGCCTTGAGGGTTGATCAGTTCAGACGGTGTCACCCGGCAGGAGGGAGACCACAAAATGGCTAAGTTTGTATTTATCACTAAGGAAGAAAGATCCTTCATAGTCACCTTTCCTGACTTTCAGCTTCAGTAGGAAAAGTCTACACAGAAAAGGCCATCATTCCAATATTTATTGATACATCATCTTTCCTCTCAGAAATGTACACACTTCAGAGCTGTTATTGCATCAATATTATGACATTGATGCAAGAAGTAAAAAAACCTTAGTGTTCTCTTTTACAATCTTAAAATGAAGGTGTAAAGAGACTAGTAAGTACACAACCGCCAGCGGAGTTACGTAAGCAAACCGTCAGCAAACCTTCCACCACTAAATTTCCGTCTCATGGTAAAAGTCCTTATAATAAAGAGCAGCGAGTTCAGATTTCTGTTACTATACATTTGGAGTGTATTATACGCTCATTAGCTGTAACTATAATATTCTGGATTCAACTAATAAGGCAAAGGCAACACAGGTACCTTTTTAATAACCATAAAGCTGTCTGTGGCCTAAGGCTGATGATTTCTCATCTTGGTCAAGTGGTACTCTATCTCCTATTGGTTTGATTTTAAAAGATCTCGCCCTCCCCTCAGGTTGTCACTGATCCACTGAATTGAGTATGCAATCCATTGTAAACTATGTCATCCATTTTAAGGACCACTAAGAAAGAAAAATGTTCCCAGTTAAACTAGGACATGTTTTCCTATCATCAACTTTAAGACTCATCCTGATTTCGGACATGCTAAGATGTGTGAGGAAAGTGCACCTTGAAATCAATAAAATGTAGCATATGAAAACTACTGCTCTTCTAATTAAAATGAATCGAAAGGAATATTGTTTTGAGAAATTTAGGACATGAACCAGGATATTCAACTATTCTAAGGACGCAGAAGAAGTTAGGGGTCAGTCTTAGATATACATGCAGTCAACCTTCAGGGTGCTTTTTAACAATTCAAACAAGTCCCTTAACTTTTCAGTAGTACCTACCGAGGTGAAGGCTCCTGAGACCTCCACTCGCACTTAAAGCCAATGGTCACCTCTAAGATCATTGCAATCACAAGGCTTTGAAACTGCTAATTATTCTCCCCCTTGAGACACCGACGCTAACGACTTGCCGAATGGTTAGAGATGCGTTACCGTCATCAAACTAAACAGCGTGCCATCCTTGGACTTCTCACCTCCTCTCCAGCTCAGTAAATCCCTGGCCTTTCTACTGATGGCCTTGGAGCAGAAAAAGCACGAAACAATATTTTTCCCCCTTGGAAAGGGTTGAAAATAAAACTCCAAGAAAAAATTAAAGTCAGAGAAAAGAGATGTTCATAAACACTGAGGAATTTTTCCCCTTCATGAGCAATCCTGGAGAGCTTAGCACGGAGAGTGAAGCCTTACAAACAACAGCAAGAAGTCAACAGACAACAATGTAAAGCAGAAGAAAGCGGTCCCATTGTCTCCCTAGCATGACGGGAGCGTTCTCAGTTCTAAGGCTCAATCTGAATAACTGCTTTCAGGAGAACTGAGCAGAGCGTCCCTTTCCTCCAGTTGAGCTACATCCAAACAATATAACTCTCGTTGGAACACGAACGCTCACAAGACACTGGGAAAACTCCCTTCTGACTCTCTCACTTAGTGTGAGCATCTAGAAACTGTTCGTCCATTCTCATCTGTCTCTTGTGACCTAGGATGCATTTGTTTGATAACTAGATTCACCCCCTGTGCTAAATATAAAAGTACATCGTAATGTTCTCTCAAAACTCTTATTCCACAAACTATCTGATGGGGTGAAACTCCCCAAGTCAAACCTGAAAGCCATCAAATAGACATGCATTCTTTGCTCCCACATATTTGCTCCCATGCATTCTTATATTTCTACATGATTTACTTCTGTGAAGAGATCTCTTACAAAACCACTGGCTTAGAAAATTACAGTAGTTGTCATTTTTTACTAAGAAGCATGCTTTGTGGGGGGGGGTGAAAAACCCCAAACCTAAAGAACTTAAAATAAAATATTCTTTCCTTCAAACATACAAGCAGGCAGAAACATTTTCCACCCCTTCAAACCCGCATCCCCAAGAGGAAAAGGGCTTACATGTTCAGACTTCTCCTGTTCTTTTTTGTCCGTCTGCAAAAATTGACAGTTTTCTCTTGCCAGCTTCTGGACCAGTTCAATTCGCCCGATATCATCTCTCTCCTGAAGTTTGCATATCATCCCAGCCTTAAGAGTTGGAGAAAAAGCAAAGATATACTTAAATCCACAGTCCCAGGACATGACACCACTGCAAAGTTCACCTTATAACAGACTCATCTTCTCTGTCGCCTGGATTAAATCATGGTCTTGGTAAAATATTTTGCCTTTCCAAAATTGAAATTGTAGTATCTTAACCTAATGCCTCACCAAAAGACTTAAAGTGAGATCATTTATCAGTCTACTTTAAGAGAGTGAAAGGCAGAGCAAACTAAATCATTTGCTACTAAAGGGCGCTCCTGATATGCCACTATTTGTTCCTGACAGCCTGTTTCCTGTTACATAAGCCCAGCAAGAGGTTAAAAACTCATGGGAAAGTTAGCCAGGAATTACTCTGGCAATAAGGGTGAAGTGATAGAGTACTAAAAATAACAGTACATAACCTCCTAATTCCTCAGCTCCACCAGCTCATTCCATGTACAAATTCACAGTCCACAAGAAGATCACAAGATAATTCTTCTGTTTTCATAACTGGAAAGTTACTATGGGGCATTATTAGTAAAATACCTCCAATGTTGCATAAAATCTGGTGGAAAAGTTTATTAAAAATAAACTGCAAAAAGAAAGCTTCAAATTTCATCAGGGCTGAGAAATGGTCCACAAAGCATCATACTTTTTATTATACCCACGTTACCAAATAATAATAATATGAAGAAGGAGAATCTAGGACTTTGATCAGAAACAAAAAATGGTTACATCACACACATTATGAACTGTTTCTGCTCAAATTCTTTCAAAAATGGTTCACACTGACATATCAGGACACGATCTAAAAGGAAATCAGAAGTTACTCTTGGCAGGAACAGCCAAAACTATCAAGTCTTTGTTTTACGCTATACAATCTATAGGATTCGAATGGACCCAGCAACATGACCAAATATGGAGAAGGGGGCAGCAAGTGATCACAGTTTCAGGGTCTTAACAGTTTGTACTAAAGACACACATTTTGTTGAGTGGGCATCAGTAAAATGGAATTTTCCATTCAAAGCAATGACTAAGTATTTATTCCTAAGGGCAAGGACATCACCTTAACTAGCAGTTTCTCCAACAAATAGGAAGGAAACAAACAAACAAAATCACTGACGTGGCCCAACTCAGATTCCCATGGAACAGCAAGTGGAATTCCTCCACCAAAGTCAGACATTTATGTTTACAGCATCCTTCACAAGTGGTCTTCCAGTTTGTCTCCAAGGTTTCCAAGGACAAGGATCTCAGTGTATCTTAAGACAGCCTGTGCAGTGCTGGAGAGCCAGAATTATTGGAAAGTCCCTTATCATGCTAGGCAAAATGCTGAAACCACTGAACTTCAAACAATGAGTACTAGTATTGCCTTTAAAGCAATTGAAAGTATGTCTATTTTTTATCCAATATGACAAACTTCCAAATATTTAAATACCACTATCTATGATATCCTCCTTTCATTCACTCACTCATTCAACTGATTTTATTTGAACCACCACCATGTGCCAAGATCTGTTACAGGTTCTAGGGATACACTGGTCAATAATAATAAAAACAAAGTCCCACATGTCATGGAGCTTATATTCACCAGGGGATGTGGATTATATAACATCCAGATATGAAACAGCAGATGGTAATATATGATATGAAGGAAAACAAAGCAGGGTAAGGGACAGAGAAATGTTATTAAGATAGAAATGTCAGGGAAGGATTCTTTGGTTGACATTTGAGTGGAGATATAAAGGAAGTGAAGAATGTTACAGGCAGAGGAACAGAAGTGCAAGGGCCCTGAGGCTGGGGTGTGTTTGGCATGTTCAATGGAGAGCAAAGGGCACAGCAGGGCTGGAGCAGAGCTAGTAAGGGAGAGCCCGGTGGGACTGTTCAGGGAGGTGAAGCCGACCAGGACATGCAGCTTCTTTACAGGATGTGTAAGAGGTTTACATTCTTTTTCTGAACAAGATGGAAATACTTAGGAATGTTTTGAACATGGGATTGGAATAATCTGACATTTTAACAGGATCGTTCTGTCTTCTGGCTTGAGAAAACACTGTTAAGGTGGGGGGAAGCAGTTAAAGCTAGAAGACCAGTTAGGAGATCGGTCTTCAGACAAGAAATGGCTTGGATCTTGTGGTAGTGGTGGAGATGGGGAGAAGTGATTAAAATCTGGATCTGTTTCAAAGAAAGGGCTAGCAGAATTGGTCTCTAAGATATTTGGCCTGAGTCACTGGAAGGGTAGGGTTGTCATTTCCTGAGATTGGGAGACTTGGGGAGATCTAGTAAGGGATATGCTTATTAGACATCCAAGTGGAGCTGCCGGGTTGGCCGTCTGGAGGTCCAGAGAAATCTAAGCTGGAGATAGGACTTTGGGAGTCATCATAATGTAGATGGTATTTAAACCAGAGGAAGGACTGAAGATACCAATGGAGTGACGTAAACAGAGAAGAAATCCATGAGCTGAGTCTAATAGTTAGATATTGGGAAGATGAGAATAAGGAGGAGGGGCTCTACGAGGAGAACCCAGTGAGTCGTGAGGGCGGTGTTTCAAGGAGGAGGGAGTGAAAAACTGTATCCAGCGCAGCTGAAACATCAAATAAGGAGTTCAAAACAACTGACGCTGAATTTAACAAAAGTAACTGGTGACTTTGAAAGTAACTTTTTTTTTTTTTTTTTTTTTTTTTTCGGTACGCGGGCCTCTGACTGCTGTGGCCTCTCCCGTTGCGGAGCACAGGTTCCGGACACGCAGGCTCAGCGGCCATGGCTCACGGGCCCAGCTGCTCCGCGGCATGTGGGATCTTCCCAGACCGGAGCATGAACCCATGTCCCCTGCATCGGCAGGCGGACTCTCAACCACTGCGCCACCAGGGAAGCCCTGAAAGTAACTTTTTTTTTTTTTGAGAATAAAAGTGGTAGGGGGGAAAAAAGCCTTATTCACGTGGTTTGAACAGAGAATGAAAGACAACTCTTTAGAGGAGTTTTACTTCAAGAAATGGGGCACTAGGACTTCCCTGCTGGTCCAGCGGTTAAGACTCCTCGCTCCCAATGCAGGGGGCCCGGGTTCCATCCCTAGTCTGGGAACTCCCACATGTATGCCGCAACTAAGGGTTCGCATGCTGCAACTAAGAAGACCACCTGCCGCAACTAAAACAAAAAGAGATCCCGCGTGCCGCAACTAAGACCCAGCAGAGCCTAAATAAATAAATAATTTTTAAAAAAAGAAATGGGGCACTAGTTAAAGAGTGATGTTGCAGGGGGCTTTGCTTGCTTGTTTAGGGTGAGGGATATTCCAGCACATTTATCTTTATTAGAAATGATACAGTGTAGAGGGAAATTTGATGATGTGGGCAAGACAGAGGGCATTTTTAGGAGAAATGTCCTTGAGAAGGAAAGAGCATAAAGACCTACTCTCAGAAACATGAATATGAGTATTTCACTCACTGTAATAGGAGGGGAGGTGGAGTACGGGGGGAACATGCCAGTAGGTTAGCATATCTGGTGCTGGGAATGAGGAAATTCTTTTCTGAAGGCCTCTATTTCAGAAATAAGAAGTCAGGTGATTAGCTGAGAGTAAGGACTGTGAGAAGATCCTGGAAGTATAAGAAAAGAAGGCATGTAATGGTCATTTCAGTTCCAAGGGTTGGCAAACTTTTTTTTTGTAAAGGGCCAGAGTGTAAATATTCTAGGCTCAGTGGGGCGTGTGGTCTTTGGTGCAACTACCCAAGTGTCCCGTTTTAGCATAAAAGCAGCAAGAGACGGTATGTAAATGAATGAGCATGGCTGTGTTCCAATAACACTTTATTTACAAAAACAGGCAGTAGGCTGTGGTTTCTCAACTCCTGACCTGAAAGAAGAGGCAACCGGACAAGGAAAGTAGAATCAGATTGCCAAGCATTAATAAGGGCCCACTTGACTTTGGTTTTAGATCCTTTTACCATCCTAGCCGTCCTCCTTAGCGTGTATTCGCTTGTCAGGATTTTAATGGAGCCCATAACCTGAGATAATGCCGAATACATGGGCCAGTCTTGAAGATGTTCTTTTAATCAATACTAGATCAGCAGTGTTAAGGACGCTCCTTTAAACTATGAAGGCAAGGAAATTATTCAGGGAAATTTCTACACAAAAATTATTAACATTCTTTAAATGTTTTGACACTTAAAGGAATATGTTTCTGTTATCTAGAAAATTCATTTAGGTTGACCAACTAGGATTTCTTCTCTCTCCATCCCTGTCATCCTCACGGTGTTTAATACATCGTCCTGCTAGAGCAGAGAGGGTGTTAATGACACTGCAAGCTCTGGACCTGCTCCGAGGCTGCTTATTCAGTAGTGTGATGGATTGGTCCCCATCTCTCTCTGCTCCCCAGTGTGGCAGCCCTGTGTAATAGAGGGCACTTGTGGGATGTGGCCAGGCAGGGGTGGCACACAGGAGGAAAGCACCGTGAGCTAACTAATTTGGTGAGTGAGAATGAGCCTGTTACCTTTTCTCACCAGCACAGGCTCCAAAGCAACCGGGCTAAGCTTCCATAGACTCCAACTTGGAGAGAGAGTCTTTCCTTCTGTCTGTGGGTGCCATATGTATTTTTAAAAAAACAACTGATAATAGCATCAGCAAAAAAACGGTAGGACTGAGTACAGGAAATTTAAGAGACCTCAACTATTTTTTTGGTTTCTGTGTGAACATGAGTTTTTTGCTTAGGATCCTAAACAGAGACTTTTCTTTCTTGAGGAGATACATTTTTATTAGAACCAGATAACTTGGGTTTACAAATTATGTATTTTAAACACAAAATGCTATTACTTTAAAAAATGGGTTTCAGATTGACTTAATTATTTCTTATTTATAATTAAATCATCTTATAATTTAAAAAGGAATATTGCTATCTTGATTTTCTGGTTTCTGCATAATTTCTAGATGCATTTTCACAAGATAATCAATTCTACAGCACTCCTTACATATAACTATCAAAAAAAGCTTTCAAGGAGGGTTATGAAAGCTTCTTCATTCCCTAGAGAACTTTAATCCCAGAGAGATGCCCGTACATCTTGGATAGCTTTATAAGACAGTCCTCTTTGGAAATACCACACTAAACCAGATGTTCTCTGGGGGGTTCCTTTCACAGTTCTGTAATTTAGTGATTTAATTCAAAAAAGCCATGAATTTATTAATATATTTTGAGAGCTTTGTTATGGCAGGAGAAGCAAGATGACAGCTCTTGATCTAGACTTTCACATTCCTGGACTATTTTAATTTATCTATGTGAAAATAATTATAAACAGTTTACCTAACACTGTTAGGCCAGCAAAAAATAAAAGATTAATGTGTAACCATCAGAAGAGTTATTTAAGAGCCTTATTTCAAGGTCTGCTTTGAAAAAAAAAAATCTCTGTAATGCATAATTAAAGCTATTTATATATTTTCAGTATTTGAGAAGAGAAATGTTATCAATGTAAATGAAAAGTCTGCTTCCTTTATAAATGGAGTCATAGAAATGTTTGGTCCATTCTTTCAGTGGTGAAATGAAACTTGGACAGAATTCCCTTAGGAAAAACTGCAAACTAAACGAACAGCCTTTATGACATAAGGTGAAAGAGCACAAGTTCTATGTATGGAAGCATTTTCTGCATTATCGTAACCTTAAAAATCACCTTTTCTAAAACACCATGCAAAAACTGCTATCAAGGGAAGGAAAACCAGGATGAAAGAATCCACCCTTCATGAAAGCACTTTTGTAATAACAGAATGCTTTTCAATACAAATTCAGGGTATTCGGGTAAACTCGTATTGATTATTACATAATAGATCCATTTCTGCAAACTTAAATCTTGAATAGAAATTCATAAATTCTTTTTTTGTTACTTTGAACACAAAGTCCAAATGACAGAATAAAACTCTGATGGGCTGGGATGGTGTAATACGTTACCTGTTTCCAACACAGAAAGTAGAATTCTTTCCAGGAAAATTCAGAAGACAATTCATAATAAATGAATAATTTTAAAAATTTCATTTTATTATCCATTTTCTCAAATTCCTCCAGAGAAAGAAAACTATGACAAATTTCCTACTGGTTGGAATAGAAAAATACACCCTTTGGTAACTGCAGAAAGGATCGAGAAAAGAACATACAGTGAAAAGTACAGGCGATAGAAAGTGTGATGGTAAAGGCAGGTTTACTAATGTCCAGGGCATCACTAGGACGGGCCTCAGACACCGTGCTGGGGCATCATAGCGCCTTAGGAAGCTTTCAGTGATTCCCGGTCCCTCACTGTACAGATGAGGCAGTGCAAGTTCAGGGGGGGTTCACTGCTCCAGTCCCCCTCCCTTGTGGAATTATCTGTGTTGATACACCACACTGGTCACACAGACCCATCCTCTACAAACACCGTGTGATACTGTGTCCTGCCACAGTGGGCCGGGGGCGGGGAAGGAGGCAGAAACCGTAGCTGCGTGGAATTTATTACTGTTATTTCCCTTAAATATGTTCTTAATCTATTACACTTATATCATTATCTCTTCTGATGAGACTAAATACATTACATATTTACATAATCGATGAAGTAAGGGGTTCATTCATTACATATATTTAATCCCTTGAATTTTCCGACTAGAATAGGGAGGTCACCAATATTTTATCTTGTTTTGACCTGAGAGAAATTACAGCTCAGATCTGTATACATTACTGATCATTTTGCTAACCAGAGCAGCAAAGTTGGCAAATAATAAAGTAGTTTTAAAAAAGAGAGAATAAGTAAATTTAATAAATTCTAACACAAAGGATTGAAAAGGGTCATCTGTTTCCTATGATAGCTATCACAACCTTAAATAAGAGCTTTCTTCAGTCTAATTTTTTTTTTTAAATCACACTTTGCTGATAAAACAATCATGAACTATGTGGCAATCGATTTGTATAACTGACAGTTATTATCACTTAATATTAAAATAAGTGATTCCAATGGAGGAGTAGGAGACAAAATAATTACTGAATCCAGGGGTCTATGGCCACCCGAATAAAAGAAAGAATTTCCAAAGTTCAGCATGTTATAAATTACTCATTGAATATCTCACTAGAACCTGCAAAAATTCTATACATTTGATAAAGATTCTTTAATCCTTTAGTCCTAAATAAAGGGTTACAACGAGTGAAGGGTCTAGAATGTTTTCTGTAAGTGCAGATACCATAATGGCAGACAGAGCAACACTGCAGCCCAGTCCTGTTAGGTACCTTAAATATTCAGACCAGAAAGCAATGTGATACTGATCATGACAATGATAATAACTCCAGGAGGCTATACTTACTGTGTGCCAGGCAGTGTTCTAACTGCGTCACATATATTCATTTGATCTTCAAAACAATTGTCTCCATTTTACAGATGCTAGAAAGGCAGCTTAGCAAAGGGGTTAAAAGCAAGGATGTAGGAGCCAGACTACCTTGGCTGGATTCCCATCCCCACCACTTAGCAGCTCATCTGTGAAGTGGTGGTAAGTATATTATCTGCCTCATAGGGTTTGTTGTGAGGGTTAAGTATGTTAATAAAAACAAAGAGCTTAGAAGAGTGCGTTTGAAGTACTGTCTAAGTGTTAACTCTCAATACTCTTACAGAAAAGGAACACGGGGCACCAGGGAGTAGTGTAACTTGCCCAGGGCTGCTGTGACAGTGCAGCCTGGCCCAGGAGGCAACACTCTTAACCTCATGGACGCTGCCTGACATTCACGGAAACTCTTTTATGTGCCAGGGTGGCACGCATTTTTATGTTGCTTCATTTCGACCTCATGACAACTTTATAACATCTCTACCTTACAAAGATGAAAACCAAGCGTGCTAGTCACTGCCTAGCATGGTGGGGACACTTTGGTGACAAAGACACGGATGCCACCCTACAGGAACGAACTGGTTTAGAGACAATAAAGAACTTGCCTCCAGGCACCAGCTATGAGGAAGAAGGGCTGGGATGTAAACCCCAGGCTACATGCTCCCTTCACTCTTCCTACACATCACTGCATGGAAATAGGGAGTTTCCTAGGCAGAAAAGATATTTTTAGAGAGAAAGGAAAGAAAGGAATCAACATATGAGGAGAGAACTAGAGTCTTCCGGTAGGTGGTAAACGTGGGTACAGCAAGGCCCAGTCTCTCTGGAGTTAGTGACTGCCTTAACCCTTTATACACCCAAAGTTTTCAACAGCCAGGGGACATTTTCCCCATAGTGACATAATTCATCATGTACGGGGAAGGAATGAGAAACCGGTGAGCGCTTAACTTGTTTAAAATATACTCTGAAGACTACATAATTATGCATCCCAGTGAATTAACTCATAACTCTCCAAACCTAAAGAGAATCTGTTCCTGATCTAATTATCGATTCACTGGTTTCAATTGGTTTCATGATTCCATTCCTCTGTACATTCTGTAGATGCACAGAGATGTCACCGTTGCTGAAGAAAAACCACAAAACCTCGTAGAACAAGGTCTATGCATCCATTTGAGATACATAGAGGAATAAAATTGCGTTAAAACAGACTTCTGTCCACAGAATAAGTCCAAAATAAATTAAAAATAGCAGTTTAAATTTAGACACTAAATAATAAACTGTCCTACTAATAACTTAATGCCTTAAGAAACCTTTGAGAAAGCTATCCTTGCCCAGGTTTGCTTGGAAGCCTGAAGTATAATTTCAGTATGAGCCTGTGAATGGCAGCATTCTGAATATCACCACAGCAAAACAATCCCAGACAAGTCCTTATATGAACTTACTAGAACATGACCACCTCTGCAACCCTGGCTGAGAAAGCTAATGTGATTATTCTGACCAGAATCCACAGACCTACAACTTTAAAGGTGAAGTGTGCGGGGTCAACCAAACTAAGAATCTTTTTTTCTCCTACTGAGGTATACTTAATATACTTAATATGCTTAATAAACAAAATATACTTAATATACAAGTATATACAAAATATACTTAATATACAAAAAGTCACACACATTTAATGTATCCATTTTGATGAGTTTGGACCCGCGTGATACCAGCATACCATCACCGCAATCCTGAGAGGCCATTTCCTCTGGAGGTCTAGCTAGTAGAGCCGAGCAACGCCCTGCATGGAGTAAGGGCTCAAACGGGCTTGTCTGTTTCCAGAGTTTTTCCACTCCTTTCCCCCTGAGTATAGAGCAGTTCCGGTTCTTCTGCCTGGGTAGATCAATCAACCCATGGCTCTCTACACACCATGATCGATTTCTCAGTAGCACACTCCCCTGGACCCACTCCTTTCTCGTTCTTATGTATAATAAAATGCAATGGCTTATTTATTCAACATACTTCTCTTTTTAATCCTCACAACTCCCCTATCAGGTAGGTTCAGAGATGAGTCACCTAAAACTCAAAAGGGTTAACAAACTGGCTTATGGTAGCTAGGTACTTAGCCATATCAAACAAGGCTATAGCTGGGTGTCAAGGGGGTGGAACTCTGAGGAGTGGAGTTGAATTGTTGAGGGCTTGCAAAAGAATGTCCTTATGCCATCTGTTCTGCTTCTCGCCCTGCTGTCCCCACAAAGAATCTCTAAATGCTCTGCACTTACATAAAGTTAACAGTTGATAGCAGTAGGGTACCCAAAGTTTTTATGCTGCCATAGTATTTGGAGGTCAGCTGCTACTAAAAGCGTGTCCATACCACGAGGTAAATGCTGGGGGTGGGCACAGAAACTTCGCCAGGTGAGGCATCGCACTGATCTGTCTGGCCCTGCCCCGGCTGTCATGCTGTCAGCCGGCTGATTCTCCTCTGCCATCTCCAGGGGACAGTCTACCCTACAGCGGTCTCGCCTGGTTCTTCACTTACTTTGCTTGCTGTCTCTGGGAAGTGAAGGATGTCTCCGGATCTGTCCCTCCCCCATGAATCAAACTATAAACATGAAGAGCAATTTAGGTTTTTCTTGTGAAATATCTCTTATCAAAAATAAGTGCTTCATTCCCGTAATATGACTATTGTACAGAACACAAAAGGTGAGACCTGTAGCATCTGCAAACACCTGTGCTATCTCACCACAGAAGAAGGGTGTAAGGAGGGGCTGTCACAGAACTTGTCACACCTGAGGATCTGCAACACCTTCAGCCTCTGCCACAGTTACGTGTTTGTCACTGTTTTCTTCATCTTGTTCAATTGCTTAAGTAAAAAAAAGAAAAAGAGCAATATTAGACAAATGTAGCATCATAAGAAAATTGTTTCAGGTCATTTTCTTTTCAGATGGCAATCTGGCAGGAAAAAATAATGTTAGGTAGAGTCCCAAAATGTAAATATCAGTACTGCTTTTTAAATTATTTGCATGAAAAGTTTAACGAATAGCACTAGGCACTTTTCATGTACATTATCTCATTTGTTAAATCAGTGGCATTGGAGCAATCCGATCTCAATTTTCCTCGTCACCTCAACCCATCAAGGCATCATCATGTCAGTTTCGTATTTCACCCAAGGGGGAGCTGGGGTAGAGGTGAAGGCTTCTATCCAGTTCATGTGAGAACATCATTTTTTTTTTTTATGTGATTTTTTTGGCTAATAGTTTACTGTTATATAATGAAGGAAGCATGATTTTTTCAAACTTAAATATAGTTGATTTACAATGTTGTGTTAGTTTCAAGTGTACAGCAAAGTGATTCAGTTATACATATATATATTCTTTTTCAGATTATTTTCCATTATAGGTTATTACAAGACACTGAATATAGCTCCCTGTACTATACAGTAGGGCCTTGTTATTTATCTAGTTTATATATAGTAGTGTGTATCAGCTAATCCCAAACTCTTAATTTATCCATCACCCCCCCTTTTTCCCTTTGATAACCATAAATTTGTTTTCTATGTCTGTGAGTCTCTTTCTGTTTTGTAAATAAGTTCATTTGTATCATTTTTTTAGACTCCACATATAAGTGATATGATATGATATTTGTCTTTCTCTATCTGACTTACTTCACTTAGTGTGATAATCTCTAGGTCCACCCATGTTGCTGTAAATGACATTATTTCATTCTTCTTTATTACTGAGTAGTATTCCATTGTATATATATGTGCCACATCTTCTTTATCCATTCACCCGTGGATGGACACTTAGGTTGCTTCCGTGTCCTGGCTATTGTAAATAGTGCTGCTATGAACATTGGGGTGCATGTACCTTTTCGAGTTAGAGTTTTCTCTGGGTATATACCCAGGAGTGGGATTGCTAGAGGAAGCACAATATTTTATATTTGGATTGTACAGAGCATTGTTACCACAAAATTCCAAACTTTGGAGTCTTGAATCCACCTCCTCTCCCATACTTCCCCAGCATCTCCCTATCCAAGTCCTTGTCACCCTTTCTGCACTGGTGCAATAACCCCCTACCACAAAGCCCCTGATTCCAACCTCTCCCTAATAAAATCGGGCTTGAGCACAACTGCTAAATAATCAGTCTCAAAAAATATAACAATAAGTGCCCTGCTTTGGCCTCTGTGTCACTTATCTCATCAAGTCTGAACACTGTTCATCACAGAAGGTCTTCCTTGAATTCTCCAGCTTCTTCCTCATCTCCCACTTCACCCTGACATTTAACATCAGAACGTATTGTACCAGCTCTGATCCAAACTCTACGATTTCATTATTTTTCTCCTTGTATAGCCTGCTCTTCCATTTTAACAAATATGTACTTAGTACCTACTAGGTGCCTGGCACTGGGGTCATTCCTGTGAAGAAGATAGGTAAGCCCCTGACGTCATGAAGTACACATACTAGCTGGGGGGATAGCTAACAACTACTGTTCCAACGAGTAACAATCATAATTATTACAATAATAATCTTTAAAAATAAGATGGGATTAAAGATCATGATAAATGGTGAAATGACCGAAAACCAACTGGGGGAGGTCACTGCGGAGAGCAGGCCATGCACGGTGCTTCTCTGAGGAAGTGATATGTGGGCTGAGACCCGAGGTTGAGACAGAACTGCCCGAGACAGGTAAGAGTGATGCAAGACAAGCCTGGAGAGACCATGGGCCACGGTCAATTCAGGTGTTAGTCTAAGAACATGCGGAGGCGCACCAAGGAATTTTAAAATCGGGAACTGCATGATGCATCTATTTTCAAAGGTACTTTTTGCCTGCTTTGTGGAGACCAGACTTACGAGGAGCAAGAAGGAAGCAAGGAGTCCAGTTAGGTGACCGTGGCTTAACATCTGGCCTAAAGATAACCAGGGCATGGACCAGGGAAGCGGCAAGGAGCTGAAGAAACATGGAGGACTTGAACTGTGTTTTTGAGTTCATTTGGCAATGAACTGAATATGAGAGGCAGGGGACTGTGCAGGTGGGGGAGGGAGATGAGTAAGAAAAAGTAATCCAGGGTGATTTGTAAGTAGAATCAGGCACTGCTCATACACACTGTACCACTTATTCTTCTTGCCGTCTCCATCAAAAGCAGGCCCCAGACATAGCAACCTCACCGACAGTGAGGTCGCCCACTGCACTTTTGGATTCAGTTTCCACTGTTTCGTGTACTCTTAAGTACTATGCTCTTTGCTCTGTATTTTTAAAAACATTATTTCACACACCTTTTGCTTTTATATGCCTTTTACGCCCACTGCGTGGTGCTTACGATGGCACCCACCTAAAATGCTGTGCACGCAGCACGAGCTCTGTAAAAATTAACTGAGATGAACAATGTCTCCCCAAGTGACCAAAACGGCACAACTTGACTACACCTACATATATGAGCTACGTCTTTCATAACCACTTATTTAAAAAGAGGGGAGGGAAAGTCTTCTGTTAAACTCCACGGATAACTAGGATAACTCCTACCAGCTGAGCATTTAAGGGCAAGGCCAGAAGAGTGGAATCGGAGAGAAGCTTTTCTTCTATTGTCAACAAAACGTTCCATTGACGCTACTGTTGCCCAGTGAGGAGGAACTTGAAGAATAAAGAAAAGCACTCCTGTTTTCTTTGAAAAACTAGAGGCACAAATGAAAAGGGGAAAATAAAATACAAAATAACATCTGAAACTCCACTTAAAAATGCAATGGGCTGTAGAAATAAGCAAACTAACGGCTAATATAAGAAGCCTTTCCTCATCCTGTAATGGGGAATTACGCTTTTGGAGGGCAATTCAGTAATACACCTACAGGGGACAACCTGGCCCACATGAAGTATCCACCGTACCTTGGCACTTAATTGATGCTTTATTTGAATTTTTGCCCTTTAAGGTTTCAGTTTTGATGAAAATAAAGAAAATTAAATTTTGAAGTATTTTTGCCTATTACATTCATGTTTTTGTTTCTAAAGCAACAATGTTCTGGTGTCTATGCACTTCTTTTTCTCACCTTATTATACTGCATCATACAATATGCAGGACAGTGAATAGCAATTTCATGATTGAGAGTTCACACTACTTTTTGAGATTTAGGCATAATTCTTAGTACATATAAATAGAACCAAAGGAAGAAGAGATTAGCAGAAAAGCATACTTGGGATAAAATAAAAATTCAGTCCTGTATTTCTAGCTTATCCTCAACAACACCGCTCCATTTCTTATCACATATTTGAAGACCTCAAAATGTGTTGCCCAGAGTTACATGTTGATTAACAGAGCAAGAATTAGAAACACAAGTTAAAGGCACGTGGCAAAGGTCACTCAGCAACTGATTGCAATGTGGGTAACGAAGAGACACTCAAAGTTCTAGTAGACTCTTAACCTCAGCACCTTGATAATGAAGAAAAGAGTGTGGTCTCTTATAACACGTAACATAATTTTATTGGAAATAATGAAAAAATATGATTCCAAGAAAGCATTTTAGCCAGGGTTTCACATACACCACTTGGGGAAAACACCTTATTTATCGTGGCCTTCAGAGGATTTTATAATCACCCCCATGAAGTCTCATGGACCACATAGTTAGCCACCTAAAAGGGAATGTCTTACTGACCGTTTAATGTGAGATTAATGTCTAGGAATATATAAGGGGCAGCTTCTCTTCCTGCCTTCTCATAGTGCAGCTCGTGTAGAACAAGGAGGAAGCAGTTACTTGGATTCATGAACTGAGTTCGTTTATCTGATTAGAATAAGAATATGTTGGGGGAAACTTTCCTATGCAAATATTGATTTTGGGACAGTTCCCTCCAGTGGAACACAGATACAGGAATGACTGCTTCTGGGACCGAGGGAAGCTCGAAGCCGCACTCTGCCAACATAAACCATCCCCTTATCTCTCAACACAGAGTCCAAAAGCCAGAAAAGACTTTTGGAAATAACTTACCACCACAAAAGTTACAGCACAAGCTCTGAAGCGTATGCTTTTTTTTTTTTTTTTTTTGCGGTATGCGGGCCTCTCACTGTTGTGGCCTCTCCTGTTGCAGAGCACAGGCTCCGGACACACAGGCTCAGCGGCCATGGCTCACGGGCCCAGCCGCTCCGCGGCATGTGGGATCTTCCAACACCGGGGCACGAACCCACGTCCCCTGCGTCGGCAGGCGGACTCTCAACCACTGCGCCACCAGGGAAGCCCTGAAGCGTATGCTTTGAATGGTAAACATGAGAGCCCCCGAGAGAACTAAGGATATATGTGGATTAATTAGCACTAATTCACATAAAAGTACTTAGTTTAATTGTATCTATTTGTAAGTTAGCCAAGAGCAATTCAAGAGGAGTTACAGCCTCCGAGGATGCCAGGGCTCGCCTGAATGTCACTTTCTTGCTGCCTTGGGGACAACAGGTTCTCTCTCCCCACGACTTACTGGGATGGTTGCTAAGAAAACTCTCCTAATAACTCTGTCAAAACTATTATTTAAACACACAGGGGACTGATACACTATCAGAACGATGCTTACTTAATTTCTGATCAATTGTGTAAAGGTCGAAGCCAAACCAGCCGGTCATTAAACACAATGACCGTAATGCACTATGTGACTAGAGCTGCGAGCGTTCTTTAGGAATCAACCAAACTTTTTCTTTTTTTTAAATTTACAAACCAACCAAAAATCTTACTACAGACAGAAATTTAGCACTTCAAGTTCCAATGTGAGAAATCAGCAAATACAGTTGAGAAAAATAATTCACAGAGTAACTTGCCAAGAATTAAAGTTTTGGCAATAATGTCCTCTTTCACCTATGTGGTATTTTTTACAGAGGGAAAGCTGTTTCATGAAGGGTCTCATCTGATGTTCACACAACCTGAATAGTTGGGCAAGTAAAATCATCCTCATCTTATAGATGAGGTGAAGGAACCTGTCCTGGTCCTCCCACATACAACGTATGTATCTGTGGCAGTTCAAGTCGCCCTCGGTCAAGGATGGAGCAGAACAGGCTGGTCAAACTACACACCTGCAAATCCATTCATGTGGATCCTGACCAGGATTCCTTTTCATTTCTTTTTTAATGAAATAGAACAGAATACAGTAGAAAGAATAGGAAAAAAAATTAAAAGTCAAAGGCATTGCAACTAGTATTTTTCACAAATGTGAATTCGCTACGTGCCAGGTCAAGCTCTTTTGTGTGTCCTGTGGGTTGTGAACATTAAAATGTTAAGAAAACACAGAGGTATCTTCAGGCCACAAGAGGCAGAATCTAGTTCCTCACTATCTAAGTAACCAGCTATTTTCTGGTACCATTCCTGGAGAAACGTCATTTTGTTTATTTTAGGAGGCCTCTCAACAAGACTCTATCCACATTCAACAAGGAGTGTATTCCCCGTGAGAGGGCATGGAAATGAGCTGCCAGCAAGATACACTGATAGAGTACATTCATTTTTAGTTACCAACATACATTCACAAATGCTTCCAAACACTCAATCTTTTCTAATCTTTAAAAAGTAAGGGAAAAAGCAGTTGCAAGCCTCAACTCATCACTATATATGTTTTTGCAGGAAAATTTGCACAATAGTGGTCAGTAGTCACCACTGAGTCATTCCATACAGTATTTTTATTATTATTTTTTTACTGTTTAAAGTTTTGTCTGTTTTTTTCAGTTTCATTGAAAAATAATTGACATACATCACTGTATAAGTTTAACGTGTACAGCATGATGGTCTGATTTACATATGTTGTGAAGTGATTACTATAATCGGTTCAGCTAACATCCATCTTCTCTTATAGATACAGTAAAAAGAAAAGAAACAAAAGAAAAAGGAAAAAAATTCTCCTTTTGATAAGAACTCTTAGGATTTTCTCTCTTAACAACTTTCCTATGTAACATACAGCAGTGTCAGCTACAGTCACCATGTTGCACGTTACATCCCGAGTACTTAGTTATCTTTGAACTGGAAGTTTGTGTCTTTTGACCACCTTCCTCCATCTCCCCCTCCCTCAACCCTCTGCCTCTGGTAACTATAAGTCTGATGTCTTTTTCCGTGAGTTTGGTTTTTTCTATATCCATTCATCCACTGATGGACACTTAGGCTGTGTCCATGTCTTGGATATTGTAAATAATGCTGCTATGAAATGGGGGTATAGATATCTTTTCAAGTTAGTGTTTTCATTTCCTCTGGATATATTCCCAGAAGTGGAATTGCTAGATCACATGGTAGTTCTATTTTTAATTTTTTGAGGATCTTCCATACTGTTTTCCACAGTGGCTGCACCAATTTACAGTCCCACCACACTTCACTATTATAATCTGGCCCATCCAGTGCCATTTGAACTTCACTTTGAAAGCTGACCAATAACCACTATATCTTTGTCCCAGTCTGTACAGACTGTCAGCTGAACTTGAGACTGTTGTTTTAAAATTCTTTTCTGGGTCCTTATCATGTTGAAACTCTGAAAATGCAAGTTTTCTGCAGGCTGTCTTTTCTCTCTTTGCCTCTTTCCTCAGTGATCTTATCTGTTCCTATGGTTTCAACTTTCCCTGTTATGCGGGTTATTCCCAAAGCTGTGTCTACATCTCTGCCCTCTTCTCTGAATTCCAGGCCCGCATCTCTGGTTACACACTGAGGATGTTCATTTCACAGACCGTCACGTGTCTGCTCCGTACAAGCTGCTATGATAGGTGTAGTGGTACCACCTCTGCCCTCAAGAAAGAGTCATCTATTTAGTAGGATGTGAGGACACAAAGGTCTGAAGTCACATGCATCACCCTCACTATAACCCACAAGCCTCTTCCTCCTCCGGGGGCCTGTTCTTTAGTTCAGATCGCCACCAGGCGTCTTCATATTCTTCCTTCCCCTCATCCCTCACCTCCACCTCTCACTAGATCCTGTCACTTGTACCTCCAAAACGTTTCTATCCCTCTCCCTCCCTGCCACTGTCACAGCTCATGACCCCGCCACCTCTCACTGGGGCCACTGCCACAGCTTATCAGCCAGCCTCTCCCTCAATACATTCTCCACCCAGATGTTCCACTTCCAAATCGCCAGTCTGATCCTGCCACGCCCGCCCCCCAATCCCTTTAGACTCCTGCCTCTCACCCCTTGGAGAACACGACAGTCACACAGGGAGCTCAATACCAAATCAGACTCCACAGCCTGATCCCAGCGTCTCTGATGCAGTAGGGCTCCGCCCAAGTTTGTGCAGGTTTGAGAGCTTTGACACCTGGGCTCCCTACTCTACTAAACACTGGCCGTCATTCAGGCTGAAGCCTCAACCTGGCCTTGAAGGCTGGGCATTTGGGTCTCACACTCTCCCAGGGCACGCCCCACATTTCTTTGTTTCTAGCCTGGAATGCCTATCCCTCTAGTGAGAATCCTTCCGCATCTTCACGACCTGTACCCCTGGCCCTCGACAAAGTGGGGAGTCCTTCCTTCCTGGCCTAACAAAGCTCTTTTTCTATACAGTTATGCTTTTTCATCTCGGTATTTTATAACTAGCTACACAAACATCTGTCTTTACTCATCTACATCACGAATTCCTCAAGGGGAGAGAATAACTTCTAGAAACTGCTGCTGAGTACCGGTCTACTTAACTGAACAAAGGCGACCCATTCAGAAACAAACAGATACAAACAGAATAAAATGTCACACCCAGTTTGAGGGAGAGGGTGAGATTATGAAAGAGACTTCAAGGAAAAGGTAGATTCTGACACATGAACGAGGTGGTGAGGAAAGGCAGTCTACGTAGAGAATCGGCATAAACAGACGTAAGGTGTAGAAAAGCACGGGATGGGACCAGGGAACAGGACAGTGTTGGGAAACAGCAGAGAACAAAGCTGGAAGAGTTAGCTGGCCTTGGATGTTAGGCTGAGGAACTCGGAAGTCACTTAGCAGCAAGTGAGGCGATGTGAGCAAAGGAAACATCACCATCGTTACGTTTATTACAAACAATTTAAGCAAGAATTGACTTGAATTTCCTACTAGGACTTCAGTCTCTTTGAAAATTAGAGCCATAACGACATACTTATTTTTAAGCTCTCCTACACATCCCCTCCCCTCCAACTCTAGCCACGCCCCCCACCCACGGATTTGTACAGAGCAGATGATAAACGGTTGCTGCGTAAAAGAAACGTATTACTGTTTACTAATATTTGAATAGAGGCGTGCTGACAATTCTGGAAATTCTTGGCACCCAGACATCATAATCAATCTAGAGTATGGAGGCTAGAATCACTGCCATCTCCCACATCAGACGCTCCCCACTCCCCACACTTGTCTGGAGGCACCTCAAGCCACTGAGAGGGACTCTGGCTGCTTCCCTGCCACCTCACTGACTGCATGATTTATCCCTGCCCTCAGGCACAGAGGATTCCCTTTCAACTCTTAGGCCTTTGCCTTGTAGTTGAGGCGGCCCTCCAAACTTCCTTTCCTCCACTTCGTCACAGGTTTTTTACCTATTAGGTGTTTTTTTTGGAGTAACATTTAATACATGTCCAGCCAACGGAAAAGTTATTCAACAGAGAAAAATGATAATCTCACCAGAGCAAAGTGTATCCTTTAATTAGAACATAAATATTTGCTCCATTGGCAAGGGTAATAAAGAGCTCATCAGTACCTGAGCCCAGCAGCCTGTTCCCTTGCCCTTCTTAAGAGGAAATGTACCAGAAATGAACAAGTTTCCTTTTAATGCAAAGATGGCTTGTATACAATCCAACTAAAAGAAAACCTCAATGGAAAACAATCGAATTAACCTTAGCAAAAATTTTCTTCAACATTTTTTTCTGGAGACAGAAAGGCTTTCGATTTTTAAGTGCCTTGCAAGGACTATGTTCTGGTGACAGGACAGGTTCAGGCTGATCACATGATAAAAGATATGAGCAGCAATGATGCTCAGACACTGCAAAACATTCATTCATTAAAAAAGATCCTAGTGCACTCCACTACTCTGTACAGTTTTGCTGAGCAATTAAAATTTTAAAAGATTTATCTTAAGGAGTAAAAGAAAATTATTTCTAAGCCTAACTACGTGCCAGTGAGAAGCTTCATGCTTTAGGCCATCTAGCTCTCTCCCACCCCCAAGAGCCCCAGAGGCAGGTGCCCTTTGCTCCATTTCACAGAATAAGAAAATGAGTGTCTGAAAGCCACTACTTCACAGTAAGGGACTAAGCCAGAACTGAACCTGAGTCTCTTAATTTCCTTTTTTTTTTGCGGTAAGCGGGCCTCTCACTGTTGTGGCCTCTCCCATTGCGGGGCACAGGCTCCGGACGTGCAGGCTCAGCGGCCATGGCTCACGGGCCCAGCCGCTCCGCGGCATGTGGGATCTTCCCAGACCGGGGCACGAACCCGTGTCCCCTGCATCGGCAGGCAGACTCTCAACCACTGCGCTGCCACAGAAGCCCTTAATTTCCTTTCACAGCTAAGAAATTCTGCCTCAGGGACTGTAAACCAGAAAACACAACAGGTTAGATCTACATGGACACTCTTGTTAACTAAGGTTTTACAGTAGACAAGAAACCTACATTTCAAAGATAACGTTTATTACAACTTTCTGCTACTCACATGATGCTCATTCTTTTTGTTGTTGTTCCTGAATGGTCAGCAGTTCTACTGCTGAAGCTTCCCTTGACATCACAGTGAAATTCTAAAACATACAGAGGAACCACCAAGAATCCCCTAAGAGTCCTTGTGTTTGCAAATACAAGCAGACACTAAACGGTACAATCGATCGATCAATCAATCAATCAGTGGGGGCGGGGAGAACCAGACAGGCCAAGAGGAGGCCAGGAAAGAAGATTTGAAAATTTTCCTTAACCTTCATTGAAATCTATCCCGCTAAAATTTAAAGAAATTTCCTTTTATTACACAGTTGGGAAAAAATACAGCATCATTCCTACGCTATTTCTAGTATACGACCTTTGTCAAGTGATATCAACTCACCAACCTTGAACCTCATTACTTGCAAAAGAGGATGATAATAACCGTGACCCCACAGAGTGGGTGTGTGGAAGAAAGGATGGAGGTCAAGGGCTTAATCAAGGGTAGCTACTACTTATGGTATAAAACATGTAATGCACTTTTTTCTTCTGAATTTTCATCCTTGGATGGAAACTTTTTCCTAATCAGACCCACCTACAGCTGGGGTAGAGCAGAAGATAAAGAACATAAAAATGAAGCCAATATGGATGAACAACAAGGTCCTCCTGTAGACCACAGGGAACTATATTCAATATCCTGTGATAAACCACAATGGAAAAGAATATGAAAAAGAATATGTATATATGTATAACTGAGTCACTTTGTTGTACAGCTGTAATTAACACAACAGTGTAATTCAACTATACTTCAATAAAAAATAAATTTAAAAAAATTAAAAACTTGGGAATATAAAAAAAAAAAATGAAGCCAATAACATTTGTATTCCGACACCCAAGGTAGAATTGTGCAGCAAGACAACAGACTTGAAAGGGCAAAATCTGTAGAGAATATCACCTTCCTTTGCACATCAAGAACCAACTCCAGAAGTCTCAGATGACAGATCTTTCTCCTGGGATGGCTAAGCCACAGGTTTGTTCCCCTCAAGGGGACAGTCAGGAAGTAACAGGCTAGAAAAGCTCAAGGCTGTCCCTGTGTTGCTGCAAGTGGACCGTGGGCTGGGGCAGGGCAAAGAGGTAGCAGAGACAGAAGGTCAGAGCAGTCCTGATTCCCCCAGGTGGGCTTGGGCTCTGAGGCCGAGGTCAGTAGATGGTTGAAGGGACACTGACCGCGGGTGCTGGTTTACACACTGACAGAGCCGTAGCACATAGGGGAGACTGCCTTGAAGCCTACCCCAGCCCCACGCAGTGGCCAGCAGACACGCAGTGGATCAGCAGTGAGCATCGTAAGGCTAGGGGCAAAAAGGGGCAGAGCTCACTTTTCTGAGTTGCTCTTCTTTCCCTGACCGGGAAGTCTGCAAGGACTCAGAAGTGTCTCCATGGCCTGGGGAAAAGAGGCCTGTGATGGAGCCTGCCCTCAAAAAGGGCCAGGGGCTGGTTGGAGCATGTAGCAGGGAAGCAGTGGGGATTACAGTTCCAGCAAAAGGCAATATGGAGCTGAAGAGCCAGGAACGTCCAGACACTGACCCAGCCAAGATGGGCCCCTGACTGCCGCTGCAAATCCCACAAGGCAGCAGCCACTGGCATGGGCACCTCTGCAGAGACCAGAGGAGCCCAGGGGCACCATGGGGCTCCAACCACCTCACATGCCAGAAATCAAGTGGTCCAAGAGAGGAGATTTAAACTAGGTCCAGGCAGGACCAACATCCTAAACAGAACATTTACCACAACAAAAGTTCAAATCAGAAACAGCTGAAATATTGCTCACTGGCAGTAGATAGGACCATATAGCATAGCTGTTGAAAATGAAGAACAAAGCATTTCCCACCTATATTTCAGTGCAGTGAATAACTCTGACAATCTGTTACATTGCCATTTTTGAGTATTAGTGTAAATGCTCCAATGACTCATAAAATAAAATAATTGCATAAGATTACCAGATAAGAAAATCAAACCAGGATATATATGGAAAGAAAAACTTTTGATACAGCATTGGTTATCAGCCCAAACTACTTTTCACATCCATGATGAAGGCACTAAGCCAGACATATTTCCTCTCAAATAAAAGTATACGTATTTTGACTTTTCATATAAAACTGATAAAACTACTAGACTGTCCATTTGGTTACAAGACTAACCCTGAAATTATTTGATTCATTTAGGCCTAATGTTACTAGTAAAATGAAGCAGCTTCAACAACGTGGATTTAGGTACAAATGATAAGCCTGAATTCCACACCTGTAGTTAGTTTCAGTGATGACTCTGAGAGGACCAAAGGGTCCAAGGTGCCCAGTGTCCAAGCCTATAGCCTAGGTGTGCTGCTCTAATGCCATGAGATCAGATGATGGAATCTGCTCCTTCCCTGACCAGACAAGGTAGACAGACACTCCCCGGGGCCCACAGGCTGCTTGGGACAATGCCCACCAACCCACCTCCACTGTCAGCAAGAGGGGTTTCCAGCCATGGACTAAGGACAATCTCCAATCTCCCCTAATGCCCCCCACCTGAAGGTGGAAGTTTGTTTTGTTACTAATATGTGTTAAATTTGTGTTTGCTCTATGAGGTCCCCCTCAGACAGAGGAAAAGAACCTTTATTTAGCTCTACCTTCAGAACTATGATATAGAAATGGGCCTTTTAAACACAGGAAAACAAAACTAAAAATCAAAATGAAGAAAATAGGAACATATAAAACTAAGATGGCAATTCCATCTGTCATGCTTTTCTCTCTATTGCAGCTAGAATGGAAGATAATGGGCAACATCTCTAAAAACTTCCATCTGTTCCTAAGGCTAAAAAGATAACAATCTCTGGGCTTCCCTAGTGGCGCAGTGGTTGAGAGTTCGCCTGCCGATGCAGGGGACGCGGGTTCGTGCCCCGGTCCGGGAAGATCCCACATGCTGCGGAGCGGCTGGGCCCGTGAGCCATGGCCGCTGAGCCTGCGCGTCCGGAGCCTGTGCTCCGCAACGGGAGAGGCCACAACAGTGAGAGGCCCGCGTACGGCCAAAAAAAAAAAAAAAAATTATAACAATCTCACTATAACAGCTAGCACTGAGGAAGAAAATCTTAAATAGCTTATTAATTTCTGGATTTAGGTTCTAATTCCATAATAACACCAATGAAAACATACTGTAAAATCTAACGAGCTAATAATTATACAGTATCCTTCTTGTTATCTCCACATGCCTATATAGGGAATACCTAGAATACATCTTAAAATAAAAAGATCAAATGTTTACTGAAAAAAAAAATAACATTAATCCCAAATTTCTCACAGTCATTTTTCTACTAGAAAACAATAACATGATAAGGTCTAAACTTCCTCCATTAATTTTAATAGGTCTTAAAGCAAATGCTTTGTTTCTATTAAATGTTTGCATTTTTAACAGATAGAAGTTAGCCCCTTTTTGGCAAAAGGAGAACCAGACAGTCTCTTTAGTTCTGTCAACTTGGAGAATTTATGAGATATGGCTTTGGTTCAGGTGCCCTTATTTAAAGCCAAGGTTAAATTCACTTCCTCTTTAAACTAGTGGAACACCCCACCCCACACAAATGTCTTCCTGGTAAGTTTCGTATAGAAACTTCAGTGAGAATGTTTACTTATTCCGAGTCTGCCCACCAAATAAAGCTTGGTAATAATTCTCTTCATTTACAAAGGTTTTACTGCCAATGCCATGAGAGCTTTTAATTCTGTTACCATTCCCATGACAAAATTTCCGTTCAGGTCAAGAAAGACTAAAAAGTTGGGCAGGTGTCCAATAAATGAGTTAGTAGCAAAAGCATAAGTAACATTTTGATTCCCTCTACCATGCTTGGTTCATGAGACCAACACCCTTTCTAAAACACCAACTCACTCTGAGACTGCAGATCACACAGACTTCGGAACGTGTTTGTCAAAACATGGCACCTAAATCACCTAGGAGTGAAGAGTGTTTAAAATTCAGATACCAGGGTCTCCATCCAAACTTAATTGGAGTGGGGGAGGGGTGCTGACAGGGCAGGAATTAGCAGTATTAACAAGTGCTGCAGGTAACTGCTAGGCTAATTAAATTTGAGGAACCCTGCTTTAGAAAAACAAAACTTCGTTTAGTTAACCAGGAATTCTGATGCAACTGGTCAGAAGGAAACCTAGGATTATTCTTTAAAATATCTATCCACCTCTGTTTCCTCATCTCCAACAAAAAGACTTATGTCAAAATGTATATGCTGAAGTTGAAGTTGTACAATATAGCCTTCATTGTCGCCAGGGTCAAAATTTCTATCACCAATCTCATTCCAAAAACAGATTTCAATCACTGCAGTATTTTTATAACTATCTGAAAATCCCAAGTAGCTAGAACCACAATTATCTAGCCACTTACAAAGACAATGTCTTAGTAAGAAATTCTCAAATGTTAAGTATTTATGGGTCACATAAATGGAAAGAATAGTACATTAAGTAAATTTCACTTTTTGTCGTCATGGCATCACTTTTTCTGGTAGGATTCAGCTGAATCAAACTGCGTGCTTTGTGTTACATACTATAACACGTTATTTAACTTATAATCGCACACGCTGTGCCCGTGTCATTTTCCGTTTTACTGAGAACAGCTCCATTTTCACGGCTGTTTATACAATTAGTCTTTTAATGTGACGAATGATGGACAATACCTGGGTTATGTGGCCAAGACAAAGATTTCCCTTGATAGCTCTTACTTGTCAATACAAATGACAGCAGAGAATATTCCCTGAATGGGGGGGGGGGTGGCTAGAAAGAGGGCCTTGTGTAGAGCTTCACTAAGGAAAAAGCCTAAAAGTAAAAAAAATGTTTGGAAAAGAAATTAAGCTATCAGCAGTTGTTATTCTTACATTCTTACCAAATAGACAGCAATGTATGCTTAAGAGAAGTAAAGCTGCCCAGTACTTGGTACTTAGGACCTGACCTGCAGGACCAGCATGGCCCCTAGCATCAACCAAGCCCACCCTTTCCTTTTATAAAAAATGCAAACTGAGGCTGAGGGAAGCCAGTGACTTGCCAGAGTGAACACTGGCCAGTGTAAGAATCAAAAGATTGCCTGACTACATGCCCAGGCCTGCCAGATTTGGTAGCAGACTGTGTTCACCAGACCACAGAATTTCATAACTTTATAAACTTTATAAAAACAGCATATAGCAAGGATTTCACTTCTTAAGGAATATTTTAGTTCCTAAGAGACCATTTTAGCCATTAGCCATAGCTTTCCATTTAATTATCCAATCATCTTTTTCTTTTAATATTTCCTTAACTATTCTAATATTTAATATTTTTAAACATCTACAGACTGCTTTTATTTGGTACCTTAGGGGTATACAGAGAAGCAGTCATAACATTATAAATTGTAAAAGTGGATCACAGGTCAATCCCCCTCCCTGCCCTCACCCATGCACCCCGTCCCCCATCAATGTACACCTTTATTCGAGCCCACAGAATTAGTCAGATACAGGGTTTTACGTGGATGCTCGTCCTTTTGGGGCACTTCATAATTAGCATACTAGCCTCTCAGACTGGCCTCCAGATGCAGGGTGGCATGTACCACATGTTCTTCTGGGAAGCAGCTCCCAAACCCCAGAAGACCAAGAACAAAGGAGCTAGCAGGCTCTGGAGAAGCTACCCCGTCAACAGTGTATTAAAGACACCCATTAGTTGCCTCAGTCAGCTAATTAGCTCAACAAATCCAAAACCTAAATCATTAAAGAAAGTGGCCCTGATTGCATTGCTGGGCTCTGATTTGGTGTCACTAACCCAGCAGGGTAGGAACGGGGCTGTTCCACAGAAAACAAAAAACGGTCCACACTGGGGAACTGCCATAGGATGGGAGCACATTTTTTATGAAAGTCGAGCCCTGCCAGGAAGTTTCACTGGTGAAAGAAGTGCACCAGGGAGACTTCTGTGTTTATGCTTTGAAATTTAAAGCAATTTAAATATAAATTGCTCTCCTTTTTGTCATTATGAGAAAGAAAGAAAACGTGGGTTTCAGATCTCTGGTGTGCAAATGGTCATTAACTTTCATTTGACCTTGGGTGTAGAACTAATATTGAATTTATGCACAGGGTACACTCATTATACTCATGTAGTTTCCTCACAGAAAATATGTTCCCAGGAGCTGCAGTGCTAGCAGCCATTTTTTCTACACTCGAATAGAAAACTTGAGTCTCCCTTTCATTCCTCTCTCCCACCTTCCACCCACCTTTCTGCTCCAAACCTCAGAAAACCGTTTCCCAAGGGTCGGCCGCATTTATAAAACACAGGCAATAACAGGTAGGAATCTGAATGACGTAAAATCATTGTCCTGGACCACACGAGACTCAGGAGCATCAGTGCTCAGTTCTCCTTCCCAGTATCTGATTCCCGAAAACATGAACAAGCTCCCATTTAAAGTGATAAATACCTTTATCTACGGAGCCTTATAAACATTACCTACCGCCACTGAAGTGCCCCTGCAGTGCATTTTTTTTAAAACAGAGGCCTCTAAACCCTGCATTCCCGAGTACACTCTGCTGTGGTTATTATAATTATTCACCTCCTTGGCAAATCAGTTCCATTTACTCTCTTAATGGACATGACCATGTGGAAGGATGAAAAACAAAATCATCTTGCCTTGCTTTGTAATTTCCTAAATTCTAAGCAACCCTCAGGGTTAAAGGAGTGCAACTTCCTATGCTGGATACTCTCAGATCTCTGGTTATTCAGGAGAAAGGAGGGCAAAGGGCTATTTTCTTTTAATGTATGTCACTGAATGGTTATTTATCATTTCGACTTAATAGCTCTAATTACAAAAGACAGTGTCATGGGATTATTTTTTTAAAGGCAATTTTCTTGGTATCCCAGTGGGAGAGTTAGGAAAAATTTACAAAGCGTCTGCTTCATGCATTTTCAATTGTTCCTGGGTTTTACCGTTGTTATTATTTTCTGGATTGTAAGATTTTTACATTTTCAAGTAACCTTTAACTTTGCACTGCCTTGAGAGTTACTGTTTCAAGACTCTTATTATGGTTTTATGCCATTAGATAAAAAAGGAAGATACAACTTGTCAACCGCTGAATTGATCACTGTTCAGTAAGAATATGCACTGGTGGAGATGGGATGTGAATGTGCAAAATCCGTCAGCAAGCAGAAGAGTCTCTGGAAACGTCAGAACAGGAGTTATTATTGCACCAAAGACGGGTGGAGATTTTGCAAACTTCAGCAATCAGCGTGGTGTTAGGCAAAGCTCTCTCTTCTTGGGAAAACATCGTAGATCATCAATCAATCAGGAAGACCAGAATGTTGTGTTGAATATTTTAGGGGAAAACACATGCTACTTCTTTCCTCTTGGTTGACAAATGCTAAATAGCACATTTGTTAGTGGGGCTAACGAGACAATCAGTGTGGGTCTGTGCTGACCAAGAAGGAGAGTGATGGCCACTGCCACCACAGCATCTGGGAGGTGGCAAAGGAGAAGGAAAGGACACAACACAAACCATGTGGAAATGTCAATTCTTAGAGGACAAGGTGCGCCCTATAAGGACAGGCTGGGAAAGACTTGGAAAATTTTAAGTGATTGAAAATATCACTAAAAATTAAGCATAATATCGTAATTGCTTAAAATACAGCTAACAGACTTCTGCCATTATAAACTAGTATTTTCTATCTTGAACATTCATTATTAGAGATTAGATGAAAAAATTATTCAAGAGAAGACTACTACAGCTTTTACTTTTTTTTTTTTTTTTTTTTTGCAGTACGCGGGCCTCTCACTGTTGTGGCCTCTCCCGTTGCGGAGCACAGGCTCCGGACGCGCAGGCTCAGCGGCCATGGCTCACGGGCCCAGCCGCTCTGCGGCATGTGGGATCTTCCCGGACCGGAGCACGAACCTGTGTCCCCTGCATCGGCAGGTGGACTCTCAACCACTGCGCCACCAGGGAAGCCCTACAGTTTTTACTTTTAAGAGCATTAAAATTTTTTCAATAACAAGTTAATCACAGAAAACCAGAAAGGTAGAAGGAGTTTGAGATAGCAATAAACGTACCAGCGCGTAAGCCTGTCTTTGCTGCCCCTTAATTTTATTACCATCTATACTCTAAAATCCCATTTTATTGTGCATTCTCCTATATATGAGCAATGTGTTCACGAGAGGATTAAAGATAAAGTCAAACACTGCGCTACATTAAAAGAAGAATCTATCAACTAAAAAGTAAAAAGTTAGAGGACCATAAAAGTTGGAGCAATTCCATAGGCTTAATGGTTATTCTTTTCTTCTAAATGTGCAAAAGGAAAAGCCTGTCTCTGCTGTTAAAAATAATCAGTCAATCTATTTCATTTCTCATGACAAAGTGACAGGGATGGCTTTTCTTTGGGAAGCTTCTGCCCTGAAGGAGAATATGTCTCTTCAGTTGTGTCAGACCTCAAGCCTCATTGCAGAGCTTCCTGTCAACATTGACTTCCCCGCAATCCCACAGACAAGGGCCTAAAGACGGGTGGGAGCCTAAAACTGCTAAAGTTCCTACAACGTGTTATTGGTGACCAGTGATTGTTACCAACAGGAAATCTTCAAAGCTGGGAATTTAGCCAGGCTCTCAGGGTGATAAAAGGCCCTCAGCTTGTCTGATGGGTCCACCACGATTACCAGATCCAGGGGTCGCCTGCTTGAACGTTTTGCACACACACAGTTCATTGTACAGCAAATAGTAATAACCAGGTTGTAGAAATCACATACTCATTCAAATGCCTATTTAAGCTTCAGCATAGGATTCAAAGATGATTAAACAAACAACAGGATTTCTAAGGCTAGGAGAAACAATTTAACACGAATGTAAAACAATGGCTTCCCTCTCATCCTTTCTGGTCTATTAAAAATAAGAAAGTTTCTTAAAAGCTAAAACTAAACACAACAGGTGAAACCATTTTATACAATTTTATGTTATATATATTTTAATATCCCAAAGAAATAATAAATCTTGGCACAAAAATAACACTTTAACCTGAATCCCTGGATGATTTGAGAAAGAAGAAAAAAACTGCTCCTATCTACTACTTGAAAAATGTCAGTTTTCACTCTATTCTTTTCCTTTTCACAAACCACATCTTTACTCCCCTTAATCCAAAAATTCCTAACAAGGGAGGGGACATTGTGTAGTTGGGAAAACCAGAGACTGGGTGCTGGAAAGCCTGGGCTTGAGCTCTGGCTGTAGCCTTTCTAGCCTGTGTGCTCGCTGGCACAACAATTCACCTCGAAACCGTGAGACTGGGACAATACAAACAATTCCCCCCTGCAGTGAGTACCCTGCCCAGTAGCCATTCCCTCTTCTGCTGGTTTTCTTTGGGGAGCCACACCTGCCCTAGCCTCAGTCCGTGGGTCTCGTGGGAGGCTGACTTAACCTCTTTATCCTGCCACCTCTCTATCCTGCCCTCCAACCATGTGTCTACTGCTACAGAGATGGGCATTCCACCCTTCCACCGAGGTCCCCACCAAGACTTCTGTTGGACCTACCAGAAAGAGGTTCTCTCTGCTGAGACTGATTAACTCCACAGATTCCCTGAGACAGTAAATTTCCTTGGTGGTTTTCAGCTTGTTTATCTCTCGCTTATACCTAAAAGAGTCCTGAATAAAATATTCCCAAGGTTGTGACTCCATTAAGGATAATGAAGGAAATTAATGAAAATACTCATTGTTATAATTAAACACTGGAGCTGGAAGGAATCTCTAAGGTGCCCACATTCTACACCTACCCCCTCACGATACAAACTGGAATCACTTTACAAAAGTCACAATGACATTTAATGGTATAAACAGAGCCTAGAACCTCTTCTTTCTTTCCCAAACATTAATATCCTTGCTACTTAGTTTTAAAACATTTAACTAGATATGGTCTCGGCAGAGAGAGTGAAATATAAAAACTGCCAAGAGGGTTTACCAATATGAGATTTCTGGCTTTCCAGAAATAGAAGCCCACCATGGCACAAATTTCATATGATCTAAAGATAATGAGAGCTAAACGTGCTTTGGCTGTAGATTCCCTTGAAAAGGGGAAGAAACATATCTCCCAAGACTCTAACTGGTGAGCGATCAGCAGTAGAATAAGCAATTCAACAAAAAAGAAAGAAGTGTAAAGATATCTGTGCTAATTTTTTAAAATCTTGTAAAGCCTTAAAATGCTATTCACATTCACTAGGGTTAGCATTTAGAGGAGAAAACTAAAGGCACATCCTAATGGCCTCTTAGAAAATTACAACAAAATGGATTTTTTACTAAGCTAGAGCCTTGAATCATTTATATAATCTATTGACTGACAGTTACTTTTATTTCTGTTTGTATGGTGAGCTGAAACCAAAAACTTTTTCTTTATACTAATTCTTGTTTTAATAACCCTTCACAGTGAGACATAAATCTGGCATGACCACCTGAGCCCTAATTAACAGTTTTACTGCAAGACAGATATTAGGGTAATCAATTCCTTCTGTCAAGACCCAGATGTGACAACTATCATTCTAATACTTTTTTAATTAGAAGTATACCAGCTTCTTTTTCTTCTTCCTTAAAAAAAAAAAAAAAAAAAAAAACTCAAAATAGTTTTAAAAAACAGCAATGAGCATACATAGGAAGTACCATTCTACAGCTACAATTCTGTTCAGTTAAGGCTGTGCTTGATAGTTCTTCATTTTATCACCTCCTAACTACTCAGTAATCCATTTTCCTTTTTCAGACAGCTATTGACTTAATGTTTTTTATTCATGAAACATACATTGTGGTTTAAAAATAGCAAGAGCCATATTTGTCCTCGCTCACCACTGTACCCTCATGCCTTACAGTGTACCTGGCATACAGTAGGTGCTCAGTTAGAATTTGATAAAGGAATGAAGGCAATAACCTATGACTTAGGCTCTCATACTTTGCCACTTATTTTTCATCCACTCTCAGTGCCAACTCAAGCAGCGAGAGCGTAGGGCGAATCAGGCAGATAGCTCCTTATTTCCATATCTGAATTCTCTGAATATTTTAATATCACCTTGTTGGTTATTTTTGCCCCTAGATTGTTTCCCAACCTTGTTGTGGTTTGCGGAATGTATGACAGAAAAGTCTGTTTTTCTCTAAAACGATCTTTTCTGTGCTTATACTACTTTTCTAATCAGAAAACATATTCAGTTTTGTCAGGGACAAAATAAGAATGCCAACTATCTTTTTATTAGTCAACTTACATCATAGGACCCTATAGCTCATGAAATAGCATGAGGGAAAAAAAGGAGTTATATGGATTGGTAAGACAGAGATAAAATAGTCATAATTGACAGATGCTGTATTTTCCCATACAGAAAACCCAAGATAATTTTAAAACAAGCTATTGGAATTCATTTGAGTTCAACACTTCTGCTAGCCGCAAAAGCATGAGTTCTCATACAGCAAAAGTAACCAATTAGAAAAGATAATAGATGTGGATCAACAAACGGATTCAAAACTATATATGGAGAGGGAAAAGACCCAGAATAGCCAACACAATGTTGAAGGAGAAAAAGTTGGAGGACTGACATTACCCAACATCAACACTTACCATAAAGTTACAGTAATATAGACAGTGTGGTACTGATGAAAGAATAGACAAATAGGTCAATGGAACAGAATACAGAGCCCAGAAATAAACCCATACAAATATAATCAAGTGATCTTTAAAAAAGGAGCAAAGGCAATAAAATGGAACAAGGATAGTCTTTTCAACAAATGGTACTGGAACAACTGGACATACACACACACAATAAAAAGAACCAAGACACAGACCTTACACTTTTCACAAAAATTAACTGAAAATGGATCACAGACTTAATGTAATGCAAAACTATACAATTTCTACAATGTAACAGAAGAAAACCTAGATGACCTTAGGTATGGTATGAATTTTCAGCTATAACATCAAAGGCAGGATCAATGAAAGAAAGAAGAAAGGTAAGCTTGACTTCATTAAAATAAAAAGCTTCTGCTCTTTCAAAGGCAATGTGAAGAGAATGAGAATACCAGCCACAGACTGGGAGAAAACATTTGCAAAATATATCTGAAAAAATGACGGTTATCTAAAATACACAAAGAACTCTTATAACTCAACAGCAGTAAGAAAACAAGCAACCTGACTAAAAAATAGGTCAAAGACCTTAATAGGCACCTCACCAAAGACGATATAAAGATAATAAATAAGCACATGAAAAGATGTTTCATAGCATATATCATCAAGAAAATGCAAAGTAAAACAACAAAATGTGCAACACTGACAACAACAAACACAGGTGAAGATATGGAGCAACAGGAATGCTCATTCACTGCTGGTGGGAATGCAGAATAGTAGAGCCAGAAGATAGTTTAGAAGAAGTTTGGCAACTTCTTACAAAACTCAACATACTCTTACCATACGATCCAGAAATCACACTCCTTGCTATTTACCCAAAGTAGTGGAAAACTATGTGTTCGTGGGTGTGTAGTTGAAACCTGCACACTGATGTTTATAGCAGCTTTAGTCATAATTGCCAAAACTTGGAAGCAACCAAGATGTCCTTCAGGAGGTGAACAAATACATAAACTGTGGTACATCCAGACAATGGACTATTATTCAGTGCTAAATAGAAATGATCTATCAAGCCATTAAAAGACATGGATGAACCCTAAAGGCCTATTATTATTGAGTGAAGAAAGCCAATCTGAAAAGGCTACATACTGTATGATTCCAACTACGTGACATTCTGGAAAAGGCAAAAACTATGGAGACAGTAACAAGATGAGTGATTGCCAGGGGATGGGAGTAGAGAGGCACAAACAGGTAGAGGAGAGGGGATTTTTAGGGCAGTGAAATTATCCTGTGTGACACTATAATGATAAATACATGTCATTATACATTAGTCCAAACCCATAAAATGTACAATACCAAGAGTGAACCCTAAAGTAAACTAAGGACTGTGGGTGATACTGATGTGTCAATGTAGATTAATGATTATAACAAATGTACCCCTCTGAGATGACGGCAGTAAGTGGGCTGTGCATGTTGGGGCAGGGGGGATATGGGAACTCTGTGTACTTTCTGCTCAATTTTTCTGTGACCTTACAACTGCTCTAAAACGTAAAGTTTATTTTTTTATACAGTGTCATGAAAGACAAAGAATGAGAAACCGTCACAAAATAAGAAGAGTATAACTTTAAAAAAAAAGTTAAATCATAATAGTAACCAAAACTACAAGATACCAAAATATACATCAAGCAAAAAAATGTACAAAGCTTTACGGAGAAAGTTTTAAGACAGTACTGAAGATCTGAAAACAATGGAACGATATCCTAGGTTCATGAATGCAAATACTTATCTCCAAAGTGTCAAATTTATCTGATGACCTATAAATTCAATACACGTTAAGAAATCCCTATAGGGGTTTTCATGGAACTTGACAAAATAAAGCTATGAAGAAAACAGAACAATAAGAAGAAACTTGCTTTACCCCTTAATCCCCCAAAAGTCTTCTTATAGTGTTGGTTACTGAAACAGGAAAGTGTAGTCAAAGGAATAAATAGATCAAAGGAATACAGAGACCAGAAATAAATTCAAGCATATATATATATAAACTTTATATATGATAGAGTCAGCATCATATCCAATGAACACTACTGGGGTAACTGGTTTAGCATAAGGAAAGCATAAAACTGGATTTCTACCTGACACCATATACTAAAATAAATTCCAGATGACTTGAAGTCTTAGACATGAAAAACAAAATTTTAACACCCTCCATACCAAGCTACTGACCTAGCAATCCATTTTTAGTAACTTATTATGAGAAATTAATTGGTAAAGGGCAAAAAGATATATACAAGAATATATCTTCGAGCCCTTCTATTATCATTCATAATAGGAAAACTATTAAAACCTTAAACATACAACAAACAATTAGTTAATAAGTTGTATGGTATCAATATAAACATACAACAGCTAACAAAAATGATACAGAGCTGTATTAGTGCATGAAAATGAATCCTATAAAAAGTGGATTTATAGACACAGTAATCAAGGCTAGTACTGATGGATACCAATGGAGTCTGTTCAGTGGAACAGAACAGAGAATCCAGAAATACACCCACAAAAATATGGCCAACATATTTTTGACAAAGGTGCAAAAGCAATTCAATGGAAGAAAAGATGGTCTTTTCAATAAATGGTGCTAGAAAAATTAGACATTCATAAGCCAAAACAAACACAGAAGAATCTTGACATAAGTCTCACATCTTACATAAAAACTAACTCAAAATGGATCATGAACTCAAATATAAAACATAAAACTATAACAACTTTTAAGGAAGAAAAAGACGCAGGAGAAAATCTTTGGCATCTGGGACTAGACAAAGACTTAACCCAAAGACATGATCCATTAAAAAATATTAATAAATTGGACTTCACCAAAATTAGAAACTTTTGCTCTGTGAAAGACTTTGATAAGAAAATGAAAAGACAGGCTATAGACTGGGAGAAAATACTTGCCTAAGGATTGCTATCTAGAATAAAGAAATCTCAAAACTCAACAGTAAAGAAAAACCCTCAAACAATCCAATTAGAAAATGGGCAAAAGACATGAACAGACATTTCACAAAGAAGACATTCGGATGACAAATAAACACATGAAAAGATGTTCAATATTACTAGCCATTAGGGCAATGCATACTAAAACTACAGTGAGATGTCACTACACACCTATTAGAATGGTTAAAATTTTTAAAAATAGCGACAACATCAAATGCTGGCAAGGATGCAAGAACCTACATCACATATACGTTGCTAGTGAGAATGTAAAATGGTTCAGCCACTCTGGAAAACAATTTGGCAGTTTCTTAAAAAACAAAACATGCAGGGCTTCCCTGGTGGCGCAGTGGTTGGGAGTCTGCCTGCCGATGCGGGGGACACAGGTTCATGCCCTGGTCCGGGAAGATCCCACATGCCGCGGAGCAGCTGGGCCCGTGAGCCACGGCCGCTGGGCCTGCGCGTCCGGAGCCTGTGCTCCACAACGGGAGAGGCCACAGCAGTGGGAGGCCCGCATACCGCAAAAAACAAAAACAAAAACAAAACATGCAATTACCAAACAATCCAGCAATTGTACTCCTGGGCATTTAGTCCAGAGAAATAAAGACTTACATTCACACAAGGACTTACACATGTAGTTTTATTCATAATGACCCAAACTGGAAACAACCCCAATGCCCTTCATGGGTGAATGGTTACATATAGTGTAGCACTTTCATATGATGGAATACTATTCAGTTATAAAAAGGAATAACCACTGATATACACAACAACCTGAATAAATCTCCAGAGAACTATGGCAAGTGAAAAGAGCCACTCCTACAGGGTTACATACTGTATGATTCCATTTAACTAATATTTTTGAAATGACAAAATTATAGAAATAGAGAACAGATTGCTAATTGCAGAGGTTAAAGAGGAAACAGAGGTAGGAGGAAAGTTAGTGTAGCTATAAAAGACAAACACGGAAGATCCTTACAGTGATGTAAATGTTTTGTATCAATGTCAATATCCTGACTGTGACACTGTACTTGAGTTTCACAGGATGTTACCATTGGGGGGAGCTGGGTAAAGGGAACGTGTCATCCCTTATCATTTATTACAACTGCATGTGAATATACAATTATCACAAAATAAAAGAGGACATGTAAAAAATTATCACTTTTATAAAACTGCATATATTATATATAAAATATCTACATATTAATAGAGAAATATCTGTAAATACATACAGAAAAGAGTATTATTGGTTATCTCTGTTGGTGAGATGATGGGTGATTTTTCAACTTCTTCTTCATACATTCATGTATTACCAAAGTTTTTCAATGACTATGCTATACTAATAAGAAAAAAATGAAGCTATTTTCATTATGATAAAGACAAGTAATACAGGCTCATTGCACACACTTTTTTCCACTGAACATTTTACTGTATTAATTCTTTGAAATATCATTTAAAAAACTATTTAACATTCCATTTCATTGATCAATTTTACCATTTCTCTATTATGGGAACTTAAGGGTTGTTTCTAATTTCTTACTGTTAAAATAAGCAATGAAATAGGTTTCTTCTACCTGAATCTTCACATGCGTCTCTGATCACGCCCAAAGCTAGCCCTCCAATCATGGAGTTACTGGCTTATAGAGTAACTATGCTAGAACGCACTGAAAAGTGGCTTTTCTGAAAAACTAGGAATTTATGTCCCCATCCTCGGTGCATTTGTGTTTCACTCTGTCCCTGAGAGGTTGCCAGTGTAGTATTCACACTCCAAGCTCCACAGATGAAATGAGTGAGGAAAACAGACATGTTAACGTCATGGCGTAATAAAGTCAACTTCATACCAGTCTTTTACTTTGCACAAGCTACTGTGTGTGGGTCTTGCTTACTCCTCTTCATTTCTCTTCACCTCCAGAAAGTTCAAACTTCTTAGCCTGACACCCAAAACCTGCCTCTTTCTGCCTCATTCACTTGGCTGCAGCCACTCTCACATCCTTGCTGTTCCTCAAACTCATTTCACACACCTCTGCCCAGGGTTCTTGTCCGGACGTCCACAAGGTTCACCCCTCAGTGACTTCACGTCTTTGCTCAAATGTGCCCTACTAGGGGCCTTCCCATCCCACGCTGTGTAAATTAGCAACCCCCTTCTCCAGCCCCATCTGTATTTACTTGCTCTGTTTTTCTCCAGCAATGACAAGAGAATATGTTTTTACATTTTTTTTTTTTTTTTTGCGGTACGCGGGCCTCTCACTGTTGTGGCCTCTCCCGTTGCGGAGCACAGGCTCCGGACGCGCAGGCTCAGCGGCCATGGCTCACGGGCCCAGCCGGTCCGCGGCATGTGGGACCTTCCCGGACCGGGGCACGAACCCGCGTCCCCTGCATCGGCAGGCGGACTCTCAACCACTGCGCCACCAGGGAAGCCCAAGAATATATGTTTTTGATTATTTCCCCAACTTTTTCCGAAACTTAAGAAAAAAATTTTTTAACCCCTATCCTCCAAGGCACTGTCATCCCAACTCATACAGACTGTAAGTTTTGTCTCCTCATGTTTACAGGAACCACCATCAGCTCTAGCACAAGTTATTTTTAAGACTTCCCTCCTACAACCTTTATACTGGTGTCCTTTCTCCATCTTGGCCTCCACCTATGCAGATACCCATGATCTAATCCCCGTTCTTGGAGGAGCCCTTTTCACACTGCCCGAGCTCTGTGGGTCCAGATTACTGCTCCTTGCGTCTCTTCTCCACCACCCTTACAGCACCCAGTCTCTGCATCCTCTACATCAGCCAAATCAACAAAGATCTAGTATAAACACAATAAGCTACTTCATACTAAGGTGTGCTTGATTCCAGAGGTCACTGAGAGAAAAGCAAATTTTTACAGTTTCTAGCTAGAAAAAGGAAGATGTAAAATATATGATTTCTGTTCTGAAGACATTTCTGTTCCACTTATTTCTTCAAACTTTGGCAACTCTTTGATTTTGTCATAGTCCAGTCTTCACCTGAAAAGTCTTACTCTAGTTTAACATCTAGTTTAACATTATCTAAGTCTTATTCTAGTTGAACATTAATGTTAAACTAGAACAAGACTTTAGCAGCGACCTCCTGCCTCTGAACAGCAAAGGATGCCTCCTCCTGACACTCCTCCTTTCAAAGCAAGTTTTTTTCTACCTCATTGACTCTCTATTTCATATCGAATTTCAGCAGAGCCTGGCTTTCTCTCCTCAAGATGTATCTGAAAGCTCCCTTTTCCTTTCCACTTCTTTACATCCACAGATTGTTTCCTAAGGTATTAGGAATCAGATCCATACAATCAGTCCCTATGGAAAACGCTTGCTATTAAATGTTATGAGACAATTCAATTATTTTTATAAGAAGCTACTTTGAGATGAAAAATATAAAAAAAGAGACCACCATTATGTTATTTAGTTTCCTCTGTCATTATGATAGGTAATGCAATGTGGTTTGCTTTCTTTTCCTGGGTACCTAGACTTTTTCCATGCTTGCAGTGGACTACAAACATATTTTTAATTTTTAATTTCACTTTTCCATGAAGTATGAAATAAAGCAAGGCAGTGTATATCTAGTTTTAAAGAACTAGATATACACCTGTGCTATTTTGATGGTAGGATAAATAATTTTTAAAACATAATGGAGATACTTTTCTGCATTTTATACCAAAGCTTCCTGAGATACATTCAACTGCTCACAACCACAGGACATGTGAAATATCCCCAAAGAATCAGAACCTTCCTCCAGCCCCATGAAAGACTACTCACCAGACTTCCTTGCTTTCAAAGCAATAACAGCTGCTAGCTCTCTCTGCACCTAATAAAATATTAGGGGGAAAAACCAAATTAGAATAAGAAAAATGTAGCTTTGTTTTTAGATATGCAACCAAAGTTAAGAGCTGTTGCATTAAGTTTGCTGCCATGTTTTTGTTTGTTTTTAATAATATGGAAAAACCTCTGCATAGGAATTTTAGGCCAATCCTCATAGAATCTGATGGACTTACTTTAAAGAGAAATTAAACAGTTGCCAGAATGTACACATTGGAAAACATTGGTACTTATGCCATGATGATAAGTACCGCAAAAACACAACTGTGTAACATTCAGAAATAATGCAAATAAATTATTAAAACAGGCAAAATACTGTGGCAAAGATATTAAATATTCTTTATCTCTCAAAGATTCTAGTTTATAGAGAAATTCTAGAAAAATTGAGGTAGGTGATCCTAGTTTAATTTGACCTCTGTTTGAATACAATGAAGGATCACTTGAGGCCTCACAGGTGTACAGCAACCATTTCAGATATTATGCTGCATAAAAGCAAGTGCTATCAACACACAGGGCAGGTGAAATGGGGATAGGCAAGATGACCTTTAATACCCTAAGTGCCTTAAACCTCACTCATTTGTCCAGATTTTTGCTTGCTTACTCTCTCTCTCTCTCTCTCTCCCCCCAACACATATGCTTAAATCCTTTCTCAAAAACATTCTCAAAGAGTAACATAAAACAGAGACCAAAGAAGATAACCACAGTCACTTTCAAAGATAACATGGAAAAAAAAAAGATAACACGGGGATAATCTTTGGGAAATCTATGTTTGATAGCAAAAAATTTTCATAATAAGCAAGCTCATTCCTCTTCAGGACACAATCTTTTAAGCTTAGAAGAGTGTGAGAGTGAGTGTGTGTGTGTGTGTGTGTGTGTGTGTGTGTTTGCAGGGGTGGTGATACTGAGTTTGGAAGGGTCCTGCAGCTTACTATACTAATGACATTTTTAAAGGCAGAGCATGAAAGCTCAATGTTAAAGATTTGATATTGAAATCAATCTAATTTACATTGATGTACGTGAAGGCAAAAGTAGCCCAGTGAGTCACTGGGACTCTGTTTAGGACCAATTTCACAATGACCAGGGTATCATCATCCCTGAAGCAGGCAGCTTCCCCGCCCCCGCCCCCGCTATACTGCTTTACTGCCGTGCTTTCCCTGGCTGGCTAGTATGAGTGCCATTCAAAAGGGTATATATACTCCTGATTTAACTGATTCGTCGATTCCTTAAGACTTTCTCAGGAAAATTATATTGTAATCAGAAGATAATCCGTCCCTTTCTAACCGTGGGAGTCTGAGACCCAAAAATACTCATGAGTAGAAGAATTTATAGTTGAAGAACTTATGGGGGAAAAGAGAGCTGGGGGAGACAGGAGTGATGATTAATCAGAGGAAAGCCTTTATAAATACTTGTATGTGTAGTAATAAAACAGCAACAAAATAAAATATAAATTAGTGCCTATTTTATATATTTGAAATTACGTGTAAGGTTTATCATAGTAACAGCATCTCTCTTCAGAATTTTCCTCTGTTACAGTGTCACAAATGTTTGGGGGTAGACAAAGATGCAGATTAGAAACACTCACTGGGACCTTGTGGGTGGCTTCCTGATTTTATGAGCTTCTAGGGAAGACTCCACTGTGGCTCAGAGACAGGAAAAAAGCAGAGATGGAAAAGGATGCAGAAGGTGGATCACTTAATTTGCATACAGAGGATCAAGAACTGTCTTCTCCACCCTCCATCAGTTTTCCATACTTGATATTCTCGTCATGAGAGCTTCAGTTTTTCTTTCTCAAATTAGAAATAAGGCTCAAAATAGAAATAGCTCAGAAAAGGAAACTGTTATATTCCCAAAACTGTATAAAACTACATCTTTTCAAAGATTTGGTACAGAAAGAAAGGGAGAAAGGGGATGAGAAAGAAACCAACATAGCACTTTTTGGGAAGCCAAGAAGATGAGAGATGAGCAGTGAGAAAGAGAAGAACTTCACAGTTAAAGTTACAAGGAACCTAAGCTTTTTCCTTTTTTTGTATTTTTCCACATAAAGTAAATGAGATTATTCTACGGTACTACACTACATCCCCTGAACATCTGCAGTCAGGGAAGACATAAAAGTGTTATGTTTCTGCCCCCGAGGGAAACTGTTCCTGACCAAAACCCCAAGGGTAGGTTATTCTTCCTCCAAAACACAAAGGGGGAAGAACAGACCAAGCAAAACACAAACTGGGTAAGATCCCGTTAGAGGCTCCTAGAGCATCTTCCCCGCACTTTTTTTTTTTTTTTTTTTAAACACACAAGCAATGATGTAATTCATCATTTTCAATTGTGACTAATGCCTGTCTTCTGGGCAGAAGCTCCTCCAAGGCAGCCATCTTTTCATCACACTATCCAGGGCCATCAACACCCATTCAGTGATCCACAGGAGGTGGATGCAGAGGTAACCTTAAGAGAACAGAGACAGAACCTAGGGGAGAGAAAAAGCTGCCTGAGGAAGGACAAGGAAATCCAAAGGGAAGGCAGTCCCCAGTAAGAAGGGACTCGCAGCAGAAATCTTCAGAACATATTAGAAGGACTCAAAGCCTCCTTTAGCAAATAACTGTTAGGTTTATACTGAAAACTAAAACTTTGAACAACTGCAGAAACAGGGACTAGAATTTTCATTAAGCACCAATAAGGGACCTGTTGGCACTGAAAAAGAAATATAACACTCCAGCACCGGTCAAGTCTTCAGGTGTCTGAAATTCTGGCCCACATTTTGATTAACAACCCAGAGCAAAAACCATCCTGCTGAGATGCTCCTGAATTCCTAACATTCAGGAACTGGTTAAGATAATAAATATGTGTTGCTTTAAACCATTAAATTTGGCGGTAGTTTGTTACGCTGAAAAGTCTTTTAGAGATGATTATTTTTTCTACTTGATCTACTTGTGTTGTTGGTTAACATAAGTTTCTCTCAACGTGACAGAAGTGGAACCCTCTTCTCAGATCAGTTTCAAAAAAAAATGTAGACATATAGAGCCAAGAGCCATGTTCTGACATTCGCCATTGTTTTTATTTAATGCGGGTGCTAAACCACTGCCTAGGAAATTAGAAGAAATGCATTGTTCTTAATCTGACAGGAAGTACATTATTACACTGGTCTTCCCTATTACAAGCCTTCCCTACTATGATCTGAACCCTTGAGGCTAGATGTATTCCAGAATTCAACATTTTATATAGTTCAGAAAGGTACCCTATCTAGGGCACACCCTCAGTGAGGTCTTGGGCAGTAACTTATAATAAGAAATCAGACACATTAATATTTCTGCGGGGACACATTAAAGGCAGGAGCCCACTGTGCCCCCCTTTGCCTGGCAAAGTAATAAAGCTATCCTTTTCTATTTCACCCCCCACCAAAAAAAATTTTCTGCAATGAAATGTATGATTATTCATACTAAATGGGATAAAGACAGACTAGGAAAGGCCTCTGGATTTTCTACTAAATATATTCAGTTTAGGTTAGATTTTTGCCACCAAGTAAGTTATGAAACCCTATTCTTTTTCAGGGCTTTTATATTTCAGAGCTGTCAATAATGGATTGTAAACCTCTATTAACGTTACACTAAAAGTTTCTCCCCATCTTTTTCTCTTGGATCTTCTTGTCAAATACCTATGTAGTCAGTACGTTTTGTCTACCAAGAAATGCTTTCTTTAAATAGCTTGGATTTTCATGTATTTCAAACCTGACTGCACATGAGAATCACTTGGGGAGCTTTAAAAAAACAATTGATACCTGGGCCCCAACTAAATCAGAATCTCTGGGGAAGAGGTCCAGCCAACAGTATTTGCTGCTGCTGCTGTTTCCATGTTCCCTAAGTGATTCTATCTAGGTTGTATCCAGGGTTGAGAAGCACTGCTCTACTTAATAAGATATCTTAGTTTCCCCAAGACTCAACCTTCTAATCTTATAATCATTTCAACTGACAATCAATCTTTACTTTTTATTTTGTTCTCCTCTAATTTAATTCATTTGTAAAGGAACATGGCCTTCACTGTGTTTTAGGTATTAAATTATGATATAATCCAATCAAATGATAAGATTCAGTTACTACATCAGCAGTTTGACAGACACGATCTACTCAAGCACAAGGAAAACTGCAAGGGAGCTTTTTAAGAAGCTTAAACTTTAAAACATAGTTTACTCAGTATAAAAAGAACCATGTAACTCAAAACACATCTGCAGTTTCGGGTATATTTGCTCTTGTGAATATTTAAAGAGAGGATAATTAAGGGACTGATAAAACACATCTATAATTTTTCTCTCTCCTCTGGGTACTCACCAGCAATTTTAAAATGTTTTAAAATGCTGAAATGTTTTGGCTTTCTATCTTCAATAACCAGCAGGACTGTTCACAAAATAGCCCTGAAATTCAACAAGAATCAGAGCCAGTCTTAGTTCCAGTATTTTGTCTTTTTTCTCTGGCACTTTATAGTGCCTTCAGCCTCAAAATACAAATGCTCGAAAAGGTGTTTTGCATCAGTACAAGACTCAAGAGGCAACAGGAAGTGTCAAATGCAAACCCTGAGCGCCAGGGATCACGTGCATGGGAGAGGTTAACTGAGAAGACATGGCAGGCTTCCTGGAGGAACAGACCCTTGAAAACCAAGCGTGAAGCTGGATGGAAAGTCAGCAAAGGTCATTGTGGGAGGACAGATCAACAGTGGCAAAAGTCTTACCTAACCACAGGGCCATTCTTAAAAACTAATTTTAAATAGGATCATGAATTCACAAATTCCCTAAAGGTTTTTAGTAAATCTATTAATCTTAGAAACATTTAAATGTTGATACCATGACAGAAATGTTTTTAAAACACAGAACCCATTTTCTCAATTACCTAAATTAAATGTAAGAAGAAACACAAGCCAATACTCTTCCCTGTTTTATTCCCAAATGCACTTACTTTTAAAACACTATAAAATCTTAAGATACTATGGACTTAAAGAATTCTAGAAAAATAAATAACTATGCTTCTCAAAGCCATCAACGTATTTTTGGATAAGACACAAACTGAGCAGTGATGGTGGCTAGACTTCTGTCCTATGAAGGAATAACCATGGGCTCAGTAACAATTTTCTTTGTTCCTTGGAGGCCTGTTTTCCTATTTCCAAGTTCATTATTTTGTTCTGAAGAGTTAATATTGCCACAAGAATGACACATGGATAAACTTGTGATTGCCTGTTAATGTCAACCAATAATTAGAAAATTAAGAAAGTTATTTATTTATCTGTCTAGACAGTACTGCTCTCCATCTAATAGTTTACTTAACAAATAGTTCTTTTCCTAATAATTGCTCTCGCCATATCGAAGATGTGTTTGCTAAGCATGCTGGAATGATTAAATATGCTTATGCTTATTCATGTATTTCAAGGCTATTAGGGATATTTTTAAAATTTCATATAGACATTGTTGAACACATACAGATATGCCTATTCATTTTATTATAACTTAGACAACAGCTGACCATTCAAAGACTAATACATATATAGAAGTGTCCTGAAACTAACAAAATAAAGTGGAATAAAGTCCTACACGCAGGTTTTTTAAGTCTGGTATTTAAGTCTGCTATGCATACATACATCTACTATGAGACAGATTCACATGAAAAAGATGTGATAATTTTTAGTTGATCATAAGCATGATATAAGTTAACAATGGAAACGTGATTATCTAGAAGTGGATAACAATGTTTTTAGGAATATTACTAAAATAACATTCAGGTCAGCAAAAAATGATGGACTCCAGAGAAATCAACATCTGGATTGTATTCGGTTTGAAGTACCATTTGTTTAGGTTTAGGAGGAGTCGAGAGCATCCAAAGGAGGACGACCACAGGGTGGTCACCTCCTTGTAGGCAGTGAGATGGATGGAGCAGTCTTCATCTACCTTGTCCTCTCTGCAGGGTTTGGCAGGTTACCCACCCCCCTCTTCTTGACCACTGGGATTCCATGACACCATATGCTCCAGGCTTTTCTCTTTTCTCTCTGACTGCTACTTCTCTTCTCCCAAGGCTTCCCTTTCCTCTGTCTTGGTTTTGATGATCCTCAGTGATCTATCCTTAGCCCTCTAGACCTTCTTCTCTTTCCGTTCATTCTCTCTAGGCAACCTCATTTACTCACAAGGCTTCAGTTATATCTGCACCTCCAGGGCCCAAAAGTCTCATATCCATCCACCTCCAAGACCTAAATGTCCCACTAGCAGCTCAAACTCAACATTTCCAAATGTGAAGTCACAGTCTCACCACTTTCCTCCACCCCATAAATCTGCTCCACGGCCCATACCCCCAGTCAGTGAATGGTACCACCATGTACCCAGGGTCTCAAGCCAAGAAGTGAGGTATCCTTGATTTAGCTCAGCCCACCATCTTCTCCCAACTCAGACCGCTGTCTCTCATTTATCTCTCTTCATACCACATCATATATTATATAAGATATAATCTTGTATCTCTCGCTAAAAAACTCTTCAAAGACTTCCCATGACACCAAGACAGAGTCCAATGTCTAATATTGCATATATAGTATTCTTTTCATCTGGTCTTCAGTATCATCTATTTCCATACCTCTTCTTAAAATCCATGTCTTTAAAAAAAAAAAAATCCATGTTCCAGCCTTAGTAAAATAGAACACTTGCAATTCTATGAACGCACCATGGTCTTTCTTTGCTCTGAGACTTGCCACGTGCTCTTCTGTCTGGAATGCCTGCCCACCTCCCCACTTTGTGTGGCTGTCACTTACTTGTCCTTCAGGTCCCAGCCTAGCTGTCGTCTTCTCATGAGTCCCCCACCTCCCCCAATGGAGTGAAGTTCTCCCTGTTTATTCTCTGATAGCATTCTATATGTACCTCAGTTGTAGCACTACCACATGCTAGTGAAATCTCCTCTTTAGCTGAGGGTCTCCAACAGTAGACTGCAAGCCCACTGAAATAGACTCCTTTACTCATCGTTCTGACCATGACTCCTAGTACCACTCCTGACACGTATTTGTGATCAGGAATGCAAGTCAAGTGTTCGCAGTTGCTACTGAGAGCAGAAGACTTAGGGGGAGCATGATCGTTAGCTTCAAATATTTGAAAGGGTGAGGGTAAAGTTCAGAACAGTGGAGAGAAGCTGCAGAAAGGCATGTTTTAGCCCTACGAACATTCAAATAATCAGAGCTATCACAGTGGAAATGGTCTACTACGTGAGGTTCAACAGAAGATGCTTTACAAGGGAAGGTAGATATCAGAAGCACCCCGACCAAGGGTTTGTTCTAAAGATTTGTTTTATGACCGCCTCCTATCCAAATCATCCACTATAAAAAGAGAACAAGCGTGAGCCTCCTGGGAGAAGCCATATCTGTCAGCCTGCAGTTGAACAGGTGGTGATGTTATAGCAATCTAATCTACCCAACAGAGATAGAGGGAGTGCAAATCTTAACAAACAGATGAAAAATAACTGTTGGAGTCCATTCCTTCCTGTGGAAATCTCCTAAATTTCATGGCACAAAGAACAGGAGAAGCTATAGATGTACTGGCTGAATAAAATCTGAAAAGAGCAAGCAAATGACACTGACATCTTTTCAAAAGAGCAGGTGTATCTGCTCCTTCAGCCTTCAAAGCTGCTCTTACAATTCTTGATACAGCAATTTCCCCAAAGCCCTAACTGCTGATCAACATGAATTTTTTGACAAATAAAAATTTCATATATATGAAAAGTGTTTTAAGGAAACAAGTATACATTGGACATTCTGGGTTTTGCTATAACAATGAAATAAAACATTGATTATGCGTACATCATTAAATTTAAAATATTTTTTTGTCTCAAGTTACTTTTTTCCATTTTCTGGTAAGACCAGAGTATTTTCAATCTGTGTCACATTTAAATGATTCTTCAATAGATTTATATGATATAATGTATTTAACAAAGTATCTTTAAAGACAATATAATTTGCAAACTCATGTCTTAGTATGTCTTTTATTTCATATTATATGTCATTCCTTACATGTCTTTTCTCAGTCATCGTGCTCTTTGGAACTAAGTTTCTAAACTGTACCAAGAGTATAAGTTCAACACTAGACATTCTAGGGATCTTCTACGGTAAGGATCTCCCATCTGTAGGGGTAGGTCCTATAGAACCTTGCAGGGATGTGATATTAGAAACTCTTGCATTGGCATGAATCCAGATCAACTAAGACTCTTTCCAACTAGACAGTCTATCTACAAAAACCGCTAACACAGGAGGGCTTCCCGGAAGAACAAGATTCAGAACGCAAGATCCAAAAGCCTAAAACAGGACTAGGAAATCTCCTATGCCAACCTTGAGAGAAATTCTGGGATTCTGTTTGTTGAGGCTGAATCACAGCTCTCCACCCCACAGCATAGGACTGCTGTGAACATTAAATGAGTTAATACCTATAAAACATCTGGGAATGGTGCCTGAAACAGTAAGTACTATCTGAGTGTTAGCTATCAGCATCACATTACTGTAAGTAATATAGTTGAGCTTAACAATACATTATAAGAGCAAAGTCCAATCTCTAGTTGCTTTAATATTTCATATGTTTGAGACCCTTTTTCCCACCTAAATTTTGACCTCCCTGACAACCAGTAATGCTTCTGCTTATAATATTCCACCTACATGGCCCCCACATTGCAACTAGCATAAAAGGGACTGATGTTTCACCGAAAAGTTGTGAACAGTGCCTACAGTGCTTGTACTTCTAAAAGCTTTAAAAATAAGCTTTGAGATTTCCACAGAATTCCGAAGCTTTTACAGATGTGTGAAAGACAGACTTCAGCTTTAAAAATTCACTTTGAAACTTCAGAGGGATCAACTGACCAGCTGTGGCCTGGCAGCTTTTGACATCTGAGACATAACTGCTGATGAATGAATCAAGGGATTGCAAATACGTATTCAACAAGGAGCGTGTATTAATTTGGTATTTCTGCCGTAGCAAATCACTACCCGTTTAGCAGCTTAAGAAAGAGGACATCCATTTATCATCTCATATTTCCATAGGTCAGGAGTCAAGGGACAGCACGGCTCAACTGGATCCTCTGCTTAGAGACTCATGAGGCCAAAAACCAAGGCATGGGTAGGTCAGGGTTCCCTACTAGAGGCTTTGGGAGAGAATTCCAAGTGCATGCAGGTTGTTGGCAGAACCTGGTTCCTGCTTCTGTAGGACTGAGGTGCCCATTTCCTTTCTGGTTGTCACCTGGCACCTGCCCTTGGTTCCTAGAGGCCTCTCTCTGATCTTTGCACGTGGACTCCTACTTCTCAGAGCCAGTGACACCACGCTGAATCCTTCTCACGCTTAGGCTTTTTCTTTACTCTCTCTTCTGCTGTTTCTCTTCGATGCCTACCAGAGCAAGGTCTTTGGATTACACTGGGTCCATGCGGACAATCCAGGTCTGCAGCCTTACTTATATCTGCAAAGTACCTTTTACCACGTAATGTAATATTTACAGGTGCCAAGCAGCACATTCATCTTTGGGACCATTCTACCTACCACAGAATGACAACAAAGATCCTCAGAGCCCCCCTGAAAAGCTAGCCCTCAACACCTGTTAAGGGTTTCATAGTAACATGTTAAGAGAGTCTAGTCCTGGAACATGATTTAACTGGTGTAACATCTTTACCAGGGCACACCTCTGAGTTCACACAATGGAACCTGAAGACTTGAGAACCAGTCTGAATAAATTTCTAAATTACTAAACCATGCAGCCATGTTTACACTATTTAATGATTCCTAACAGGTTAAAAATTAAAATGCTGTTTAACATAACTTCATAGGTTTCATTTTCTAAACTTCTTCAAATAAGGAGGGAACTCTATATACTACTATACATAAAATGGATAACTACTGAGAACCTACTGTGTAACACAGGGAACTCAATGCTCTGTGGTTACCTAAATGGGAAGGAAATCTAAAAAAGAGTGGTTATATGTATACGTATAACTGATTCACTTTGCTGTACAGCAGAAACTAACACAACACTGTAAAGCAACTATATTCCAATTAAAAAAAAAAAAGGGAACGCTATAATCAAATCCCAAACACAACCGGTTGAGACCTATTCAGTAACTATGAAGTATTTTAAGTGAAGATAATAGAGACAATTGCTTTTTGAACCCTAAATTATTATTTTTAATTAATGTGGACTCTCAAATGCTTTATCTCTCCAAATGCTTTATCTCTCCAATGGAAATGACAGTACACTCTGCTATCGAGGCTGAAATGTGACAGTGCATGAAAAGCATGAGCAGAATGCCTGCACAAGGTAAGAACTCAGCAAAAATCACCCATTCTTTGCCTTTTACCCAGATCTCACTTGGTCTTCTGAACAACAGGCTAATAAATTAACATCTGCGAGCAAGTTTCCTCAATAATTTTCCCACACAGAAGTTCACCTCTGGGACTTCCCTGGTGGCGCATTGATTAAGAATCCACCTGCCAAAGCAGGGGACACGGGTTCGACCCCTGGCCCGGGAAGATCCCACATGCTGCGGAGCAACTAAGCCTGTGCGCCACAACTACTGAGCCTGCGCTCTAGAGCCCTCAAGCCACAACTACTGAGCCCATGCGCCACAATTACTGAAGCCCACGCGCCTAGAGCCCATTCTCCCCAACTACTGAGCCCACGCACTGCAACTACTGAAGCCCACATGCTCTAGGGCCCGCGTGCCACAACTACAGAGCCTGTGTGCTGCAACAGCTGAAGCCTGTGCGCCTAGAGCCCATGCTCCGCAACAAGAGAAGACACTGCAATGAGAAGCCCGCGCACTGCAACAAAAGAGTAGCCCCCGCTCGCCACAACTAGAGAAAGCCTGCACGCAGCAACGAAGATGCAGCGCAGCCCAAAAAAAAAAAAAAAGGTTCATCTCTGTGTTGTTTACAATAGAAAAGATGGAAAATAACCACAATGTTTAAAAATCAGGGGATGATAAATCCATGGAATGGGGTACCATGAACCCCTACAAATGTTGTAGGAGGTACTGTTAACACTGAAAATATATTAAGTGAAAAGAACAGACCGCAAAATAAAATGGTCATTTTTTTTTACACATTTTACAAAAAATATACACGCAAGAAAAATAACCTAGAAAGTAACAAACACTAAAGTGTTAATAATGAGTTATTTATAAGTGGTTTCATTCTGGGCATCTTTTTTATTCTGGAATTTTAAAAAGTTATTAAGTCTTTATATTCAAGTTAATCCAAAATGTCAGATAAACTTTTAAAATTTGCAAAGTATAATCCACAGTAATGACAACTCACTACCAAATCTACCACCCTTTTTTTTTTTTTTTTTTTTTTTCCGGTACGCGGGCCTCTCACTGTTGTGGCCTCTCCCGTTGCGGAGCACAGGCTCCGGACGCGCAGGCTCAGTGGCCATGGCTCACGGGCCCAGCCGCTCTGCGGCATGTGGGATCTTCCCGGACCGGGGCACGAACCCGCGTCCCCTGCATCGGCAGGCGGACTCTCAACCACTGCGCCAGCAGGGAAGCCCTTACCACCCTTTTGACACTTACAAATATAGAAATAGAATTCACCCAATTTCTACGCAGTATCCACATAAAATTTCCTTATATTCTGATTTTTACAACATAAAATAACAAACTAATTTAAAATCTACCTTATTCCATCACCACCGAAAACTCAAGTAGTTTTCACTTTTTTATATGCCTCCTGGTCCTGCTTCACATATGGACATACTATTTAAAGCTATGCCATTGAGTTAAGTATGCAAAATTACATTTCATCTAAGCAGCAATAAGAAGTTCTATTTTAAACAAGTGCACAAAGAAGAAACCCAACACGAAATATTCATGGATCACCTTTTAAAGCTCCTTCCACTTCCCTCAGATAGGGTTTCACAGGAACACTTCACAAACCCATAACTGCAAATATACAATTTTTTTGGACTTTTAAATTTTTTAAACTGAATATAGTTGATTTACAATGTTGTGTTAGTGTCAGGTATACAGCAAAGTGATTCACTTCATATATACTTTTTTCAGATTATTTTTCCCTTGTCTATATACAAACTGATAGCTAAATGATCTATTTCTATTCCTTGTCAATTAAAAATGCTTATGTTTTCTATGTGTATTGCAGGTAAAAATTATTATCTCCATCTTGGGAACAGATACCCAAAAAGCATAATATACTGTATATGTACGTACACACACACACACACACACACACACACACACACACACACTTCTTCCCCTATTAACAAGGGATTCATCAAGACACGTTTTATTTTTGAATGGGTTCTGCACACTGACATCTTTCTGAACTAATGCTTTTAAATAAATACCCCTACACTGGGCTCATTGCAGTAGGCAAAAGACATGTATTATGCTGTTCACCAAAACCAACTTGACAAGGCTACAGTTAAATTAGGTTACCACATGATCTGGGCATGTGCAGATGGTTTCTTTGGAAGTAGAGACAATAACTTAATAACTGTTTTAAAAAGTGGTGTGCATGTACATCTGTATCTTTCAGTATTTAGGGATCTATTCCCAGGATGAAGAAAATCACTTTGATGTATGATAGACATAGAACATATTAAGCCTTTTTTATTGACAAAGGAGAGAAAAATACCATTCAGCTCTCTGTTCACATGTTGACAATCATGGGCTTTGTGGCATGTTACTGTGAGATCCTCCCTGAGGGAAACTGAAGGAGCTTTATTTAACCAGCTCTCCAAGTGGTCCTAGAGACTTAAAAATCCACGGCCAAAGGCACCTTGAACACTGTAACAGCTGATCAGGGTAGCTCTAAAGCACAATGAGGGAAGGTACTAACAAGCACAACGGCTTCTTATGAATACCAAGAACAAGGAATACTACACCAAGAATGTGCTACAAGTCCTCTGGGGCCTTCTTAATGCTCTTTGAAACCAGAGCTGTCTTCCAGGGCCTCACTTGACACTTTCTCAAAACTCAATCTACCCGGCCCTTCCCCAAATCACATAGTAGCTCTGAAGCCACTGGAAGGGCTGGAGCCAGGCTACAATTCCACAGAAGAATTTTATGTTCCCTAAAGACAAGAAATATAAGATGTTCACAATCCTGTAGCAGCCACACAGAAGGTTAGTCATTCGCTGGCAGAGTCACTTTTATTCTCTTAACAAACATGCCCACTCAAGTCTGTGACAGACTTAGAAAATGGAGATTAACTACACTGCTTCTCCATTCCTCAGAGAGGAAGAGGCAGATAGCCAGGAAAAACGGTGAGTGGAAATTAGTATTTCAGCATTTTAAAAAACCGCATTTCTAAATGTGGCAAAATTCATCACTGGACTGTGCTCATCGGGTACTCAATGTGGCAGGTTCTCCCCACCTTCCCTAAAGTTATTTCTAGACCTAACTAACCTGACGTATCACCTCTTAAATAAGTCTCCAAAATTCTAACTCTTTAAAGATCCAGAAAAACTCAAATCCCATGCTATTTCTGCTTCCTGAACTGGTACCAATATGAACGTTTCCAATCAAAAAAAGCTGTCACCGTTATCTTCAGATACTATTGTTCAACAAGGAATTTCTCCAACGTATCAACCCAACTTGTAGATTCATCAAGAAGAACAAACTAAAGGAAACCTGGCCACCTTACACGCTTCCTGACCCGGAAAGGGTGTAGACAGAGTCCTGTGAAAGACACACCATAAAGAAAATGGTGGAAGGTTCAAGTGAAAGATTAGACATGGCGAAGGAGAGGAGTTTTAAATGACTGAAAGCAAGATGTGACAACAGGCACGTGAGGGGAATGAGATAGTTGACAAGACAGAGAATCTTGGAAAGTTGGGGTCTTTGAGATTCCTAGTATCATGCTTTTGGTGATACAAGACAATTGGTTGTTCATTAAGACTCAGTTCCTTGGGCCTCCATGAGAAGTATTTCCCAAGAGAATTCTATCTAAGGAAAAGATGACACGGGAGAAGAATCAGAGGCCCAGGGTAAGTGCAGGTCTTAGTTAATGAGAATAAAATCAGATCCTTTTTACCTGTAAAGCAGGATCCCACATAGGGAAAAAATGAGAAGATGACTTTTACTAGAAAGAATGCTAGGAAGCATGAGAGAACGAGTTCATGGTTGATGTGAAAACTGATGGAGTTATGTCCAACTTCTGGACACTGAGCAGGGAAAAACCTTTCTGCGAAGTTGACAACATGCTGCAGTTATAACCACATCTTTTTTTTTTTTTCCCTACAGAGGTGCAAAAAAAAAAAAAAAATTCCATAGCAGATCTCTTTTTCTCTAACACTTTCACCAAAAGTTATATATCTTAGTATGGCTATTGGCTTCTTGGGGCTTCATCTGCTTCAAGATCTTCTAGAACTTACAGCAGTCACCCCATTTATAATTTGGGTTTGATTGCTCAGTGGTATTTCTCAGAGGAGTGATAATATGCCCCATGAGAAGGAATTTGGAAAATACCACTAAGAGCATCAAACGCAGAGGTTCTACATTAAAGTTTGAGGAGCTGAAGAAAATAAGCAACAGGACAGAGCAGAAACGTACCAACAGAGAAATCTAAACTGCTGAAAATTATCAACTACATCAGCTTTGAGAAGGACTATGAGGGTGTAAGAGTCTCTAGTTAAATGGTTCCCGAGTATTAGATTCTGTTCTCATCCACACTGACCTCTCTTCCTAACTTCTGTATACTTGATTTGTCATTTGAATTCATCTCTCAAGATACGGCCACAAACTCTTCGCCACTACCACCGCCAGGTTCACGTTTATTGTAGACACTCAACACTGTTCCCTTCTGCCATCCAAGTGATGTCTGACTTCGCTGGACCAAGTAGCACAGAGGATCATGCCACATGCCCTACCCCTGTCCTTTTATAAACGTCACTCATATAACCATGGCATCAAATAAGCATCTAATGCGTAAAATTCACAACTGAGCCTAACTCACATCAACTCAGCGGTTTGACCGTGTGAATAAAAATCATGAATTTCACTCAGATGTTTGTGTTTTCTTATCTCTACAATTTCCATCAAGAAAATTTAGCCCGAAGTAACAGAAATAGCCCAAAATGGTTTGTTTAGGATGTTGATTTTAAGGAAGCATGAGCTAGAAGTCCAGAATCAGTTTTTATCTCCTATTTAAGGATGTCCATGTTTCCACTTCCTGTCTTTAGATGATGCCCAAGTACTTCTCAGTTCTTTAAAATGCCTCAAAGTTTAGCTTATTTCCTAAATTTACATCCTAAGAACTATGACTGTGAAAGCAATATTTCATTCACTATAAATTCTTCCCTATGTCTAGTTTATCCTGGATTGTAAAACAAGTATATAAAATCTATGTCATCAATTCTGAACACTCCTTTTGGCATATACACTGGGAGAATTCATGTTTAAAAATAAAATAAAATAATGCTCAGAACTTCAAGGACAGGAACTGGGAGACTATATCATCCAAGGGCCCTTCTTGGTCTGCCAGCTTTATCAGACTAACAGAGACTCATAGGAAATGAAGAAGAGAAGATTTTCAAGTTAACAAAATGTGTAAGATCAGAAGATATTAAAAAGGAAGCTAAGACATTAAGGCAGAAACCACATGTACTGCAGGGAAAGCCAGACGATTTTCAGATAATAATGCCCAGAGTGTTTCTGTAGACTGTACATAATGGAAGGAGCGTATTATAGCCATGTTCTTTTTCCTTAAGCTGAAAACTTCTTACAAAATTTTCTTCTTTAGGTTTTCGGATGTCAGGTGCTTGGGAGGGTGGCTCTTTCCTGAAACTCACCAGCAACGTAGCTGGAACATTTTTATTGTCCATGTTTGTGTACATTTAACAGCTGTAAGTCTGACTGAATTATCAAGACGTTTTTACTTCTATACACATTGTCTTCCTATGTTCCTTTAATATGAAAACTCACTAGTGTTTTCTTCCAGGGTAGAATTTTAGGTATTATTTTTTTAGATGACAGGACCTTTCTCTTGATTAACCTGAGACTAAGAAATAAACTTTTAAAATGAGGATTTTTTTTTTTTAAAGATAGCAACATACAGGGCTTCCCTGGTGGTGCAGTGGTTGAGAGTCCGCCCGCCTGCCAATGCAGGGGACATGGGTTCGTGCCCCGGTCCGGGAGGATCCCACATGCCGCAGAGTGGCTGGGCCCGTGAGCCATGGCCACTGAGCCTGCGCGTCCGGAGCCTGTGCTCCGCAACGGGAGAGGCCACAACAGTGAGAGGCCCGCGTACGGCAAAAAAAAAAAAAAAGATAGCAACGTACAAAACCCTGAAGTTTGAGTAAAAGGAGGTGAATATACAGGGCAGTACAGTAAACTCTATTGCGGGAAACTGCTGCCCCCTTTCCAGTGCCCCCTAATTACGCAAACCTTTTGAAGAGCACTTTAACAAGTCTGCATTACAGACGTCACTTTTGCTTTCCTTTAATGCATTTAAGGGTCATGCTAGACGATAACTGTTACTTGACTGATGTATGCAAACATCTCCCTTCCTACATGGTGTTAACAGCTAGGTAACAGAGTTTTCATACCAAAGCCAACAGGAATAACTACATTGTGAAGAGGTGAAGCACAACAGTCCCTTCATAAATGGCTTATACAACGAACAGAGGAATTTTAGAACTTAGATATTGTCTAGTCCAGCACTCAATTTGGCCAAGGTCATCGTGTTGGAGGAACTAAGAATCAAGGTCCACGTTCTCAGTTCAAAGACGGTTTCACTATTCCAGGCCGATCAGCCATCAATTAAGACGTGAATTTTTCTCCTCTACCCTTTATTCTCATTCCCACTCTAGCACCTTACCTCAGTTTACTCAGTCTTTTAGCTTGGAGATTTTTTCTAACAAGATTACCTCAACCATATACATAGCCAACACTTTGCTGTCCACCCTCCTTTTTAGAGGCTTTCTTGAATTTAACTTTCATGGTATAAACCATTCAGTATTTCCACCTCACTGTCCTCTCATCTCCCTACTGCCGTCTTATCATGGGTGCTGCCCAAGACTCCATCTTCCACTACGCTCTTCAATCGACAACCTGGACTGGTTCCCATAACTCTAGCCCTGACCTTTCTGAGTTCCAGATTCGCGCCTCCAGGTGTTTCCCGAATATTTTTACATCCTTATGTCCTCAAAATCAGTGTGTGCAAAATTACGTCATCTCTCCTTCCATGCATTTTACTCAGTTTCCTAAGAGTATCCTCACTTTTCCATTCGGTTATCTGACTCCTCCTCTACATGTACCTGTCCTACTGATTTTTGTTTTGTTTTGTTTTGTTTTTGCGGTACATGGGCCTCTCACTGTTGTGGCCTCTTCCGTTGCGGAGCACAGGCTCCGGACACACAGGCTCAGCGGCCATGGCTCACGGGCGCAGCTGCTCCGCAGCATGTGGGATCTTCCCGGACCGGGGCACGAACCCGTGTCCCCTGCATCGGCAGGCGGACTCTCAACCACTGCGCCGCCAGGGAAGCCCTGTCCTACTGATTTTTAAAAACTTCTTTATGCTCCTTTTTGAACTTTTTCTTTTGGTTCCCCCCAAAACCTCCAGAAACTATAATAGGTTTTCATCAGCCTCTCAACCAGTCTCCCCATCTCCAACTCATCTTCTTGTTTCTTAAATGTCTGCTTCATCATGTTAATCTGTTGTTCAAAAAGTCTTTCACTTTTCTCTATTAGGTGCTTCCTCTGTAACCAGATGGGTCTACTATTTTCCCACTGTATTTTCCCATTCCTCTGCCTGCACACAATAAATCCTACAGCTAGAGTACACATCCTTTGTCACCTGTTCACATCCTGATTGCCTTCAATGATGGTTCAAGCCCCGTCTCTTCACTGAAGCTCTCTGCTACGGTTCTTGGACTTACTATCTATACACCATGATTTCTGATGCTCAATTGCCAGCTGTTTCATAGGTTAACTTTTTTTTTTTTTTTTTTTTGCGGTACGCGGGCCTCTCAC